>NW_008825494.1:1589597-1608741 GCF_000699105.1 Pygoscelis adeliae | reverse complement strand
GGCTTGGCAAGCTCCTCCGCCAGCTCTCTCAGCACTCTCGGGTGGATCCCATCTGGCTCCATAGACTTGGGAACATCCAGATGACGTAGCAGGTCGTTGACCTCTTCCTCTTGGATTATGGGGGGTTCATCCTGCTCGCCAGGATGAAATATAGCTGTAAAAGCAGGAAAGCTCTCCTCAAATACAGCACCAGGTTCCCATGTGATTGTAACTTTTATCTGAGCTTACACTGGGGCAATGAAGTCATCAGAAGCTCAAGTCATCCACCCAAGGTCACTGACTGGCAGTCAGTGACCGAGTCACTATCACAGCCCATGGAAGTTCCTGGCTCCGAGCGAAGTACAAGGTAAGTGACACTAAGGTACATCTTCTCTCAGTTTCCATTATGTTTCTAATCTCTCTTCACTACAGTAATGAATGATAATGAGTTGCAATCTTTTCTCTGCGTTGCTCTTGCTGCCTCATCGGTGACACATATTGTTACAATAATGATATAAGTGGAGAAAAAAGTTGTGCTAAGTGATCTTACGAATAAGTAAACCTAAATAACTTACAAAAAGAACAGCAGTTGCAATAACTTGTTAGAAAGGACAGTCTTACTCAATGTGTCCGTATCAGGCAGGTCACCCTCTCCTGCCTCCAGAACTGAAAATACTGGGAAAAAAATGGGCATGATTCAGTAACCGCTACTTATGTGAACAAGCCTTACTAAAGCAAAGATGGGCAAGGACAGGTTCATAATTAACCTGATATTTACTATGCAAAATCAGAAACTCAGTTATCCCAGCACTGAGGAGCAAGCTCCTGTTATGCACTTGCACTTAGGAGATGGTGAATATTAAGCATTTCAGACTCACAGGGAACCAATTTTCAAAAGTGCTCAGTGGTCATAACTCAGGTCAGATTTTTTGAAAGAGCTCAGCACTCAGGAAAACTTCTTCGAAAGGCAACAGATTTTCAACTCTGCTCTGCACTCAGAGGCTCCCACTGGGCAGACGGTGCTCTGTGGGAGCTGTTGGGTGCTGCATCCTCTACCAAAGTCTGACTCCTACCATGTGCACGTTGCCTGAGGAGGAAGGGAGACAGGAGGGAGTAGGAAGAACCTTCAGCTGCCCCTGTCTCTTTCTTCCCCTCCATCCTTCTCTTAGCCCCATCTCTTCTTCCCTGGCTACAGCACTTACACCTTCAGCACAGTTCCAACTAGAAGGAAATAGCAGCTCTGAGCTGGGGCTGGAAAATATTGTGGCTTAAGAGCATGGGTTAGGGACAGTTTTGGGGAGAGGTGGATAAAGACTCTGCAGTCAGTAATGTTGATCCCCCTTGGTGCTAGTCTTGAAGCATGTCCCATCCATGTGTGCTCATAACACTATTAGCAAAGTTGGCAGCTGGTGAAAATTCAATAACAATGGAATCCTTTGTGTATTTTAGCATGAGAATATTCCACATGTTTGATGCTATCCCCTTAATCATCTTATGCAATGTTCAGGATTTTGCTTTTCCTTGGTCTGCTGAAATACTATGACTTGTTTTTTTGTGGCTAGCTGTAAATATGTATGTGTGTGTGCATGCGCGCAGTTCACTATAATTAGTTTATACTATATTTGGTTAATTTTTTTTCCATCCCCAATTTGTGATTTCCATTCTCATCATTCGTCTAATATCTTATTTTGGAAATTTAACTACTGGTTTCCTTTCTATTTAAAATTAGCATTTGATTCCTACAAGGACACAAATACAAATCCACTCATAAGCATAACAAGTCCTGGAGGGAATGATGAGTCCAACTGGTTGCTTACGACTCATGGGTGTAAAGGAAAGGAGTAGCCAAAAAATTTGTATGGTAGGGGAGCCTCCGCTGTCTGTAAACCTTGGATCCTCCATAACATGTGATGTGTGTTCTGGGGTAAGATGCAACTTGAGTTGCTTATGTTTATGCGACTCCTCCCATTTATTCTGTGGCTAAATCAATCCTCTTTCTAAAAAAAACCAACTGACTTGTTTATTAGCCTTTGCAGCTCTAGCAAACATTTTGCCATGACTTAGATTCAGCCATTGTGCTGGTTCCTTCTGAGAATAGCCATTTCTGCTGGAGAAGGGAGGGAGAGAAATTATACTAAAATAATATTTTTTATACTTAGCTACTCATTTCCCAGGTCTCGTTTGACAACATCAGTCAGAAAACCTAGCATCTGTTTAAAAGAACCGTTTATTACAGTCACTATTTTTCTCCTACCGTTTGGGTTAAGAAAAAAGTTTAAAATGGATGTGAGATTTTTAACTTTCAGTTTGATAAAGTCTGGGTTATGAAGTAGGATTTTTCAGCGGCCCACTGAGGTAATTAAAGTTAGCACTTCTACTTTAAAGCATGCTGAAAGCTTTGAAACACCCATCCTCTCTCTATCCATTCATGTGTTATAAAGATTTAGCTCTTATGAAATCCATTATAAAAGTGCTGTGGATGGTTTTGGTGGTGCTGGTCATACCAGGGAGAGCCCCACCAAAGTGCCCAGACCGGAGAATCATAATCACTTAAAAGAGAGCCACAGTGAGAGCAAAATTGCTGCTCTCCACACTTGAAATGCTTACTACGTCTGTACTGTTGTGTGATACCAAGCGTTTCAAACCTACGAGAAAGTGATAGTGAAGGTTCTTCTTTCATGAAGGACAGTTTCTGCTCTTACCATAGTACGCAGCAAGCAGAACTGAGTAAATAATCCATTTGCTGAATTTTTATTGTTTTTGTGAATAATCTGTACAGCAGCTTTTGATTTTCTTGAAGATATTTGTTATTCTAAGCAGTTTAATGCTACCCAGAAATATTTCTGGTCCTACAGATTTGTTTTGAGTATTTGATGCATGTGGCTGGATTTTTGCTGGTTATTTTATCAGCTACATCACACAATATTGTCTCTGTTTCTATCTGGAATGAGCGTAATTCTTCAAATTGCATATCTGCTGGGAATACAGTGTTTCTGAATTCACAATTTGTATTCTATGAGTATACTGTAGTATTCGCTTAACATTCATTTTCCATGAATGTTTCATGTACCTTGTACTGGTTAATAACATGAGGAGACTCTACTATGTTTCCAAAACTCTTCTTGTGATGCATTGGGGGAATTTATAAAGCTGTTTTGACTATAGACCACTAGTAGTTTGCAAACAGAATTTTTCAGGTCTCTTCCAAACTCTCCTCTCTTGAAACTTCTTCTGCATCCTCCACAGGCCACCATAATGCTGCTCTCAAAATTCATATTTAAACTGAAATGTCTTCTGAAAGTTAATGCAAAAAGCACAAAAAACCCCAGAGTGGTGTTTCATCTGAGCCCACATTCTCTTCTATTTTGGGAGACATTGGCCCAGCTAGGGTCAGCAATTAGGAGATTACCTGCTTATTCTAGAGAAACTTTATAAGAAAAATAAACCATCAGTTTTTAAGAGAAACTTGCTCCCAGGCCCTTTCCAGACAGCTGGAGGACTCCTACTGCTTTTCTTCCAGCATATTGGGTGTGTTCATTTTGCTTCTACAGACAAATACCGGGAGCTACAAAACAAGCAAATTTGTCTGTCTGTCTATGTGTCTGCATTTAAGATCCATTCCCACATTTTTGTCTCTTGTCCCCCCTCCCCCTGGCAGGAGCTCTCCCTTTCCTGCGGTCATACTGGTACATATGGCTCAAGGAGGGCAGTTTCCCTCTCCGATTATATTTAAGCAGCAACAGCTGCTGGATGTTGGGCTGGCAATGCTGGAAGTGGCTGTCCATTGCCCTCCCTCCCCATCAGCCCTTGGTACCTGGCCAGCGCCCGGAGATGCTGCACACCTGTGGGGAAGGGGCAGGTTGAACAACCACCCTTTGCATAACCCTGGGACCCCCAGCTGTGGTTTTCAACTATATATTCTGGGAGATACGGGCCGTTCAGGACTATGGCTTTCCAGAAACATGGCTTTGATGGGGCTGTCATCAGCCATCTGAGATAGCCCTTCTGGGAATGTCATCAGAACCTGGCAGTCTGGCAGAAGTGCAGAGTCGCTGAAGTACCTGTGGAAGCGCAGTATGGGGAGCTGGATAATCATAACTCTCACAAAACTTCCACATTTTAATCATGATATACTTGCTCGTGAAGAGAATTTCAATAGGGCTGCACATTATTCATTTTTAGGGAAGTCTGGCAGCTGCAGAAATCCTAAATCACAGCATTTGCTTCCTGCTTGATGCTAATTTGGGCCAGTTCCAGCCAACGGAGTTCCTTTTCCATTGTGTCATTTAATTACATGTTTACCCACGCTTCTCAGCTAGTAAGAGCCTTAATATACGGCCTCTTAATCTAATACTGATCTATTAAAAACTACACTCAGTATTTTAAAGTGTTAGACAACAGATGGAATTGACAGTTTTAATAGGTAGCAACTAACATCATCTCCCAATCTACACCTCTGTATTGGATTTCAAGCAACTGATATCACTGTGGACATGTGCAGATATGGGGCTTGCATTTAAAGTCAGAAATTCAATCAATAGCTTGTCTCTCAACAGAGCTTACTAGATTATATCAGTTAGAAGTGACCATCTGGCCTAATCTTGGGAGTTCTGAGATATCATGTAGATCTTTTTCACTAATGTCATTTTTATTTGGTTAACATTAATAAACTGTAGCAAACATTGCAAATCTTGCACTCTGAAGCTGTAACTCAATTTTTGCCTTTTACATGAGACAAGTTAAACATCTGCTTCTCTAGAGGGAACGTGTGCGAGAGCGAGCAAAAGAAAGACGCAATCGCTCTGAAGATTTTACTGTCTTTCTAGGTGTTGTGAAATGATGGAAAGTGGCAGTCTTTTTTATTTACTAAAAGAAAAGTGTGTTACTAAAAGGTATCCAACAACTAATGTGATTATTTCTGTGAATACGAAATACGGAGGGAAATATGTAGATAGCATTCTGGGGGTTAAAGTTTCAGAGTATTCTATGACCGCGATAAAAGAAGAACGTACATTACATATTCATCTACCAGATTTATGCTACAAATAAAGTCTAACTTGTAATCTGGTACAGTCAATATATATCACAAATCTGTGATCAGCTGTTTAACTCTGTCACAGCCGGAATGCATAAACTCTGAAAAGCCTTTTTTAGTACCAGAGTCAAGAACGTTCTCTTTACTCACGCTTCTTCATTTGTTAAAATTTAATTTTAAATTATATTTTGTGTTTGGCTGAACACCAGCACTATTAGAAGTTCAGAAATGCTCTGTTCACAAAAAAGGAAAATTAAGGTCAGTGTCCCAGGCCTAATTTTAACTTTGTACACATAAGTGGCACAACAGTGATTCAATTATGCAAATTATTGTCATTGGATTTTGATCTTGCAAAACAAAAATCAGAAGTGATTTAGAAATGGATCTGATGTAATTAGAACCCTTGAAATTCTGGAGATTATTCTTTTTGGCTTTGACCCCTTTCTGATCAATTGAAATTTTTAAAATTTCAAACAGCGAAGGAGTGCGTGCATCATGAAAACCCATAGGTGTGGAAGGGGAGAAGCAAGACAGGTGACACTGCTAAAAAGAAACAATGTGGGAAGAAACTGTAAAAAAAAAAAAAAAAAAGACTATTCGGGAACTTCATTAAAGTAGTACCTCTCATGTGGTCCTGTTGCAGGGTGCAGGGGACAGGGACTGGATTAGAAATCAAAGATGTATGTCCTTCTCTTGACCTTGGTACTCAGAACTGTAAGAAGCTGGGCAAGCCATTTCAGCCCCGTGTGCCCTCACTTCTCCATCCAAAAATGATGAGAGTGATTGTTACCTGCCTTTATTTTAGGACACTAAGTTCTATCATTTAATGCATTCTAAAGAGCCAAGCTGTGTTGCTATTACAAAGTGTTTCACTTACAAAATGGAACTAGCTGACTTCAACATCAAAAAACCCCACTCTGCCTCCCACAAAACAAAATCTAGAATACTGACAAGACCCTTATATCCTCAAAACAGTAAGAAAGGATAGCATTTCGGTGGTGTTATTGTAAGAAGAAAATTTCAAGGCCGGAAGGAAAATAGAACCTGGAAAAACTGCAAAATCAGGGGATAGTACCCTTTACAAGTTAAGTACTTTTTTGGAAGAACAAAATTGTGGTAGACTGCCCTTGAAATATCTTGGATATGTTTTTTTTTGCAAATAATATTTTATTTTTGTTGCTTATTTTCCTGTTTTGTGGTGAAAGCTGAAAAGCTGAAGTGGATTTCAGTTCCTGATTTTTTTTTGGTCAGCCCTCCCTCTTAGAATTCTTGTTCAAAGTATGTAAAAAATATTGTTTCTTTCAAAATACATCACAGGAGATGTTACCATTTTTCAGCCAGATCTAGCAAGGGAACGGAATTTTGCATAGCAAAGAGAGTCTGAAGATGTCTTCTTTTATTTTGCTACCTGTGAATCCAGCAGAATCCTGAAATTGTCACTGGCCAGATCTGCTCTTGAGCGAAGATTAAAATTTTGCAGTATTTGTTTACAAGAAAAAAACTAAATACTTTTGCGGGAAGAAAACCCCTACATTTATCCATTGCTAGCAGTTTATTGACTAGTAGCAGAACACAGCTAATGGCTTCTTCCATGCTAGCAGGCTATGCACATACAGTACATTTTTTAACTTTCTGTTTCTCACTGTAGTTAATAAATCAGGATACAGATGAGAGATTCATAGTTAATTTTCAGTAGCTAGCACAGCATGTCTCAGCCTATAAAGTCCTGGAAGTCTTGGGCTGTGAATTCCTTGATACTGACAAGCCAAACAGCTTAGAAATTATAATTATAAGTTACAAGTGTCTTAAGGGTTGTTCTTCTGACATAAAACTAATTTCATGTTTTTATTCATAATGTGAAAGAGACGAGAGGATAGGGCCTTATTTAGATTGAGCTCCTAGAGATATCACAGGCTCTGTGTCCTGATTATAATGGGAAGAGATCACTTACTTCGTTCCTTGTAGCTAGTTGATTCTTTCTGTGTGCTTTTTTTTGACAATCAGGCTAACGAAAAGTGGGATTTCTTCCACTTTTCATCCCAGCTTCGTTCATAGGCAGACATCTACTGGTGCCTGTTGTTTTTTTCCTTAATAGTAGTCATATCAGAGTGTATCAGGCTCCCTCCTTGTGAACTGGTTCCAGCTTGACACCTCCTTCTGCATGAGTGATGCACACCAGTGGGTACATCACTCGGTACAGTCTCACCTGTACCGTTTTCTTTGGCTAAGCAACTCCCTGAGTAGAGAAGTGAGAAGGTGAGACCTGGGAAGGAGCCAAGGAGAAAGCAGCTTCAGAGGGTGAGGAGAATCCCCGTCATTCCTTCCCTGAAAGGAAACAAGACATTCTGTAGACGACAACTCACTACCCAAAACTCCTCCAGGGCTTCAAAGCCTGGGGGTGTTCGAGGGGTGTCCTAGGGGTGTTCTGGCATGAACATGACAGCTGTGTCACCAAAGCCAGTACTGGTCACATTTTGGCACATGTGCTGGGATTGGCAGCAGCTAGGAGGCCCAGGGTGAACGACGGCATGAACACAGGGCCAAAGCCGATTCCTTCCACAAACCTCTGTGTACACGTGAACATGTCAAGGTAGATGGAGGAAGGCAGGCCAAGGGCTCTAAGGAAATAGAGAGAGAGAGAGGGAATGGGTTTCTGTTTGCTGACTGAAGTCTGCCAAAGCCTTCCCTCCCTGCTTCAGAAAAAGGATTTGTCTCGTGCTTGTTGCTGGGGATTAGGAGTGTCTCTGCTGCGGTAGTTGGGTTGTACTGGCCTCCAAACGCTTAACTGAGCTGCTGCAGTTTCATTGTCAATTTTGCACATGTAACTGAGGATTTGGATTACGTACAGCTCCAGTAATTCCCACATGGAAGTGCAATATCAGCATCGGCAAATTCAGATATTGAGCAGGTAATATAATTTTAGCTAGGAAAAGTGAAGGACGTTACATCCCACTCAGAAAATTCCATGCTTTTATATCTGCTGGACTCATCCAGATCTTATTCTTCAGATTAGTTTGAAGTGGGAGCTATGTCACCCAGTTTTAGCTATCTAAAATTGGGGTGCTGAGTCTAATCAGGTTGCAAGCTGCAATAATTTTGTTGTGACTTGGTCTTTCCATAGAAAAAGCAGTAAATCTCATATTCTATGATGAAAGGATGGTAAATTAAGTGAAAGTTATGTGTTTTGGCAAATTTTTTAGGATTTCAGAAACAGTTTATTACTAAATGGCTCAAAAAACCCCAGGTTTCTGGGGTGAGGAAGGAGACTAACATAATCGCTGAAGTTGTCTTGTGTCAGCAAAGGGCTAAGAACTGAAGGATCATAGAGAAAATGTTTTCTTTTCCTCCACTCCTTCTCAAATGTAGTTTCACAAGGTCAGGTTTGCAACATATGAGCAGCAAAGAAGGGACTCAATGTACAGCCTCAATGTAGGCTTTCTTATTCTGAGAGGTTAGTGGGAAATTTCATTTTTCATAGTCAGTTGTCAGATTTCTACAGCCCTAATTTGCTTGAAAAATAAGAATCCTTTCAGTTTTTGTCTTTCAGCATGGAATAAGGAGTTTAAAGAACCTCATCAGAATTTCTGCATTCATTCAAGATTAATTTAAAGAGGACCTCTGGACATGGATTTTTCTGATGTAAGGTCTACACCACAGAGAAATAGAGAATTGTACGAAGTTGTTTACAATATTTACTTGCATGTGGTACGGAACCAAGGCATGGACTAACCGGATGCTGTTTTCTGTTTCTGTCACTGACCTCCTGTGCAGGCTCGGGCAATCTGCTTCAGCTCTTTGACTACAGCTGTGATCAGACTACAGGACTCCATCCCAAACTCACCTTGCACCTTGTGTGTGAATGCAGACCTGTGTAGAGGTCCATGCTAGATCTCAATCCAAATCCATTCTGTGGTTATAATAGAGAAGATTAAACTTAAGCTTGACTGTTTTGGGGAATGGATGGGACACACTGAATGGCCTGAGATTTGCTAGGCCACCTTCTGCAGGTGTCCTGCAGTTAACAACGGACATGCACAGGGATGGGCCAGGGTTTCAGTCTCTGCTGAGTCAGAGCAGTGCAAATGTGAAGTTTCACTTCCTGATAGCTTGTCTACGTTCATCTTTTTGGACAAGAAATCTTTGGGGAGCAGGTGCTCTCTCTTGCTATCCCTTTATACTGTGCCATATTGTTATTATCATTCATTATCATTGTCATTATCATTATCATATTAGATCATAATAAATTATTATTGTTATTAATAGATTTGCTTTGTGACACCATTCAAAGTTGTCCATTATCTTGGGTTGTCTTTTTCTGTGTTACCTTTCACTTTCTTTTTCATTTTGGCCAGTGCTCTATTGTACTTGTGAATCGTGCTTGGATTAGACTGTGATGCATGTCTTGCTGGGCTGAGGCAGATTGTGGATGATAAATATCAAAGAAAACAACTTGCAGCTGCTGGAAAATGCACTACAATCTCTGTGCTTGCAAAGGCAAAACCCTAGAAGGTCAACCAATAGAAGGGTTTTCAAGATATTCAGCAGATAGACTTGTGTAAGGGAAATGCAAATCAAGTGTAGGATATGTTTGAAAGGTGGGATTTGGTTAGTTTATTACATAGAGAGACCAGTTGGAACAGAGTTCTCCTCGGTTCAGGTTAGTTTTTGCTCACAGAATCTTGCTTTCATATCCTGAACTGTTGGTCCTTGCTGGGCCTATTTTCATTAATACATTTGGAACTTCTTCTTAACAATAACAGGTGAAAAATCTCTGAGAATCTTATACTGATCCCCACCTTCTTGAAGAATATATTTTCTAAATATGAAATAATTATTATTATTTGCATTCCAAGAGAGAGAAAAGTTAAATTTGTTCAAAAGAAAGTGTGCCAAGCTGATGGACAATATTAATTTCATTTAATTGTATTTATGGCTTACATGATTCTGATGTAGCAAGGCTTTGAAAATAAAAGTGAAGAAGGGAAGGGAAGGGAAGGGAAGGGAAGGGAAGGAAAGGAAAGGAAAGGAAAGGAAAGGAAAGGAAAGGAAAGGAAAGGAAAGGAAAGGAAAGGAAAGGAAAGGAAAGGAAAGGAAAGGAAAAAGGAAAGTCTAAGCCCTCCTTACAGGGAAAAGCTCTCAAAAGTGGAAGTAATGTAAGGATAGTTCCTGGGCCTAGAGACTTCAGTCTGAAGTAGTGAGGCTGGAAAAAACTGGTTGAGAGCTGGGAACACAGGTTACTGTGTTGGGCAATTGGGAAGGAAAAGTGTTACACAGAGGGAAATGGAAATAGAAATCCAGAGGAGAGGACAGGAAGGACCTGCAATAAGAAGATGAGGAAGAGAGGGAAACAAAGGACAAGAAGAGAAGTGCTTGATGAGAGACTGCAGTTCTGAAAACCTTATAATTAAAAAACTTGCTGACGAGTTCAGGCACCACATGAAAGGCCTATCTTCACCTTTGTGAAGATCACTCTCCCACGTCTCTAGGATGTCCCACGATAGATCCAGAAGTGTGCTTAGTCCTTAGGTTATATCCAGCCCAATCTGATCATAACTAAAGTGGAATTTAACATTCCCCACAATAACGTGCCTGACAGCCCAACTTGATATATATGAATGAAACAAGATCACTGTCTCCACTACTAATAAATGTTCAAAGCCTAGGATTTTTGGTGGAGGTTAAGGAGAAATATATACTGTATAGCATTAATTGCATATCTCTCAAGCATGAAATGCTGATATATTATGACTTTTAAAAATATATGACAATAATATATCGGATACATTGCAGAAGAAAATTATGTCTTTACTTTGAAAATCTACTTTGTCTGACAAGCTGATGTAATCATTTTAGTGAAGAAAAAGGGCTGCAGAGCAGAAACCTGCAAAGATTCGAAGGTTAGAAATGTTGAACAAAAGGCGAGGGTTTACTTTGCATGCAGATAAGTAATTCATCACAAATCCATAAACCAATTAGTAATGAACTAATGATATTGCTTAACAACTGTATTTTTGATTAACATATAAATAATTTATGTGAGTATTTCTTAGTCATGTCAGTTTCTGCTATTATTTACTAGCCTTGTCATGGCTGCTCTTAGATCACGTGCCCCTTATAAAACATTTCCCAATCTACTGCAAGGACCAGTTTGTTGTAATGCGCTCAGTTAACACCGCTAGAGCTATTAACAAGCTTATTAGCATAATCCATTGTGATATATCATTGTATAAAAGTTCAGCTCCACAACTGAATGGGACTGGGAAATGGCTTTGAAGATTTTATGATACAATAACTATCCATTTGATAAGCAATTAAAAAGATACTCTGAGACACTAAGAGTGAAGACAATGGCAACGCGAGGAAAAGAGGAGGGGTTTGAGAGCAGAAGCTGCTGCCTGGTGCGGGAACCATGCAAGTGAGTTGTGTTGCTCCTGTTCCTTAGTCACAAATTGCACACTGCTGTGGGGCTCTAAAGCTCCAGTAACAAGTTGGGTCTGACTTTGTCTTTTTAAGCAAGGAAAAAAAAGCAGTTTAAGGCTCAATATCTTCTACTAGCTCACCCATGATCAATTTCTCGACCTCCCAAAAGAACGGTTTAATACACAGCTGAACTGCTGATTTTATGTTGGCTTTTTGCTTCTTTTAAATTTCAAATTCCTTTTTTTTTCTGTACGCATTATCCTTAGTGAAATTGTGCAGAGAGAAACAGAATAAATGTTACTGGACACATTACCACACATTATTGTTCGAAACTCGCTCTGTATAATATGGCTGTATTGTGCTTTTAAAAATGAATATGCAATGAAAAGAGTAGCATCTTTATTGTGCAAAAAGTAGCTTTTCAAGAAAATGTTGCTTTCTCAGATATGCAATAGTTCTGATATGCTAATACTTCTGTTCAGCTCAGTCCTGATTCTCCAGAGACTATTTAACCAAAATGTCCATTGTCCATATTATAGGAAATATTCATGATATCGTGCACTCACACAGAATTTTTCTACTGGCTTACTTCAATGTCTTACATACATCAATTAATTCTTCCTCCTGACGAGGAATGGAATGGAAAGCTGATTTCTGAAGGCAGTGTGATCTAGTGGTTTGCACAGAAAATGGAGATTTGGTTTCCAACCTTACTGTCATTGCCAGGCTGTGTGATCATATGCAAAACTCGCCACTTTTCTAAGACTTAGTTTCCCTGTTTTAAAAACTGGTATCAAAATATCCAGCTTTTCAGAGTCCTTTGAAATTTTTGCATGAAAAGCATTTACACCTTAAATGAAAGGTGTTATATGGAATGTGCTATCTAAAGCAATAAGGTTTAAATAATTTATCGTAAGTCCCAAACCCAGTTGCATCAAGAGGGGAGCATTATATTTTTAACTGTTTCAAATTTGATATCTTGTTAAACAGTCTTAAGAGTCATATGGCAACTGAAAACGTACCCAGACTGAATCATTTCCCGATATATAATTTCCCTTAAAACACATTTTTTGGAGGTAGACACATGAGAAGGAGTCCAGCATCTTTGGGAAAACAGGTCAGAGAGATGCTCCTGCCCACTGCAGAGGCATGTGCGTGCGTCACTCTCGTGACCAATCACATTAAGAAGCTACCTCAGAATAGGAAGGATTAGAATATTTTTTTGGCATTTTCTTTGAACTCATCTTACTAGGACATACTTTTAAAGCTACTTTTGTGGTTGAAAATCTAAATTTTTCGGAGTGAAAAATTAGACCAGAAATTAGCAGTTTTTTAGTAAAACATGTGGCTCTATTTCTGTTGTCTGAAGAATGAATACTGTAAGAAAGAGTTCTTGCTGTCCAGCTATGATAATCAGGCACATTTCCTCCTAAAGGTAAAACCAATCATGGTGGATGGAATAGTGTTTTGTATTTGCTGAGAACAGAGAACACACAAGTAAAAAAAGTCCAACAGGTAATGTAACATACTCTCATAAGCTAAAGAATTAGTCCAGAAAACATACTGCTTCGGAACACTAAGCTATATATATTTAATATCAGTGTAGAAATCAGGCTGTACTAGCTAGAGGTGTGAGCTAGTGCGTTTTAAGAAATTATTTATCTGAGCAGAAGTTGTGGACCAAGGTCAGCACAGCCACTCTGATCAGTGGATACATCCACCTGGGAGTTCTCCAGGCATCAGGAGAAATTTGGAATGGCTTTGACCAGGCAGGGTGGCTCCATGCTGCTTCCCCTCCTGATGAGGGTGATCAGAGCTGCTGAAGTAAAGGAGAATTAGCTGAATCTTCTCCAGGTTCTAGTTATTGACAGCTCCTGGGAGAGCTCCTTAGAGCTGCTCAGAGGCTGTTGAGGAAGAGCTGGCCTGAGACTACCCCACTTGCGTTATGTGCTGCACCACTTCTGCACCACCTAAGAATTAGGAAATGACAATGGCGGAGTAAAGCCACCTTTGTCTCCTGGTCCAAAGTCCAGCATCCTCTGACCCTCCCTGAAACCTGAGGACTCAGGACTTCTATATCTATTTGTTTGCCAAGAGATTGGGTGATATATAGGGTGTCATCATTTTAAAGCGGGTTCAAACTCAAAGCTGTGGGCTTCATTTGAGTGCAGTGTGAAGTATCCTATATCTCTGGCCAAGGAACCGTAGCTCATTTAATAGATAAATTGAGATGACAAAAATGGGACAATTTAAATATCAGCAATCAACAGGAACAGGGAAGGAGGGGAGAGGGGGAGAGAGAGTGAGAGAAGGAACCCAGCTTCTTTTATTACAGCCATCTTAGTGCTTCTACAACAGGTAGCAGTATTACATATTCCCTTTCCACTTTAAAGCTCTTGTAATTTCCTTCCTCGTGTCGGGGTGATTTTATTCATTGTTTCCTTGCAGCAGTGATTGATGTTCTGAGCTGCTAATCTCTCTGAGTGATAACTATTTTCATGTAAGTCCATGAGTCTATGACACAGGCTGCTCGGCCAGGGCTACTGCTGACTACTTATTTTGTGCCTCATTTACATTTCAATCTTGGCCTCATGAATGTAAAACCTAGGCTGCAAATTAATAACAGGAAGAATATTAGACCGCTCCAGAGTGGGGGAACAATGCAAATCCACCAGAGCACAAGGCTTTACCATTGTGTTCCGGGAGGGACTCATTTATTGGCCAGCAGTGAATGACATTACAGAGAATGGCATATCCAGAGTGACACAAATTTATTTCTGTCCCCAGCGCTCCAGTATATTTTCATAGAATCAGGGGGCTATTTGTCTAGGGACAATTTAGTTTCCATGAAAAATTTAAATGGTTTCTGTGGAGATAGTGGAGTGAAATTTAATTTGTTTCTCATTTACTACAGCAGGTATGAAAAGGAGAAAAATTGGATGTCTGATGGGCTGAAATTGGTGCTGTCCCTCCCCACTATCCCCAAAAGGCCTGTGGGCCTATATCATAGAGATTGAGCAAGACTACCTCATCCCTCCCCTTAGAGAATGGTAACCTTAAACCAACTTACAGAAAACCTTTGGGGAGGCTGCCAATCACCCTGAAAACAACATTTCCATCGATCCCCTGTCTGTGTGATTTATGGCTTCATTTTACGGTAATTGAGAATTAGTGAGAAGATTAGCAAGGCTCAACACTTCACCTTGATATGCACACTAAGCACCGTAATTTGTCACTAAGGGATGTCGGACACTTTTTTAGTTACACGGGGTTCCCATCTAATTGAATTTGGGGATAACATGGAAATTAATTTGACACAGGAAAATTTTGAATACAGCCATTTCCTCTATTGTAATGCACAATACCGGGCTGCATTCAGGGCCAGCTATATTGATCCTGATCACTTTCAATTGTGGCCAGCTGAAGGATGGAATACACTAAATCTTATTTAAGCTCATATGAAAGCAGTTCATCTGCAGCAATCTGTGGCAGATAAAGAATATTACCTTTCATTTTGTCTGACTGCATCAAGATGAAGTTTTGAAAATTTACTTCTTGCAGCAAATATACCAAATGTCTAAAGTCAACAGTTACAATTCAATTACAGACCAGCTCTTGTGGGCTGTTTACAGGGCAATTTGCTACTTAGGCAGCAAATGAAAATACTAACTATACTCTCCATGCATAGGGAAGTTACAGCACATGGAGAAGCCCCAAGGAAAGACAAAGAAAAAAGATTTCAAACTTCTCGGCAATTTAAAACACTGCCCATTCGATTAGTCTCGTTATAGCTTGAGTGGTTTCATATGCAATCATTTTTTGTTTGTTACTGAGCCATCTTGTGGGAAGTTTATTTTTTCCTGGTTGCTTAGCATCAGAGTCACAAAGATGGGACACGATGCAGATCTTTTCATATCCGAGAGACACTCTACCACAGGACTTACCTGCATTTACATTTCTATTTTATTCCAACTTTATTTCTTATAACCCCCCCTTTATGCTATACTTTACCCTTCAGACAAGGACTTAGGTTTCAGCAAACTGCTTGGAGAGATTATTTCCTGAGAAAGGTGCTCCCTGCTGTGAACAGGGGAAGCAGATCTTGGCACTGTGTGCCAGAGGGTGCGTGGCTGGGATATTTATGGACATTCTTTACTGGACCATCTGGCTTGCTTTGTTCATATCTGTTTTAGTGATAATTGGCCTAAGATGAGCTGTAATCAAGATATATTTTTCATTACCTATTATTATTACATGATGTATTTTAATCTGATCATCATTGCATTGCTGTTCCGAAAGACTTTCGAAAGGTTTAATGGTAATAGTTTAAAGTTGTTATTTATGCAGCCCTGTTCGGTAGGCATGGGTACATACCAGCTCCTCTGGACAGTGAGGACATTCCCCAGTGCACAGGCATCAAGAGATGTTACTTAATGATCTACCATGTAGATGTAGTCAATAGGTCTAACGTGGAACTCTCAAGATGTGGTCGTGTAACTTGGAAGAAATGCTATGCTGAAAGCTGTCCTCATTCAAATGCCAAATTCCTTTGGATTACTGATGGCAAATGACAGTTGTCAGCACTTCTACATCCCAGAGTACTTCGGTCTCCTGTAGGCATATTATTCGGTCTCAAGAGTTTACCAGCAGGTAGGCTTCTGCAGGAGATGATGAGTGGCAATACTGCAAGAGGTCAAACTGTTAGAAATGACATTGTGATTTTTACTCATTTTATTGCTAGAAAAGTTGTTCCTCAAACTAGTAATTTGATGAATCTTAATAACAATGTGCATACTACATATGTAATTCTCTTATCACATTTTCATGGGTTATTTTCACTAATGTGATATAAAAGGGTGCTAACATGACATAAATGTCACTAATATAATAAGCTTAAAGGAATTTGGATCATGTTAGCCAGGGTTTGCTTTCATATTTGGATGCCTTCTGGACCATATTAGAGAAATAGAGCTCTCCGATACAATGAGAAACATATTAACATAATAAGAAACTTACTAATACAATAAAATATCCATATTTGATTTATAAGCCAAGTTATGACATCTAGGGGAAAAAAAAAAGTAGACTTTTCTTCCTTTCTGAATGGCAAGCAGTAAGTCATGATGTTATAGTTTTCCATGCTTTTGTGTCTTTATAAAAAAAGGATTCTTTTTACTCCAGAGCTTCTTTTCATTGCCTACAAGTGTACTCACTTAAAGGTCTGTCCATTCCAAGGCAAATTAGAGGATTCGTATTATTAGGTCACAGTCCCACAGATATTTGCGTCTTTCCTATGCTGGGCTGAAAAGCTGTAGCCACTATCTTTTCTCTACCCCAAAAAAGAGAAGAGAAGAGAAGAGAAGAGAAGAGAAGAGAAGAGAAGAGAAGAGAAGAGAAGAGAAGAGAAGAGAAGAGAAGAGAAGAGAAGAGAAGAGAAGAGAAGAGAAGAGGGAGAGGGAAAAAGAGAAAGAAATAAAAAGAACAAGAAAAAACAAAAAAGCTAAAGCATGAAAGATTGAAAGAGTGAGAGAGAGAGAAAATAAGGACAAAAAAAAAAAAAAAAAGAAGATGCAAAACCATGAGGATTACTGTAAAACCATGAGGATTACTGTAATTTTGCCTGAAGTAAAAAATATACTCAGTGTCTGAAGTCATATCACCTTAGGCTCTGACCTTGTTAGTTTTCAGAAACTGAGGGTTATATACAAAGGGTTTCAAACCAACTGTAGGTATTTACTTTCAGAATTACTGTCCTCCACACCTTCACTCTGTTGTTACCCTAAGACTGCAAGTGCTTCTACATCAGACACTCTGTGGTCTTTGACCATGATTTCCATGGGTGTTGAAGGTTACACTTCTGTGTCTTGATCTCAACACCAGTGAGATTTTGGTCCCCGCGCCCTCCGAAGCAGAGGAAAGGGCCATTCTCTCTCATTTAACTCCCTTAAGGGGTTTGATACAAGATTCATCTCTTAAAATGCAAGGGTAGTTCACAATTTCTTTTGAAATACAGCTTTTTAAAGTGATTGCTTAATGGCCAGAACCTTCCCAGGAAGTGGGATTTCTGGTTCAATTTCTGCCTTTGCCTGAAGAAATTCAATCCCAAATCACTCACCTTATCACAAGAATACTGGCTGTTCTGTGCATGTGTCCCTGGACATACTGAATGCCTTTTCCAGCCAAGAGAGAACAAACCTGAGTGTTTCTACCAGCTGGACTGGAAATGGATCCATGTGTAAGGAGAAAGGGGTTCACTTCCATGTGAAGTATTTCCATTTTCTATGCTGGATCGATTGGATTGATCTCCATTTTTCACAGCAATGAAATAATAGTTTATGTGTTTTTGTCCAGCTCTGCTAGAAAGCTTTTTATATTTGTAGGGTAACATTAATCAATGTGGCTGTCATCTGTTTTATTTTGACATCTTCTTCCCTAAAGGAGAGCTGTCTTAGGGAGGTTTATTCAAAGATTTAAAAATGTGTATGCACACAAGTGTCTCTCTTTGTTTATGTTAGTAAAGATGATGATGTAAAAACGTGCCTTACCCTTGGAGTGGAAGGTGATGAGCTTTGCTATGGTGTTTAGTTCCCATGAGATATAATTCCTCAGAGTTGGGATGGCTGCTGAGAATGTGCCAACAAGTGGTAGAGAGTGGTGCAGAGAGCTCCCTTATCATACAACTTAAAGCTATATTTTAATCTTCTTGGCCAGTGCCACCAAGAGACTTACGGATAAGGACAAATTCTTTGAAGTTGGTAATCTAGTTAGACACTTTGGAAGAAGTAGAGCACAGAGAAAAAATAGCCATGGTTGCCAGTCTTGCTCATAAGATGTGTCAGCCAGTGCCTCCTAACTCGTGCGTGCTGAGTTATAGCACTTTGCTGTAGTCTAGTTGAGGGGGGACATGACTCTCCTGTTATCAGTTGTCAAGATGAGGTGGAGTTCAGATAAATACCCATGAATGCTCTGATGTGAAAGCCTGTTGTTAAGATGGAGTCTTGAAGTGATGCTATGCTGGTGGGCTTATGCGAACAACTGTAGTTGTGTTATTTTCCACCAGAGGAGATCAAACTATGGATGCAGACTTGTCAAAATTATTTCATGTACCTTTCCTATCTCTTATTTCTCAGCATCATCTGGTGGGTCCTAGTGTATGAGCTGAGATGAGCTCTCTTGTTCAAGCACTGGACCATCCAGGTGACTGTTGTGTGATTATTTCTGATGATGGAGACGGATACCATATATAATGATTTATAACACTGTAAGATGTTTTAAGGCTCATCTCGAGCTTTGAGTATAACATTTAAGTACAGATTTCATACTGATTTGGGGCTCAATTCAATTCACATGTAGCTAGGCAAAATGCTTTTTGCTTCTATCAACATATTTGAATTGCTGAAGGCCCACTATTATTTCAAGAGTCTTTCCTGATTGTCAATGTTTCATCTCTTCCATGAACGAGCATTCACAAGGGATTAAAATTAACAAAGGAACCACAACTGTGGCTGACATTATTCCAGTTCTAGAACAAAGTGGCCTAGGTTTCTTTGCTGCTTCTCCTTTCTTTATGGCTTTGATTACTCAAATTAAAATGGAAGAGGTCAGATATGTGTCATGATGAAAGATGCTGAAGATGTTGGTGGAACTGGAATTCTAATAGCCATATTGGTCTTCCAACGACAAGCTCAACTAAAAGCAATGAAACAGTTG
>NW_008825494.1:1570541-1589578 GCF_000699105.1 Pygoscelis adeliae | reverse complement strand
TCCCTACAGTCCTTCATAAGATGTGTGTTCTTGAAAACGTCTTCAGATTCCCAGACATTCTTTTGCACACTGACTATCTTGAGTCTCTCCAGTTAGGGCACTGCACTTCACCAGCCCTGTATATCCCTGTTTGCTTGGCGGTATTTAGCACAATCCAACAGAAAATAGGAGAGCAGAAGCACCTGGGCCATCCCTTGCCAATGCAAATTGTTGAGAATACTGACATTACTGAGGACTGCAATTGAGTTGCACTCTCCTTTTGCTTGTGATGAAATTAGCTGTTATTAAAAATAACTCTACAACACTAAACCAAAGAGATGACAATCTCTGGGTCGGAATGAAAGAACAAAAGGTGCAGCAGCAGCAGGAAGTAATGATAATTAGAAGCAAGAACAAAACTAACTTAGGATGCCTCAGAGCTACAATGGAGTTAATGCAAATAAACAAACAAACAAACAAACATATCGAATGCTTTAAACAGAAGAAATTTGCATAAGATGCTCCTTAAATGTAATTATGGAATGGGATATAATTTATCATCATGACTAGCGGTTTCCTCTATCTGTGCTAAAATGTATGGAAGGGCTGTACTTCTATGATTACTACTGCACCTGCCCAGGAAAAAGCACTCTTAGGAGGGACATTGGTTTGAAAGTAGAAATGATCTATGATACTTGAGAGGATTTGGTCTCCATCTGTTTCACTCCATTTCACTAAATCGGGCTTCCATGTGTCTCCCAAGCTCCAGCCTCGCAGCATTGCAAAGACACACGTCAGACCTGGTTTCCCCCACACACCTTGCTTCCCATGGGGCATGAAGGGGAGAGTCTCAGCCATCGTGGGCAGCAGGCAAGCTGTGATTCTTTGAGGGACCTACTGTAAAGTGGCTGCTGCCCTTCTCTCCCGTGGCTATAGTGCTAGTTGCCAGAGAAGCTGGCTATGGCTTTGCTCTGAAGGGGAGGGAGCAGTAGGAAGGGAACGTCCTGGGTAGTCTCCATCTACCCTTTTCTGCTTCCCAGTTTCTGCTATGGAGAATCTGGGTCAGTTATCTCTCTGCTCTACTTGAGAGAAAAAGCTGAAAAGAGGCCTTGTCCCCTTTCAAAGAGTTTCTCAGATGAGTAAGATACTTCAAGCAAGAGTTCAAATAATCAGGCTTTGGATGAAGACAAGAGTTAGCCTGGAAACCTATTATTAACAATTTGTTTTCTGTAGGTGTCCAGATTATGTGAACTTGAACAATGACTCAAGTTTATAAACCACCAAACCTTTACACCTCTTGAGATGACTTCCAGTGCTCCTCAGGTTCACAGCAGATGTTACTGCTTTGTTTCTCTGTGCTTTGCACCTTGAGTTTCTCAGGGACTATAAAATCACCATGTGCTTGATGGGAGCAGGCAGAGGGGGATGGGGTCGAGCAGCAGGAGAAAGTGTAACTGAGAGACTGATAGAGACATCCTGACAGCTGCAATAGGTCATCAATAGATCCATCACGCCAGTAATTTGCAACAAATTTAACATATATCACTTTAGTCAGGCCACGCTGTATCTGTCTTGTCACAGCATCAGAGTGAATAACACTTAAATCGGGTGTCACTGCTGACCTTTCTGACCCTTGAATTGACACTGCTGTTTGAGCTTGGCCTAGCTGGCAGCAGATGTAGGGAAGATTAGTACAAAAGGTGGGGGGGTGCAAAAGGAGGACAGAGCAGTTTAACCAGGCAAACAAATAGGATCTCTGGATTTTCTCCCAGTCCTGCTTTGCTTGATGAATTGTTGGCTTTTATTTAGACCTACTTCCATCATTCTTTAGTCACAATTTTAACTATGTGTATATTTTCATATCGGATTGACTTAATATGTATGCATGTATGCATGCATATATGTATGTAATAAAATTTATAGACTTCAAGGTGACCACCATGGAGACTAAAGTCCTACAGAAGATGTAGAACACAAACAATAGTAAAACTAAACTGCCCTCTTCCATGTTTGAAACATGAGACCCAGCCTGAGACATGAATGGCTGCTTTGGTTTTGTGGCCACTTGCAGCATGTCAGAGCAGACCTAGCCCTATAGGAAAAGATGAAGCCTCACAAAAAAGTGTGTCTCAGGAAGAGAACAGGAGAGATCAAGAGCCTCATCAAGCCCTGAAATCCTGTGATGACTTGGGGCACGTTAAAAAACCCTCCTAGATGATCCCAGGGAGAATGAAGAGCTGCCCAGCAAACACAGTCACTCTGGAGCTTGGGGAAATCTTCTCCTGACCTCAAATCTGAAGACTGATTTAACTTAGAACCTGTGAGCAAGACTCACCAACAAGCTAGACGACATATTTTCATGTAGCCAAGAGAAGCCGTTTCCCCCATTTCCAATCTTAATGAATACCTTCCATAGACTTCTATAGTTGTTTCTATAGACTAGCATGGAAATGACTACAAACCTGTTAAGTCTCCCTGGCGCTAGAAACGAGACACCCTCTACAGCCAGGCAAAGCCAGCTGAGTCTGCTCAGCATTTATTTCTGAATCGGCACACGATAGAATTACACGATTTGTTTGCTCACCTGAAAGGCACTTTAGAGCCATTCACAGTATGTGTGTGACTGGATGCTGGATGGGCTTTTTCCCTTCAGTCGTTCACCCTTCTAAACAAATATGTGGCTGTGGGCTGAATTTGGATTTTTTTCTTGAGCTATTGTTCTTAAATGTGTGATTTTTAATTAATGGATTGTGAATGGTAATAAAGGAAGAAGTTGTCTTTGAGCAGATAATAGGAAGTTACAAAATTAATATACATATGACATATAATAGGTTGCCCTGAGCAGATAATAGGAAGTTACAAAATTAATATACATATGACGTATAATAGGTTGCCCTTTTTTTCTGACAGTCTGCTTGATGGTTGATATCTTCGTTAAACTGATTTATCACATCAATAAATATCCCTCAACTGGAAGAGTAAGAAGCTCTTTGGTTATTCTGTATGTCCTATAATGTTCATATTTATTGAGTATTTGAAGGTGGAAACTTATTACAAGGGACAGAAATAGTAGGAAAATTAGAAAAGATTAGAGAAATTACTGCCTTATGCAAGGGAAGACAATTTTTTTTTTTTTATTATTGCTGCTTTTTAGGAAAGGCTGGTAGAAAAGCAGAAGGTATTTTTTTAGTTAGTCGTCAAGGATGTTAATCAGATTCTACTTGTCTTTATTGTTTTCTGAGTATGAAGCTGACATCCCAGACACCCATTGACACCATCATGAGCTTTTCCCCTGTCCTTCCCCAGAGCAGGACTGGGCTTCAAAGGATCTGAGTCAGACAGTCTTATTCACAGCAGTGCTACTGAGGGCAGTTTATAACGTGTAGTATCTTTAGAAGGAAACATGTGCCAAAGTTACTCATGTTTGTAGTCTTTTTATAATTAACAATTGAATTGGTGTGCACTGTGTATGAATTTCTGTGTTGCATGGGCAGAGAGAGGCAAGGAATTGGAGGCAAATCAGCATCTGGCAGACCATGTTTCAGTCAGGATTCCTGGGACTGGAGAGCTGAATGGAAGTGTAATTGCACCGAGAAGGTGAAGACCTCTGCCCCATCTCCTAGCTGTTCCATGGTGTGCTGTGGAGATGTGTCTCAGAGAAGCTGGGCGTCATACAAAGGTGGGCACGGGTCACAAGTGAGTTCATCCACATACAGCTTATATCTGTATGACCTGGGGTTAGCCCCGATAGGGAGTCCTGGTTCTTGGGATAAAGTAGCTCCTTCCATTTTGCATATGTATGTTCTCCCCTTCCTTCCACTTGGCCTTTAAAAAAGGTTTGTTTTATAGTGATCTGTTTGCATTCTGCTTAAAACTGTTTCTTCCGTCATTAGTTTTAGATGTGAAAGGAGGAATGAAAAGAATGTGTTTGACAAAGGACCTTTGATGTGTATCTGTGTCGGTTTTGGGGTTTGCTGGCAGATCCAGCAAGGAGTCATGCTATGGATCTGAAGGCAAGTTTGAGACTTTCTCTGGACTCTTGATATAGGCTGCCCTTGGCAGTATGGGACGGCTGTTCAGGATAGGAGGTCAGAGATAGTCAGAAAGGGTGCTAACAGTATGGTCCCCTTGGGTGCGATTAGCTGCAGGAACTGGCCTAACTTAGCTGTGTGAGCCCAGTGGCTCTCTGATGAATACTTTCTGACTGTGCATCGCCATATTTCTATTACTGAGAGAGAAAGTATTCATTAAGTTAAATGTGAATACCCCTAGGTTTGGAATATGTGAGCACCTGGATTTTCTTTTTTTTCTCCAAGGAATACCAAACTTGGGTCTGAAAATTTAAAATTCCAGTAAGGGAATACAGTTAGAGTATCTCATGAAAATTGTGATTTGTTTGCTTTATGGCCCCTTTTTTCCCTTTGGTCTGGTTTTCCTGTAACAGACCATGAGTTCCCCTCAGAAATGAACCACTTCACCACCAGGCTTTTTGGCTATTGTGCACAGGGAGCCTCCCTGAAATGAATGTGATGGTACGAAGCGTTTGCATTCTAACCCCCGTAATGCATTCAATATGGCACTACCTCAAAGAAGTTATTCAGTTTTTGGAGGAGGGCGTGTATGACGATGCTTTTGTTTTTCAAATGTGTTATTAAATAGAAAGTTGTTAAATAAATAACCTAGTTCTTGTGGTAGCTGTACTCTTCTCCTCTTAATGTGGGTAGAAGAGAGTGCTAAGGTATTGTCCATTATCTTGTTTGTTCTGGTAGGTGTTAATACCCACACCCTTTACTGTTTTCACAGGAAATTAAGCTGAAAAATTACAAAGGGGAATGATACGGACTGAAATGTTGCATGGAGAACCATCCAACTGTGGCTGCACCTTATTCCATTCTCAAAATATTTTACAGATCATTTTTTGGCTCCGAATTTGCTCCCACGAGGTAATTGCATCCTTTATTTTCACACTTTACAAATAAAGGAGACTGGGACTCTATCCCAGTCTCTTCCTCTCCCTTCTCCCATAAAAAAACAGAGCCTCTGTAGCCACAGCCCTCTTTTGCTTAGAAGCCTGAGGAGTTTAGCAGCAGTACTTAACAGAAAGGGAAGCCAACTTCACTTTCACTAATGCAGTTTGTGGTAATGGTCATGGTAATGCTGTTGTGCATACCTGGAAGGGACACAGCCCACCTGGGGAAGTGGTTTCCCTCTGAAGCCTGGCACCCTGGCATCCCTCCTCTCCTCCAGGGGAAAGAGCAAGGAGTGAGGGCCGGTTCTGGTGGTGACTCCCCCTTGGACAGCCCTTCAGCCCCTTGCTGCTGTGGGCAGGAGAGGCACTTGTGCCATCCACACATGTGCCCATCAGCCTGAGGGGCTGTATGGGATGGCTGGGGGGGGCGGGCACAGCAGTGCAGGTCCCTGCCAAGGAGGCGGGGGGGACAGTGTGCACCCACTTTTCCTCCTGCTCCCAGGGGAGTGCTAATCCTACTGTTGGGGAGGGCTGCCAGCGGGCATGGTGTGGGTGCTGAGGTGCCAGCACCAGCGATAGCCCCACTCCAGCCACCAAAGGCATTGGCACATCCTACTCAGCCTTTAGGAGGGAAGGATGACTGTGCAACCTCACATGCTTCTTAAAGCCTCATGGGTGCTAAGCTGTTCCCACTGGCTTGAGCTTGCTTAAACAAGCCTTTCATTTTTTTTTGTTTCAAATTTTTAGCTATGTATTGTTTAAAACTAGAGGCATGGAAAGAACTCCCAAGTGTAAGTCTCCTAGTGGGTTGTTCTCTGCAGCCCCTCTTTGCTCTTTGCTGCCATGGGGACAAATAAAGTGAAATTAAAATAATCATTTGGTCCAGTTTTATATGACTGCTTAAGCCTAAAATTAAAAGATGCATAAATAACTTTCTCATGTCAAAATCATAAAGACTTTATGTTTTAGTTTTCAGGAGTTTTAGATTTGCAAGTTGTTGAGTCTCCCTGACCTATACTGAATGCTTCCATATTAAAAAATAATAAAGGTGTGCTAGGACTTGTTCCCAATAATAAGTTTTATTAGGTACATCAGGTGCTACTGTAGCATAGATATACAGTAGTGTAGGTACATTGCAAACAGCATCTTATAGTATCAGACAAAGAGAACCTTTTACAAACCCCATGTCTCTAATTTCATTTTAGAAAATTAGATACTCAGAATTTTGCATAAGATAACTGTATTACTGGGATGCAATTTGGCCCAGGTTTCTAGCTTTAGTGCATGTGGCTCCTTAATAAAAAGTGTCAGTTAAAATGAAAATACAGCTTGGGTAATTAAATTTAATTGGATCTTGTCACTTTAAATCCTCTTCGTTTTTGAGTGTTTCTACAGAATTGCAGCTTCTGGTTTGCTAATTTCTTTATTGCAAGCTGTGCGCTGAACCTGACTGTCCTATAATAAAGTGGGACCTTGTTTTTGTAGAGGGCTTTGAACCATGACTGTAATAACAAACAAAAGGGGGGTGGGAGCTAATTTATCACCAAAAGAAAACCTCTCCTTTATTTCCTACATGTTCAGTTAGTGAAAAATAATGGGTCTGAATTTATTAACTCTTTAATTTTCTTGCCAGTTGAGCACCATTTTGCACAAGCTCTCATGAATACTACAGTATGATGCTATGCCTGTGACAGGTAGCAGCAGCAATTATCATACTTTTTTATATTGGAGTTGTTTGGGCAAGCAATAGGGATTAGGTGAACTGCAGTATTCATACATAGGTCAAGCAGGGTGCAGGCAGCCATAATGCAAATGATGTATACTGCGTGCCAATAGCCACCATGCTGATTCGGAGGTATCACCTTCTCCAGGGGTGAGAGGTAATTCAGTTTCTTTATTACACATTGCACATGCACAGCATCCAAAGGCAAGGAAGATTTAAGTGCAGGTGATGAAGAGAGAAAATATTGGCCATACCAGCAGACACATCATAAAAATGATCAGTCTGTCACAAATTGTACAGCTGCTAATGCCCATATTTCAAATTAAAGCCAGTTGAATGAATTTGTACACTCAGGTTTTATGCGTGAAATGCAGTATCATTGCATCCTTGATTAGAAGACAGGTCACTTAGCGCCAACATCACAGAACGATTAAAGATGTAAGACTCTCCTTCACAGCACAGCAGTGGTCCCCTAATTCTGTGCTAAAGCAGATGGATATGATGTAATTACATTTTGCAAAGTGCTGGCAATACACATATCTCAAACAGGAGCGTTATGCCAGTGTAGTCAGTGCTGCTTATAACCTCTTCAGTTCCAGAGGCGTGCCTCACATCCTACCAATACATCTGGGAGAGGATCTCTGCAACCAGACACAGAGGGCTCTGTTCAGTTGTCCACACACAGGCGTCCAGGGCTATATGAGGTGCCTGAGGCTACCTGAGATATCTGCACAGGGTGGTGGACCTGGGGCCCTTAGAGTGAAATTCAGAGCACAGATGAAGATGTGTCCTCACACATTGGTGTCTGCATGGGAGGTAGGTGCCTAAGTGCCTGTTTTAACTAATGAAGCTCTAGTGTTTGGTTCAGCTGCCCACAAGCAAGCATGCAGTGGCAGATAGGATATCCTAGCTTACCCCACCTGACCTCTACCTGCTTGTCCAGAAGGGCATAACTATCACATGTTCCTGTCTTATATCTATTATATCTGTCTTGATACTCCAGGAGAGTTCAGCTGGCACTAGTTACCTGCTTATGATTAGGTAACAAAACCCAGGCCTAAAGATCCATTTGTTCCGTAAAAGGAGCTCACATGCAGTGAACTGTAGGTGGGCACTTAAATGGGTCTATAGCCTGAAGCTATACAGCTACTATTTTTGCAGACCAGCTCCTCGTTCAAGTAAAGCTCACACTTACCCCAGGAGCACCCTGGGAGCACCTGGAGCATGGACACGTGGCTCTTCCCACGCTTGGTCTCCCTCTCTGCTGCGTGGTGACCAGCTTGTTCCCCTGAGCAGCACCTTGTGGGGGCCAGTGCTCCATCGTTCCCTTCTCACTTGGCTGCTGCTTGTTCCCAAGGCAAGGCATCTTATGCCAGCCTGTCGTGACTTCTTAAGGAGGTAACGCTTGCCTTACCTGCATGCATGGCTGCATTAGGACATGAGATCTGAAGGAGGCACCTGGAGGCAGGAACAACTCATCCTTTCTCAAAAGGCAAACACCATGTTTGGAAGATCTACTTTTTCCATTCACTATAACTGGAACGTAGATAACTAGTTTGTAGTATTCATCTAAATTTTAGATGTCTAAATTGATATATCTAAGATGAGATGAATCCTGTATCATCTGTGTTTCTATATTTTATTAATGAAGCCACAAAAATTCTATCTGCTTGAAGTAGTACCGTTAGATCAAGGTAGGAATAAAAAAACCCAGTAATGAATTACAAGGATCAGACTCACTATAAGAAAATGTCTTGGCTTGCTCTCACTGAAAACAGTGGCCAAACATCCCATCAATTTCAAAGAACTGAGAATAAATCCTTTCACACTGCTTTGTGGATTTTTACAGTGTTTTATAATTTTGTTAGGGGAGCATGTAGAGAGTGTTATTTTCATGCTACCTTTTTCATCAATTTTTTTAGAGCCTCTGAGAAGTACTAGACTACAAAGATCTATTTAAAGAGACTACCTGCTTTATTTATATACGGAGCAGGTGAATAGATGATAAAAGTAATGTATGATTTCTTACAGTCATCACTTAGCCAACATGATTCATCAGGCTGTAGTAAGTCTGCTAGTAAGTCTGGCTACTTCTTTTTTTTTGGTGCATTTGAATTTTGGGATCCAGACTGAAATTACAATTCATTTTGCAGATGAACTATCAGTTCTTAATTTATGAGAATGATAGATGGCTAAAATGGGTCTCATGTTCAATGTATGACATGAGACTCACACATGACTTGAGGACTGCACAAACATTTCTTGTGTTGTTGAGTCATTTTGACATAATTCTTTGCATTTTTTTCTGATATTCAAGGTATGGGATTTCATTCACAATGGAATAAGATTTTTTAAAATATTTAGATTTCTGATGTAAATGTTGGTAAGGTATTAATTCCTGCACTTTTTCTTTCCCTTCCTCCAAAAAAAGACAGACACATGAATTCCAGTTGACTTTCACCAGGTTTTGAGCTCCAGGGTTATTTGGCACTGACTGGAAAATGCTATCTTGTATTTTTAAACTTTGGAAGACAATTAAGCTAGCTCCACTTCCTTTGCTGGTGTAAGAAATTTTATCAGACCTCACTGATCCTCGGTGGGGACCTGATCCACTTTGTTTATGGTTTAATATGTAGTCTTCATTGAATCCCGTACTAGCAAATTGGCTTCTAAAAAAGGGAAAAATACTGTGCCCCATAACCAGAAGTATGGCTGTACAGATTAAACTGCATTAGCAGCTACAGTACTAGCATTAATGCTGTCTGATTAATTTGCCCATTTTAATGAGCAATGTCTTTTTTTCTGTAGTGATATATGGCTTCTTAAGGATATACGATTACAAATTTACAGATTGTTTTTTTGGCCTTATCTCTACCTCTTTGATCTTTTAGGGTTTACAGCAATCTGCTGCTAAATTTTTGTATCATAGTGAGAGTAATTATTTTAAATTTATGGATGATTTCTGATTTGATCACTTCTGTCCTAAATTAGAAACCATCTGAATGACAGTTTAAAAATCACAGTAACAACTCTTACTTGACCTCTTCATCATCATCATTTAATACAGACTCTTAAATGAACATTTTTAGTATCTGATTGTTCAGCACTTACACACATTATCATGAAACATTCAATTTCAGGAACAGCCTCCTGTTGGGAGTAGGGGGAGCTCAATACATATATGCAAGAGATTATACAATGCACTGCCTGAGATCTCAGGGGACACTCTTGGTGACCCAGGTGTTTCCGTCTGGCCTTATGTTTTTATTGGGCTAAGCATCCTCTTTTGGGTCCAGCAATGCTGGATGTTACTATCTGTTAGCCCTTGTAACTGCTTTTCTGTAGAACGGCTCCTGACTTCTGCCAAGGAGGAATTCATGTGAACACCCCCATTTTGCTCCAGGTTGGGTTTGCTTGAACAGATGGTTCTACCGTTTAAATTAGTCAGTCTGACCTTGTCTACGGTGAATGAGGGAGAGCAGGCAGCTTGCTTGAAGTGCTAACCATCTTCAGGATGGGTGGAAATGAGTGGCCACCAGCAGATCTCAGTCCTGAACAGGACTTTTGAAACTTTTGAACGAAATTAGTGAACTCTCATTCATGCAATTAGTGCCACTGACTTCCATGGGATTATTACCACCTGTGAGAGTACCACTTACATGATCCCACAATTTTCCTTCCAATACCTTCAAATGTTTGAGACACACCAGACCACTTACTAGTCACCTCCTGATCTCCCTGATAGCTCTCAGGAAGAGAAAGAAAGTGTCTCCCTGCGGGTCTCCACTGCTCCATTGCAGTACAAAGTAAATTTGCTGTACGGCTCCTACTGGCTCACTTGTTTTCACAGCTTGAATGTCGGCATACCTAGCAGCCTCCATGCCAGCACAAGCCTGTTGCTGGCTGTGTAATATCATCCAGACTGAGAATTGTACTTGAATAGCTCATGAGCTGCATGTTGCTCAAGTGCTACAGGTTGTCCCTCCCTTTTGTGAGCCAACAAGAAACTAAATTGTAGATCTGCTTTGCTCAGGTCACCTAAAGGCAAAAGTCATTATATCTCATCAGCAATTCCCTGAGCCAGGTTGTCTGTTATTCTTTATATAGGTTGAATTCAGCGACAGCTGCCAAATGCAACTGGCAAGATGCACTTGGTGCATGCCAAAAGAACTAAGTGCCCTGCAGTGTTATATCAGCATTGCTGGTGGAGCTGTGGAACCCAGTTGGTTCTGCGCTGCATATGAGTATGTCTGAAAAGGATAATTTTGCATGAAAAATGTATTCCTTAAATGTTACCCTCTATCCACTGGGACAGGAAACCATCTATCCATTCTGGGCCATGATTATGATGTTTGGTTTCCTTCATGCAGCAGCTTATGCAATTAGCGTGTTTGTGCCCCTCTTTCTATATGTGTCTCCTTAATAACATTGGAAGCCCCGGCCAATTTCAGCCATAGCTGGCAGAAGGGAAAATATCTTAGAGGTATTAATTTCCTATAAGTTTAAATAAAATAGCTATATACAGAAAAGAAACCTTCCTATAGAGTCCACCGAGGGAAAAGCTTGGTCCTTGTTAGACACCAGAGACTGTGAGCAAGAGAGAAATATTGTGAATATCCCAGCTGTAGGAAAAGTTTCAGTCAGCTTTTTCCCTTTATAGTCAACTAATAGATCAGTTGTGTCACAATTCTGCAGGAACCCAGACTCTGTTAGCTGTGTTGGTCACCAGATTATATCTTTCTGCATCACCCTTCACCATCCACCACAAGAAACTTGTGTGGCAGTCACAGGTGATAGACATATATATTTTTGCAACGCATTTTCTTAAAAACCCCCACCTTTATTGGGTTTATTTTTGTGCTTTGGATGCCTCTTCTGTAGCCCTTTTCTCCTTCTAACCACCTAAAAGACTTTGGTTGGGTAATAACTTGGTGGTCAGCCATTTGGAGTAATTTCACAGGTTTTCTGTGCTGCTTCCTTAGCTCAACAGTGTCATGTCAGGTAGTATTACAGATGATGTGTGTTTGGAGAGATGGCTCCATGCAACTCTCAAATGACCAAGCAAACCCAAGAACAAAAAGCAGTGTTCATCCTTTCACCCCTAAACTCAAAAACTGATAACAAAGAAAAGGGATTCCAATGCAGGAATCTGGGACGTAAGGAGGAAATCCTTAAAGAAAAAGGAGGTTTAATGCTACATAGAATTGCCAATATTTTCAAAACTAAGGTGCAGAACATTGTATACAACAGGAGTGGCCTTAGGCTGATCTACCTGGGTGGACCTGCACGGACCAGTGCAGCAGCTTAACCTGTGCTGACACAAACCCCGAGGCAAGCTTGCACCTCCTTGGCCGTGGGCCTGAGTAAAGGGCCATGTAAAACCCTGGTCCCTCCTGGGGGAGTTCCAGAGAAAGAGGCAATTCACTGGACTGTCCCACAGGAGCAGTCACTGTGTAAATGTCTCCTGTGCTGGCCGAGGCCACCTGCATCTTCTCTGAGCTCCTGCTGAGGTCTATCAGTATGGGGCTGTTCTCACGTGGCTTTACCAAACAGATGGCTTTTCTCAGGGAGGGATTCATCAGCCCCTTTTAAAATAAGGCCAACACACAGCAGCACTAAAGGTTTTGTCTTCTAAGTGACTTGCACCCCTTGATAAGATAATGTACTGGAAATGTATGTCACTGTGATATTTTGGAATGGATAAATAATGCATGACTCTGGCAAATGAAAGTTTTGAACTCAAGAGGAATCACTGGCATTTTTTAAATAATTTAGGAAGTGTTCATAAAAGAGAAAAATGAGGAAAAGGCCTTTAATAAATGTCACTTATTTGGCATCATAACTTCTTTAGAATGACTGGTATTTTTTATTAACTTCATGTGGATATAAATGTATTTACATGTGGAAGTATCTGCTTTCTTTGCAAAACTTGAAACCATTTCTTACAAGAGAAGAAATTCTTATTGAAGTTTAAAGTGTAGATATTCAGTGGCTACTGGGTAATTAATGGCCAATACTGACAATTATTATTTATTTATTCAGAAACACAAGAATTTGCTAGTTTACTGAGAGCAGTTAGTAGAACCCATGACAGAACTGACTTCTCAGTTTTCTGTTTTCTTCATTCATGCCATACTTGTTCCTATGTCAAAAAGTGACCGTGCTGACTAATGTTTTATAGAACAAATTCAATATCCTTCGATAACTCTAGCAAAAACTGTTCACATGGGTTAACTCAGATGGTTAAAGAGACTAGAACACTTACATAAAACCCCATGGAGTTTCTTGTTCGTGAGTTAAATCACTTGGATACGATTTTGTAGCAGTTGTCTATCTCTTGCTTTGAAAGTGTTCCTCTTGGGTGCCTGTGCTTAGTGGCTTCTTCTTCACCAAACACCTTTGTGTGCATTTTTTCAATGACAGAATTCATACAAAGAAATCTACTAGGTGCTCCACAGAGATTCTAGTTCAGTTTCATTTCATTTAATTTTGTTTTCTTTTGTGGAGTTTAGTTTATAGTTCCTTTTAATATTAAACTATAGCAGAACTTTTGACCTCTACCATATCATCCACGAAATCCAATAGCAGTTCTCCAGACCGTCTGATTCAGATTAGCCTAAATCATTTTTCCTCCCCTTTTCTGGGAATTCCTGGTTGCATTGTAGTTAGAAACCAGTGTGTTTGGTTCATGTGGTTTCTGTAAATGCAGGACAAGGAAGAGAGGGTACATGAACTTTTTTCTCCAGTAATTTTAGTCCTTTGATGCTTGGTGAGGTATAAAGTGTGTAGGGACATTTTTTCCAGAACATCTTTGGAGTAATGTCACTGCAGTAGGTGAACTGTGTAGGGGATCTCATTTTGCTGTTGATGGCACTAGTTGATGCCTCTTTTTGTTCAAGAATTAATTTCTTGATGCTGTGTAACTGTTCTACAGTCCTCTTTTTGTTAAGATTATTGAAAGATTGTGATGTGGCCCCTCTCACCTCTTTGACCTTGGTCAGGAAAGATTAGAAACCTGGATAAAGTTTGGTTAATTAAGGAAATTTTCTCCAAGTGATGGCTGAAGAACTGCTGTGTCTGCCTGGGGTATCAGTGATCGCAACGGATTAGTGACTTATCCAGGATCCGCTAGGACTGTATTTGAGTCATCTCACATGAAGCTACTGAGCAGTACACCCCAGAAATGCTGCAGACTCACATTCAGTCTTGTCCTCCTGTTCAATGCACATGCACATTGAGATGGAAGGTAGATGCCTTGACTGTGGGGTTTACAGTATGCTAAAGGCATCTCACTCCAAATCAGTGTTTGAATTGAAGATGCCAGTTCTGTCAAATGTCTTAAGCAGTGCCTGGATGAAACTGGAGCATGGCACAAGAGTTACCTGGCATAATTTTTTCATAACATATCACTTTTCTCAAGAAAACCCCCAAACATTATGAATGCAATTAATGGCTTGATGTTTTTATTGATGCTTTTTGTAATGTAAATTTAGGGGTATTGATTAAAGAATTCAGCTTTGATCCAACATCTTTTGAATTCAATAGAAAGATTCCCAATGGTTTAAAAGACTTCCCACTGGTTTAAATAACTACCAAATCCTGTTTAAAATCCAATCCTATTGATTTCAGTCACTGTTGTATAGTATCTTCTATAGTGTTCAAAACTACATTTGAATGAAGAGAAGTTTTTCAGAATGGCAATGTAATAATTTTCTGATTTGTTCAAGAAAGGAGGCAAGGGGTTTAGAAAATTTTGTGAACATACAAATAATGACTTAAGAAAGGGAAATATTTTAATTTCATGCTTTACAAACCTAATTTACAGCAGTCAGATCATTGGATTTTCTACAACTGATGTCTGAAAGACATCGCATACAGTTTTTACGTATATAAATATTTAGGCATGTACATCTGTGTGTATATATATGTGTGTGCAAATGAAACTTTTAACAATATCATTTAAGTGCATTTTCTCATAAAGCAAACTTACATGTAAACAATGTTTTGAACCACGACATCAAAATTTTCCATTTTATTCAATGCCATTCATGTCTACTGGTGTAAACTCTGTTGAAGTCAGCAGCATTCTTCCAAAGGTATATCAGAACAGGTATTGTCAGGATGTGGCCAACTCACTTGAGTTTAATCTTGTTTCCTTTAACATAACCTATCCAGCACTAAATATTCCCTGTCTTCCACTTTGCTAAGTAGAAAAGTTGCTTTCAAAAACGAATAATGAGCACTGCACGAACACTTTGACTTTAAATCTCATTAAATACCCCGTAGCCAAATAATAGAAAAAATGATGTTACTACTCTAATCTAAATACATAAATCATCTGTGCAAAAGTTATTTCTCATGAAACATATTTGTCTTAATTTTTTTTCTCTTTTTTTCCCCAAACCTACATACATATACACACATCTATTACTGATGCAGGTAAGCTACAACTCTTTTTGAATGTGAAATTGAACTAGCAGCCTTTGATCTCAACTACAGGCTGATCTGAATTCAAGAAAAGGCTGCTGCTAAGCCACATTCCCATTCAATCCATTAAACCATTCACTTCCGTGCTCCTCATCACACTGACTCCTAATTTGACAATGACAAAGAGCTCCACGGTGATTTTAAATTTCATAATTTTAATCTGTCAAGTCTGACATTTAATTAGTGCCCTTCTAACCTGTGCCCACTCACTTGAAGGTTACTGTTGGTTTTCCTTTAGAAATTTTTCCTCTGGAAGAGTGGATTAATAAATATGTACATAACTGGCAGGGATAAAGACAATACACACACAATGGTCTATTAGTTCCAAATCTAGACAGATGAGGTTAATAATATTTTAAAGTGCTGCTTTATTGTATTAAGAGTGATTAAGCCCTTGGCTCAACCCTGTATGAGTTGTTCAATGAAAACATAAAATATAAGGTCTATTAAGCAAAGTCTAGCAAGAATGGTTACCCGAACTACAATAGTGCTATGTTCATAAGGCTTACTACAGGAGTGCATAATTTCTGAGATATAATTTCTTGACTTAGCAAACACAATGGAACATGCTAGGCTCACTAAACAGACTAATTAGATTTTGATCACTAGTCAGTCTATGAGAACCTGCCTTATAGACTAAAATCTAGCGTAATTTAGAACTCTGGTATTTCATTTGCTGGAAGACTGAATTCAAATGTTGCTTAGGTCACTTGTTAAAAATGAGTGTGCTGTTCTCAGATCAGCCTCACAAGGACATAAATCCCAATCACAAAAATATGCCACCATTTGTTAGGGCTAGGAGAGTGGCCAGTCAAAGTCCTCAGGGAACAAACCTCAGCCGAGCTTTCCAGCACCATAGCTGACTGCAGTCAGTAACGTATGATGTTCATTATATTGTCACTAAATATTGAACATCTAAAAGTGAAGATAGGAATAAAAAAATAGCCTTTCTTAAAACAGGCATTACAGGAAGAACACCTGTAAGAATACAGGGATATCATGAGCCTCTAGTTCTCAGCTTTTCTTCACTCTGTGCCACAGTGCATACTTTTCACAAAATAATGAGTCTACATAAATACTGCTATTTTCTTGACTAAAGAAGATACCACCATGATATAGTAGCTTAACCGGCAACTCAGACTCCTTCTAGTGCAATTTAACGTTACTGAGGTGTCTCCAGATTTTTTTCCAGAAGACCCAGAATAAGAAACAAATAACACAAAGTAGTTGTCTTTAAACACTAGAAGTCTCAAAAACAAATTGGATACAGGTTTATTTCCTACAACTTTCACCCAGATTCCTCTCTCAGAGTAGCCTTGCTACAGTTAACTGTTGCTGAAGTTAAGCAAGAGTTGCCAAATATGGCTCTGAGCAACCTTTAAAAAATCAAAATGACAAGAAAAATGATTCACCTTTGGCTTTATTTAATGTATTGGTTTTGGTGTACAGGATGATATACACCAGTATCTCAGGATTAACCTCTCCCTCTGGATATCGTTCTTCCATTGTAGCAGTTACAGGAAACATAACATTTCTGAAAAGTTTCTGTACATTTCCTGACTTTATCATTATTTAGTTAAACAGAAACAGAAATGTATAATAAAAAACAGTATATTATGCCTAAACATTTTCAGAAAAAATCTGGGGGAGATCAACTTTGGATTTGAAATAAAAGGATAACTGGTGTGCACTGCGGCACAAACATATATGACACAAGTCTGGAATTTGCTGTCATCCATTTCTCATTTTCTTCATCTTGGCTCACCAATTCCTTTAAGAACATTCCTGGCCTCTTCTAGGTACCAGAATATATGCTGTTGCACTCCAGTGCAGATCTGCAATTTTCTCTGGGTCTAGCAATGCTGCTATAGAATGGAAGAATTAATTGGTTTTCACTAATGCCCTACTGGCCTGCAAGCTAAACACTGGAAAGAGATAAAAAAGTGTTAGTGAAAATGGACTGCAACCTCCTTACTAGTAATTGCAGATTCCCTTTTCCTATTAGTTTTAACAACTTTTTCATGTCTTTATGGGACTTTCCTGAAAAATGAGATGGCAGTGGTGTATAACATAGCATGTTCTTCTCTGTAAATGCTGTCTTCTTCATCAGGATAAACCACTGAAACTCTTACATACTTATTGCATTTCAGCAGTAAATGGTGCTTTTCTGTTGTGCTCAGGGATTCAGGCTCTGCATGAAAGAGGCCATTTTTTGTTTAGGAAGTGCTGAGCAGCACGGTCAAGTTTTTCAATGGATGTATAATTATTTCAGCTGAACTTTTGTCAGGAAATATTTCTCAGCTTCAGAAACAGAGAGTTAGGTGCTTCCTCACAATAGCTTTTAAGGGACCTTATCTCCTGTGTGCGAGAAGCAAGTTCAAATCTCTCTGAATCAGCACCTTGCAACTTTTAGTGACAGCTCTCCATTTCATGTCTTTATTTGTTTGGGTACAGATTTTCAAATGCTTCTGCTTTTTGTCCTGTTGTGGAAAATGAGCGTTTTTAAATTCTTTAAAAGTTTCACTGGATAGGTATTTTACACACAGTTCTTGTGGAACCTCTTTCTCAAAATTTTTTTCTTCCCAACTTCAAATTTTCTAAAGTAGGGAAGTATTTTAAGGAAACAGTTCATCTGTGCTTACTGTTCCCAGATGTGACAGCTTATAAGAACAAATCTATGCTTCTGGTGTCCAGGTTAAGAGTTATCCATTTTGTCTGCAACCAAAATATGTCTTTAAGTCAGGTAAGGCTCCTTTCTATGTCCATTTCTGCTGTAACTATTGTAGTAACTTATTATGTAAGCTGGTATGACCAATTATATAACATTATTAATGGAACACTGTTTAATATAATATGGCATAGGGATGGATTTGTTCCCAAAAATTGTGGCACATAGGCTAATACAAAGATCTTAATGTGTCCTTTACAGTTAGGGCTGAGAGAACACATACACATCTACTAAATTATTTGTGACAAATGACTGTCATGAAATGGTGATAACAATGACTAAAAATGGAGACCAATGCATTCAAATAAATTCACTTGGTATATGTACATTTTTTGTATATGAAACAGCACACCGAAGACTACAGTTATTTTCACACCATTGGCCAGACACCAGTTTAACCCAATGCTTGCGAATAATAGAACAGCAGCAACAATTTGCTTGAATGACTTTCATGTGAACAGAGATATTCCTGCTCAGCACACGAGTCCTGACTACTTCTCAGTTCTATGCTATATTATATGAAATGCAGGGATTCCTGTCTTGGGTGCTCACCAGATGTGCTGGGGGAGATGGTCCTTACCAGACTCATGTTTTGAAAGAACTAGAGACTTTTAGGTGTGTATTCAAAGTGGTTTAGACTCTGAGAGCAGACAAACCTGTCACAGACCTAGCCAGGTTTTGAGATGGTGGAACTCTTGTTAAACAAATGGAAGTGGGGTCCACAGTTCAGGTCTTCCTACTTGCCCTCTGCCCCATGATTTTGACTCAACTGCTACCCACCCATTTCCAAGAGCAGATAGGGGTGAGCTCTGGGGGGGATATCCCAGAGTCTTTTGTCTAGAGCACCTTTTTAGAAGCAAGGACATGAATGAATTAAAGATGTGAATGCATGAATCTGCTTAGCTGAGAAGGCAATTAAAGCTGAGTCTCCCACATAAGCAGTTTCTGGCTTACTTCAGGAAAGAAAAAAAAATTGGTCTTTTCTCTCTGCTGTCAGATAATAATGGCAGATGCTTATGCTTGAAAAAGGATCCTGGGGTTGAGATTTTAGTGAGGGAAGCTTTTCTTTAATTCCTGCTTCAGAACGGGATCTCTGAAGAGGGATGGAAATTCAGTTGCCTCTCCCTGCCCATAGTGTTTCCTTTTGATTG
>NW_008825494.1:1565872-1570372 GCF_000699105.1 Pygoscelis adeliae | reverse complement strand
TTTCCCTGCTTTAGTGTCCAGAGTTTTCCAGTCATCAAGCACTGTGCTCTGCTTAGAGCTGAACTTTGGCTATCTTTTCTGGTGTTACATGGGCAGGTGTAGCTGGATGGGCAGTAATAACAAGCAATACCCTGGACCATTTCAGTCATACAAGATACATTGATTTATTGGCAGGTTAAATGAAATGGACTTAGCAAACAATACAGATTACGTATCAGAAGAGTGATGTCTTGCTCATGACCTCTCTGTCGCGGCTTTCAGCTGCAAGGCAAGGGGAATTTCTGTGCCTTGCTCAGAGGTTTGTGCCATCTCACTTCTGTGTATCCTCTTGGTCTGCTCGATTTTTGCTTATTAATTACAGTAGTCTTAATATCCAGTTGACTATATTTATGTGTCCTTGCCATTGGAGAATCCAAGAAACATTAGCTTCTGCTTACTTTCTAAGTTTTTTTCCTGAGAAGTTTTGAATCTGTCATCCTTTGTTTGTCATAGCATCACCTGGGCTTTTGTTTTATCTTGTCTCACTTCTGTTTGTTTTACAGTGTCCCATCTGTGATAATTAGGGATCTGACTGAATTTACATCCCTTTATATTGATACTGGAAGGGTAAGAAAGAAAAAGAAGGGCACAATATGTAACCTGCTCACTTACATAAAATAAATCCGCACATACAAAATGGTGTTTGAAGTGGTAACCATGGTCATATGGCAGTCTGTGGGTATCACTGTGGAGAACTTTTATTTTATCAGAGATAGCTAAAACAATTATAGCCGGGCAAAATAATATAGTTGATGACTGGGTACAGCCTGTTTAGTATAGCACGGGTAACTAACTGCTCACTGATCCTTGCGTAATTTTTTTTTCTTTTTTTTCTTTTGTCTACAGACTACACTTTTATGTAGACGTAAGCTTTATATAAACTCACTTGGAAACCTGGACATCGTTTAGTTTGGTGTTTCCAAATCTGTGGTGCATGGACTATGTCTGTGAGATGTCAGCGCATAGTTCACAAAATACTTCAGAAAACTCATTTTAAAAGCATAGATATGAATTCCCACATGCAATCAAGGCTACAAACAAAAGAAAAGCAGATTAAAGTAATAAAGAGACTAAAAATTTAGCATAATTTTTGTCTATAGAAGAGGAGCAGTGTGGTAACATTACACAAGACAGCCTGTGGATTTCTTCCAACATGATCATGCTGACTTTTGCTCTTCTAAGACTATTTGCATGGAAAGCTACCTACACGTTTCCTCTGGAACAGAAAGAAAAGAGCATATTTAAATCAGGCACTCAGATTAGATCAGTTCAGAGTTATCCTGAGGTTGACATTCAGATATATGTAAGAAGCTAAAATCCAGATGAAATCCCACCATATCCCTGTTACCAACCTTCAGTCTGTACTGTCTCCTTGTGAACAGACTATATAAACAAACACTGTAGGAATTTTAAATTTCAGAATTGCTGTGTCCCATTGAAAGTTGTCAAAGAAAAATAAATACATTAAATTTATTATCAAAATTCACAGCTTCATTTTCCTCACAGTGAAAGCTTTTCAGTGCCATCATCATGCTGCAGAAGCATCGCTGAAATGGACAGTTAATTCTCCTCATGTTCATCTTTTTCCTTCTAAGTAGTCCAGTGGTTGCTTGTCTGAAAAATAAATAGATGGAGCGCTGTTGAATCCACAAAGTTGAGGACAGGATCAGAAAGCATTGCTTGTGCAATTAAGAGAGTTTCCTACAGTCAATCTTTATGATTTCATAGAAAGAGGAATACATAATTACCTCAGGCTTGTCTGGATTTGATAGGGATATTTTCTCTCTTATGCTTTCTCTGGCTCACCACTTTCCTGGGTTTGTCTCAAATATTCTGAATATGCAGAATGTCTAATGAATACACAGTGTTCTCCAACTGCCTTTTTCATGTAGATGGAAAACCTCAGAAATATTTTTAAAGTTAGTTTTACCTCTTTCTATTAGCTGTTTTAACCAGAGCCTTTCCTGTTACATCATTTTAGTTTCAGAGTTCAATAAGAATTGGAGTTCTGGTTTAAATATCTAAACAGATTTGTTCTATATGAGTCAGCTAGATTTCAAAATATTATTTTCAGCTTAATTAAGCTTAAAGAGTTGCTGTAGGAACTGAAGAGTCATTGAAGATTTTTTTTTCTTAACAGCCTTTCTAAAAGTGATTTTACATTTCTGAACTTGATAAGCTTAAAAATTGCTGCATAAATATTTCTACACTATTACGAGTATTTCTAACAGTTATTATGAAGCATTTTCCTCAAAAAACTTGTGCTAAGAATCAGCTGCAGCACTACATAGGACCTTGCAGTACTGTACCTAAGACATCACTACTGAAATTATAAAGGTATTAGGCAAACGTGCAGTTTTGTACAAAGAATATACAAGATTTGCAACTAGAAGTTTCAAAGAGAAGCTGCTAATCTAAAATTTTTAAGATACAGCCACAATTTGCCTTCTTTCATGGAAACATCATCTAGACCAAAGTAACCGACATCTTCTGTAGAATATTTTCCAATCTTTGTTTTTTTTTCCTTGAAAACTCTAGTGTATGAATGGAAAAAATATTTTCAATAATAATTTTGTAAATGCTGAAGATGAAGGTTTTCTGAGGAATGAAAGGAAGAAAGCTGACTTTTATGACATGCTTTATGGCTCTGATAATACATCCATGCTTACCTCTTCTAAACAGAACATCCTTTCATTCTTTCAGAATCACACCTCGGTAAACCAGGATATCTTACAAAGTTCCTTTCCTGAAATAAAGATCATAATTAGACCACATGGGTTCCTTGTACAAGGACCCTTATTCTTTGAGAAGAAAGTCTTGTTGGCTGTGTAGGTCTCAAGTGTGTTCCTCCTTGCTCTACAACACACTGTGTGAAGTATATTTACAACTTGCAGTTGAAGGCTCCTATCTAATGCTATAGAAGAACAGCATAACCAATAATCCATGCACACATGCATTTTCTAAAATAAAATATAAAACCAAAGTAAAATGCAAATGTTAAAAGCAACATTTTAGACTGTAAAAATGTAAGTGGCTGTTTTCTGGTTAGGGGTACTATCTTCTTTGGATCTTCTTTGGGGTCTGAATGCATTTTTGGGTAGCAGAAAGCAGAAACATTCACTTTTTTTTAATTAACAAAAACATTTAATTTATTAAAACAAACAATCAACTTCTTCCCTCTCCTAGACCAAAAAGCCCAAAGCACCATAAACATGTGTTATCACTATGTCCTCTTCATCACGTATCATATGTATAAATTGTTTGCTTTTTAGGATTCTTTAAAGATGTACCCTGATTTGTAATGATTTGCCAGTACGAGTTATAATAACTCTAGTAGAACTACTCTGATATCAATAATCATGTTTTCTCTTCACAAACTTTTCTTACCTGCAAAAATATTAACGATTTCAAAGAAAAAATAAAAAATGCATGCCATGTATTCTTGTTCTCTAGCCAGATTTCAGGCAATTAAATAAAATGTTAGAGATGCCTGGATCCTTTGGAAGGCTATGTTTATACAACCAAACCCTGGTTGATACTTTCCATGATTATAATTAGACTGTGAATGGAAAAACAAACTGAATAGTGGAAAATAATGTATACAGCTCATACATCTTTCTTGAAATGAAAATATTTTACAGTTTTTTTTATTTTTTTTTTCCATTTGAGAATGCAGACAAATATGAAAATCCAACAAATCTGCAGTTCTACTTTACTCAGGGTATCTTAATCTTTCTCTCTTTCTCCACATGTTCCCTAGGAGAATGGTGAGCCCCAGCGATTTGCTGAGGCACTGCTTCTGTCTGTTCATGTTAGGTCATCCAGTTGGGGAAAAGAAACAACAATATCTTTCTAATTATCATTGTGGCATCTGAGTGCGTAAGTAGGTGAATGATTACAAACATCAAAACATGATCTGAGAATAATGAATCCCCTAAATGAGCATTTGCAGCAAACTGTCTGCAAAAAAATGAGCTGCAATTTGTTTGCACAAGTGTGTCAAACAGCTCTGAATTGCAAACACATACATAAGAATCTTTTGGCTTTTGGACAATTTAAAAAAAAAAAAAGGAGTTGCACTGACAGAGAAAAATATTAGTTATGAAATGTTTGTCCTTTATGCTTTATGTGCTTGGTCCCACTCAGAGAAGTGTATGTGTCTGTTGAGTTTTGCTTTCGGAGTTTGTCCTGGTTTTAATTCTCTGGAGGATGAAGTATTTCTAGGACTCCTATTAGACATTCAGATAGAGTACTGGCATCTGATAGGACTGTAAATGGCTATGAAACAGAGCTGCTCTGAGATGCTTAATCTTTCTCCCAAGAAATGTGGCTCCCTTCACTTCCGTAATCAGTGAGGAACACAGGACCCAAAGTGGTGTCTCGAATCACCAAATCAAGCTCTGTGTTGTTTCATGTACAGCACACAGTATTGTCTCCTTGCAAGCCAAGATGATTCCTTCT
>NW_008825494.1:1541024-1565832 GCF_000699105.1 Pygoscelis adeliae | reverse complement strand
TGCTGCCTCTTTCCTTCTAGGCTTGTTCAGTCTTCTGCTCAGCCAAGGTTTTTTCCTTGCAGAACCACTGAGCGATCCCAGCAGAAGCACTGCACAAAGCCCAAAGTTTGTTTCACCTAACATTAGCAACCCAAAACGTAAGCAGCTATGACTGTGTCTAGTTTGTGTGTGGGCAGCAGAAAAGCAAAGCAGAGCCCAGAGGATGATTCATTGCACTCTAAGATACATGTCTGAGATGGACAGTGTGAACTGGTCTCTGGTTGCCTGCCTTTTTTTGGTCACTGTAAAACAGGCCGAGACAAACAGTTTGGGCAAGATGCTAACTTCTGGATGTCTAATACTAGGTTAGACTATCCTTTAAGGTCACGTTTGTCTCTGTAGTACTGCTTGGTTCCAAACAGCAAGGGAAGAGTATTTTAATTCTGTTTTTACTTATTCAATGCATTTGACAAGGAGGGAGAGTCCTTTTCACACGCTGGCGAGCAAGTGTCCTCATGAGTAGTCTGATTCCCATATGACTGTTTGTGTCAATTGTGGGCTTGGGGCTTGGGCCCCATAAGCATAGTTAGTTTAGCCTTTTCTTGTTTTAAGAAGTCTTGCTTAAATCATAACAATTTAAATATAAAGATGGAAATACAAATAAAAACTAAGGAAAAACCTAGAAGTGTGTTTTGACAATTCCCTTTGCAAAAGCATGAAATTCTCGCATGAAGGCAGATCCAGTTCCTCTTGAAGTGAGAGGAACCTTATCTACAGATGATTAAGTTATACACTTATGTTAGAGCTCATTTAATGAAACCTTGCAATCGTGGCTTCTGTTTGTTTGAGGGGTGAGCTAACAATACTTTTTCGTTAGTTTTTACTAACAGCTGGCAAACATGTTAAAAAATGTAACAGGTGGATCAGCCAAAGTTTGCAGTAAAGGCCACATCAAATAAAGTCAGATCTGAATCAACAAAAATTAAATTGAAACTCTTGAAAAAAAGACAGATTTGTCCCTTTTTTATCAGATGCAATACCATGCGTAATGTGTCTTCTCATGTAGGACTCTGTGCTATACATCTCATAGCAGATGCAGAAGGAATACAGTTATCAATGAAATAACAATAACAATGATAAACCTCCTTCAAAAACTGTGTGAAATAGGGAAACATCTTCATTGTTCTTGTGCCAGAGTTCAGATTATGTGGTTGACCTCTAATCAGTATTTTTCATATTACTTAATCGACATAACACATTTTGCATCTCCAGCATATTTTGTTGAAATCTGTGGCTAACCTAATCTGTAGTCCAAATATGCTGCTGGATAAAAGTCCAGCTCTTCAGCATGCTTACTATGATTTTGAAGCAGCGGGACATTCAGCACCCTGAAGGCTTGTGTATAGATAGGTTCAGGCCTATGCCTACAGCCCCCCTCATCACACATTTGATGAATGCACAATGTAATATGTGCATACATGAGAGACTTGGGCTCCTGCTCCTACTGTTTTGGGCTGCTGTGGAAGAACAGACTTGGGCATGGTAGCTCAGTAGGGAGCATGGGCAATGGTAAGGTCTCTTCTTCCATGCCCACTATGAATTCTCAGTTGTTAGATAGACCCTTTCAGAGCCCTATTTCCCAAAAGAAAACTGAGGCAAGGAGCAGGCAGTGTGGAATGAGGCTGTTCCAGCTCTGACTTGAGAGGAGGGAGGTCATAAATAACCCTGGTACACATCGCTCTTCCCTTCCAGGTCTGAGGATATAATCTTGTCATACAGTAACAATATAAACCTTTTTCTTCACATAGTTCAGAGGAAGCCAAGTCTTTGCATTTCCCAGCATCCTGCAACTTTAACTAATATTTGATTTTTACAGCAAAGCCAAGGCACTGAGCAGTATTTTGGACCGCGTTTCAAGAGCAGCAAAGAACATTGCTGGGTGGAGCGTGGACATTAGTCTCCAGAGGCATGAGCACCCTCTTGCACAGGGCTGTAATGCTGCTTTCTGATATATACTGACTGACATTGCTGTCTCAGACCACTGTGCCTTTATCAGTTGTCCTTTGCAGTGTGCTTCTTTTTTTGCTTGTAGATGGGGAAATAACACATACTTTTTCAAGTCAGGCTTATGTCTCTGTCCCTGTTAACTTGCAGCAACAAAACCAGGAAAAACCAGCTCTCCAGTGGACTACAAATCTGAAGCTTCTGTTTCTGATGGTTTTATTCTTGCACAGGTAACTATAGTTCCCCAGACAGTTCATTGGTTAATCTTGCTGCGTGTATGTATATGTATGTATATCTTCATGTACTTTCTCTGCAGGGCAGTGATTAACCTGCTTGTAGAGAAACATATTTATCAATAACAGATAAATTTGAAAAAACACATCAGTGGAAAGTAGCTTCAGTGTTAGCAACATCATTTGAAGCAATGTTCAAGGTAATAGGAGAGTATGATAAGATTCTCTGGCTTTCTTTCTACTAATGAAGACACAAGTTTGGACTTTGATGAAGATCTTTACATTTGGAAATTTCCTGTGAAGACAATGAAAACAGAAAATGTTATTCAATTTGTTTCCTAACTGGGGGTTTTCAAATGTCTAAGTAGTGTGAATTTTTTCCATGGGCAAGCCCCTACATCCAACTCTGCCCAAGATATCTTTATCTGGGCATGGAAGATATTCTGGAAGAAAAGAGAATATCATATCAAAGATTCTGCATTTCTTATAGCAATTAACTAATTCCAAAGATATACAAAATATAAATACTTGTGTTAGATACTAAATTGTACACATATCTTAGCATTGACTATACTTCCTGATTTGCATGTATGATTTTCATTTGTCCGCTGTATATACCTGTATACATCATGCAGCTATCTATAAAAGACATTAAACCAATGAGCTTCTGAAATCACTTCAGAGATAACTCTGCTTGATTTAAATCTGTGATCATGCTTTATTAAGTTCTTCAAGCCTATTGAGGTGGGTTGACTCTGGCCAGCAGCTAAGCACCCACCCACCTGCTCACTCTCTGGTAGGATAGGGGAGAGAATTGGAAAAGCAAAAGTGAGAAAAGTCATCGGTTGAGATAAATATAGTTTAATAAATGAAGCAAAGCTGCATGTGCAACAGAGCAAAATAAGGAATTTATTCATTACTTCCCATCAGCAGGCAGATGTTTAGCCACTTCTTGGAAAGCAGGGCCTCCACATGTGTAACAGTTACTTGGGACAAACGCCATAACCACGAACATCCTCGCTTCTTCCTCATTTCCCCGAGCCTTTATTGTTGAGCATGATGTCATATGGTATGGAGTATCCCTTTGGCCACTTTGAGTCAGCTGTCCTGGCTGTGTTCCCTCCCAACCTCTTGCCCACCCCCAGCCTGCTTCCGGAGCGGGGAGTGTGGGAAAGATAGAAAACGATACTATGCAAGCACTGCTCCACAATGGTATGTTATCAACACTGTTTTAGTCACAAATCCAAAATACAGCACCATACGTGAAGAATGCTGTGAAGAAAAATAACTGCTGTGAAGAAAAATAACTCCATCCCAGCTAGAACCAGTACAGCTATTTAGCAGCATCATACTAAGAGTCTTTTTTCAGGATATTAAGTGATGGTGGCTGATATACTAGTTTCTGTCTCTCCTTCTCTTACCAAGAAAACAGCACATAGATTTTTTGGTTTTAAGCTGGTTTTATGTTTAATGGGGGTGCTTGGCTTTCCATGCCCTAGTGAAATCACCTACCTCTGGAATTTAAAGAGGTGTGGGTCTGGTGATTCTCTTATCTTTTGGCAGTGCCCACGAGTTTTCTCACTTCTACCCTTCCGATTCTCTCCCCCATCCCACTGGTGGGGGGGTGAGCGAGCGGCTGGGTGGTGCTCAGTTGCCGACTGGGGTTAAACCATGACAGGCAGTGACAGCGATAGTACTAGATTGGCAGTTCCCATGAAACCTCCATGAAAGTACTTAATATCTGTGCTATGGGGAGGGTCTTGATGCTAAGGGATAGAGTCCCAGAGGTACCTTGCAGGTGTCCTGAGCCTGCGTCTCTACAGCCTTCCTTCAAACACATCCTGAAGGAAGCCTGAAAATGAAGTGATTGCCTGACAGAATGTCAGCATAAAGGAAAAGATAAGCTAAGTGAGGATGTAATGCTCTTCCCTCCTCCTCCTCCCTGCAAAGAGTCTGGCATCTTTGCCCTCCCTTAGGGAGGCATTGGCAATCAGCTCCAATAATGAAGGCAGCATTGGCAATCAGTTCCAATAATGGCTCCATTATTAATGGGTATGTTTTCTTCCTACGATATGTTTCTTCCTTGATTCTGTCTGTAGGAGTCTTATTCTCCTTACCCCTTTGGCTAGCATTAATTTGTTCAGCTTCCCCCCCCCCCCCGCCCTTTCTTTTCCCAGCAAACCTTAATTAATTCTGTATATTCTTGTTTAATAATACTTACCTACCTCAGAGGGACATTTTGAAGTTTAATTAATTATTGTACAGGTATTTTTTTCAGTTGCATCTTTGAGCAATCCCTCTTTGCAGCTATTCTGGCAACTTCTCGTTCTTTCCATTCTTCTTTTGTAGGCCTTGTAAACTCTTGCGCCTCAGTGAAGATAATTAAAATTTCTCTGCTCTTCTTCCACATTGAGGAACCATTCCTTGCATTAAGGTCTGCTCGCTCTGGGTTGGACTGAAAGGGAACCTACATTACTCCTGTTTGTTTGCTTTCCCACATAGTGAGTTTCAGAGCCATGGTCCCTGCCCTAAGCTGCTGAAGAAGTGCTGTTCTGACCTGGTATGAGGCTCCCCAAGGCTGGGCTGCCCTGGGAGATGGTACCTAAGCTGTGAAGAAACACACAAACCAGAGGGGAATGGAGGCACCGTTCTTAACTTCTTCAGCGCTTGTGAAGCGTTGATTTTAACCAGATGAAATACACCTAAGGTGCTGCCTGTCCATTCTCATGGACAGCTGAGGGTTGTGTGGCACTCTCAGCCCTCCCCTCCACAGCCTTCTCTACCCCTTGGCAGCCACTGAAAATGCTTCGCTTACCATCCTCTAAGACTTTTTCTGGTGGCTCCTGATGCATATTTTCAGATTCCTCTACATATTCATGTGTCATTTTCTTCTTCACAGAGATTGTCACATCTGCATACACCCTCCCCCCATCCCCCACCCCCCACCCCCAAGATGAACCTGTGGGCAGTTTTATAGCAGGACAAAATTTCTTTTGTCACTAGAGAAAGAGGATGGCTGAAGCATTTCATAATGTTCCCAACCTACCCCCTCCAATTGTCTGATTACCTTAGCAAGAGCTTGATGACAAGGGTGTTGGAGCCTTGTGATAATTAGGGATGGGGGGACTGTGTCAGAGAAAGAAAAGGACCACTAATCTAAGACTTCTTATGAAACTCTAAGTGAAACAACTTCTTACAATGATTAGAAAATTCTACTGACATTTATTTTTAAAATATTAGCTAATTCTACACCTCCGGTTTTCTTTGATCTAAGACATCAAACTTCCACAGAACCACCCAAGCGGAAGGGGACATAACTCCTTTAGCTGATTATATTCAAGGAAAAGAGAAAGGAGGAGGAAATCTCATCTAAAAGCTCTGAGTGACTTCACTAAATGCAGAATATTCTTTTGTAGACAGCATTGCTTTTCCATTTTTTGCAGATTGAATTGCATTTTGAAAGCCAGCACTCCCTGCCTGTTCACCGCTGCAACAGCTGCACTGCCTTGGGTTTATCACTTGATAGATCGTGATGTCAGGTGGTCTAAAGACAGAGGCTCAGACAAGAATTGGAAGCAAACTACATTACGACTTAAGAAAAATCCTGGTTCTCACATTAGCCTGGTGATTATGACAAATTTGGAACATGTAGGACAAGCCACATTTCTGAAATCATGACAGATTGTAAAAGCAATAAATTTTAACTTATGTTTTAAGCCAAACACATTTTTTTTGGCCTGCAGTGTATTCTGAATATTCTATACACTTTCCATAGGCTGTATTCCCTTTGAAATCAATAAGAGAACTACAATGTGAATCCAAAGACTGAGTTTTGCTCTGAATGTTTTTGATACTAAAATAGCTAGTTTTCTCTAAGAAGGTGTGGGTTTCAGATTAGCAAAAGAGTCTTTATAACATGGAGATGAGACACCTTGAAGGCTGTTTTCGTTTCCTGTGGGTTTCCTCCCAGTGTTGTGAGAAGCATGTGCTTTGCCAGGTCTAATGCTACTTGAAAGACATCTACTAAAACAATAATTAAATAATAAGACTAGTTGACATGCTTAAAATTCCCCAAGAGTTGTTACAGAGTGCTCTCAAATCTGAAGTGGCCATCAAGGAAAATTTTTATTGTAGTCATCATCCATGCAGCATGAACTTCAAAACAGCATTTTTTTTTCTTCAGTGCTATCCTGAAACATTTCAGATATCTCCTTCAACTCTTGCCCAGAGCTGGACTAAACCTCTGTCAACAATCCAGCACTCACCACTATGGCTCAGTAAATGCACTACTTGGAATAACCTGAAGAAAAAAAAAAAAAGGAATGGATATTGACAGAAAATAATTTACCATCTACAGACAGCATATTTCAATTGCAGATTTACTGCTAATCAACCTTCCTTCCTTCTCCTCTGCCAGACATTTGTGTAATTTTTCATCACAGTTTTGCTTCTGTTCTCCCTGCACCCTGCTTTTATTAAGAAAAAATGATCAATGATCTTAATGCAATGCTACCTACAATGTTTTCACTGTGTTACTATTCAGCTTCTTTCACATGTAAAACAATTTTTAAAATTGCTAAAAATAGTGACTTTCCCCTGCTTCATTTAGAATGTTGCAAAATTACATTAAAAGATGAAACCATGTGGACGACTTATTAAACTCTCCCACATTTGTGTAATTTAGACATTACATAATGTATGAAGGACCACATCTCATATATACATATTTCAACAATAAACATTAATAACATGTTAATATCTTTATTTCTATGCTCTTCCTTTAATCTACCAAAGGAAGCTGGAAGCAAAGTTCATATCACAGTTATTTTCATTAAAGCTACCCTATTTTAAGAAAGGCCTAAGCTTTCTTCAGTGGGTTATGAATATTTTACCTTTCAGCATACACATAAATACACAAATATATGTATTTCATACACCTGCTATTTAACAAATGTTCTCCATCTGGACAAGAAGATACTTCCAGGACATTTGGACTCATTATGATGAATGGAGCCATTACCAGAAGATCAGGTACAGGGTCATCAAAAACAATGGACAAAGTTGGTAGGAGACTGGTTTGAATTCCACAGAGATGGATATAATAGCTGCTTTCTCAGTTACAGTTATATTTATTGCTTATACATTCTATACTTCTACAGTTATTATTGCAACTGTAGTCTATATTTTATAATGTAAAACCATGCTGCGACTGCTGATAATAGAATTTGATGTTTATATTGCAATGAAGCCTAGAGACTATTCTACTTTGCCCTTGCAATAAGCACTGGGCAAATGCAAAAATGTCTATGGACTAGAATTTGGAGATAACTGGGATGTTCCCAGCTTTGTTATCTGAAGCCATCTGAAGTCATATCTTCTTTTCCTGAATGCAAAATGTAACGTAAAAAGAAAAAAAAAAGTCCGAAACCTGTGAGCCAGGGGTAAGGAGAGCAGAGAGTTTGTATCTCTGGTGCCAGGGAGTGGGGCTGCCCAGCTGGTCACCTACATGAGAATCCCACAGCTGCTGACTGAAATAGTACCACTGGCAAAGGTTCCCTTTGGGGAAGGTCCCTTCCAGCCTCAACCATTCTGTGATGTTACACCTCCTTTACTTTAGGAGGGCAGTAACACTGAGGGGCAATGCTACTGTGGGCACAGGCTAGGTGTCAGGTACTGACATTGGGCTGAAAGACACCTGTGAAGAGCTCTTTCATTGCCACCATCCTCAGTGGACCAACTGGCCATAGAACCTGGAGCACTGTCCATGACCTCAGCCAGCTGCGCTGAACCAGTGACGTCCGTCTGCCTTTCCATGGGGAAGGACGCCTGTCTCCTTGGTGCTGTCATCCATCCCAGGCCTGGTGAGCCCTGAAGCGTGGTGCTCTGTGCTCAGGCGGGAGTCCCTTTGGTGGGCGCTGCAGGGATGCCACGTCACTATGTCCACATTGATGCTGTATGATTAAGGCCAACAGAGAAGGAACTAGCCTAAGAGGTAGTTTTAGTGCTCACACAGTTTATTGTACATCCCTAGTTGGGAGTAGTGGAGAGCTGGGTACTGAGAAAAGCGCCAGATTTTGCCTGCAGAATTGCAGTATCTGGCTAAGCATGTTGATCTGATCAGTTCTCACACTTTCTTGGGCATGTGTCTGGAAAAGACCCACCATTAGAAACAGTAGTAACAAACAAATAATGACATGACATGCATTTAAAACCAGTGCCGATACTGTCAGAAAACCAGCTTGCTTAGGGAACAGATCATACCAGCTGGAAGACAGCAACAGTTGTTCCCCTCATGGCAGAATTAGAAGCAAATGCTATATAAACGGACAATAAATATTTAAAAGAAATCATAAAGATTTACTTGCGTGACTGAAAGTATCCCAGATCCACAGAGAGAGGAAAGAACATAAAAAAGTTTATTTGTCTTAAGGAATGGATTAATGAACATGAGAATCTCTATGAAGACCAATCAAAAATTCCAGGAATCAACATTTTTCTAATCAGTCAAGGGTAGAATCATTATAGATAGCAGCATCTGACTCAAACGACATCTAACTACTATTGTGTGATATTCCTTAGCAATTGTATAGTAACAAAATCATCAAGGTTAAATATGAAACCCCACAATTAAGTGAATTCAGTTATATAAGTATCAGTCATTCTAGAAATTGCTACAAGTCAAAGACTGGGAATAAAGGAGAATGATGTTTGCAAATTAAAGGTCACATTCAAATTGTCTAAGGAAGTTGCTTCTGCCAGACAGACCTTTATTAATATGACAGCTAGACCAGAGCTGGCTTTATGGATAAATATGGCTAAACCTACAATTTGGTTAACTAATGCTAAAAAGGAATTTAATTTTATTTTAGCAGAGAGAGTCTCACGAAAACATTCAACTTCAGGTTTTTGCATTCAGAAGCTTAACCTCAGCTGCTGTAGTTATGTTCTATGAATTATGCACTTTTAAAAATGTTTGTATAAAAATTATGCTTACATTAAAACTGTTGATTTAAACAAAATATTTGAACATTATTTGAAATGCTTGGGGCCAAGCACTCATAAAGCACCCAGCACAGAAAGTTGAGAACCTGGGATGTAAACACATTTTCTAGAATTCATGGAAGTCTATTCACAGGTCTGTCTTAAGCACAGGATTTTTTAGGACAGTCAAGTACAACAGGCACTGAGAAACTTTCTAATGATAGAGTCCTTTTGCTCTCCAAGGGAACTCCATCTGCTCCACTAATCATGACATACACAAAAGCAGAAAAACACATTGTTCAGAGATGTTAATAGTACATTTGTTTGTAAAGTTTAAATTGAGGAGAAGCAGGCTTTTCAAAGTTGGAACGTTATTTCAGTTTTTGAAATTTTGAACTATCTAAGAATTTGCAAGCCAAAACTCCTAAATAATCTTGCACCAAACTGAATTTAACTGCAGATTCTGCAAGAAGCAAGTTTCAAACCTTTGGGAAAGTCTTGCAGTATTTCACACCAAATGTTAAGACTGTTTTTAAATTTGCAGATAGCTCTGTTGATTGGCTTGTGGCCTTTAAGGTACAGTGTCAGTTTAGCTTACATTTCTCCACCTTTTACATCTTTTCCTGGAAGAGTGAATGTGGTGTCTTGAATAGCCAATGCCATGACTGCTTTAGAAATTGTGCGAATAAGATTAGAAAAATGTAATTTTTATCTGAATTAACATTGAAAAGGGTGAGGCAGATGAGATCATTCAACTGATTTATTCTCCATATTTAGTAAATATCTCATTGCATAGGTATGGTGAATACCAAGAGCTGTAGCTCTGAGCCTGTCCTTCTGAATTTCCAAAAGGTGATCATACCTAAAATTTGGATGTAGTTTTAAAAATTGTTTTCTAAATAACTCACAACATCTAATGACAGCTTGAGATTTCAGAGGCTGAACTTTGAGAGGGAAAAATGAAATGTTTTGTAATCATCATATTACCACAAACCTGTGATCCAAAATGTTGAAGACACAGAAGTAATACCCTGTAGCTTCTAATATTGAATGCTGGGGCATACGTACATAAAACCTGACCACCCTTGATTTCTGGGGGGTAAAAAACGCTGTGGAAAAAACTACAGAACTGCCTACTAAAACCTGGCATCTGAACATTTCTTGCATTAGGGAACCTCGACTTCCACGTCACTCTGGCAGTGAACATTGCCATTTGATTTCCTACATGGAAAAGACGGCAGGTTTGGTCTTGCCCAAATGCATATGTTAGATCCTGTCTGCAGCCAAGAGCTGGATAGGGGAGTTGTTCTCAGCCCACCACTCTGAGAGCCTGATAACTGCTTCATCCATCCTGCCTGGATGCTGATCCTCCTTCCTGATCCCTGAACTCCCCCGTCTTTCAGGCTTTCATCTTGTCCTGAGTCACCGAATCAAATAAATACAAGATGAAGGAGTAAATAAGTTAACACAAGAGTGAAGTCTTAGGATGTCTATTTATCACTGTCTCAAGATACCCACTTCCCACACTGGTCAAGGGAAGCGCAGACAGAGGACCGTTGCGGAGTAAGCACCAGTGGTACTGCACAGAGACTGCTTCATCCCAGCAGTGCTGCTGCACCGAAGCCTTCACTCCAGGATGCTGGGAGCTGGTGTGTAATGTCCCAGTACAGCCTAGATGCCTGGGTCATGTCACAGGAGGGACAAACGTCAGTCTCTTCAGCAGTCTTGGGAGACTTTTGGACAGGACAACAACGTGCTGTGGGTTTGGCTGCTGGTATTGTTCTAGTGACACTCAGCTATGTATCTTAGCTGACAGAGCAGCCCAACTGTTACCCAGCTATTATGCCTTTGAGGATGGCACATGGGGATGAAGAGCAGCCGTCAGTCAGAACATGGCCAGGCTATGCTGAGGCAGCTCACAAACTGCTTGAGACTCTGCCTCTAACTCCCATTAACTTGTCAGTGCCATCCAAAATCTCAAAGTCCTGCTGAGTGCTCGTTATGTTTGAACAACAAGGAGTTCCAGTTTCCAGTGGAACACCTCTCCCCATTTTCCCTCACAGGGGACTTCGACCTTTCCTTTCAGACAAGGATTTAGCTGCAGCATGTGTGCATTTGTCATCTTTTGCCTGTACAACCACAGTTTTACCACTGAATTGAACATAAAACTGAAGCAAAAGGCTACAGCTTATGTACCTTGTCTCGTTTCTTCATGCCTCCTGCTCTGGTAAGGCTATGCTCAAATCTTTCCACCACTCAGTCATCTCTTGATGCCAGCTTTTGGTTCTAATCTCAGTCTTAATTTTCACAAGAATTTATGGAACAAGCTGCAGCTAAAGTCAATTCCTGGCGCAGACCACCAAACTGAGGGTGGAGCATTTGAAGAAAAGGGACAGCATGTTCCCCGTTTCCAAGCTCTTATAAAAGAGGAGCCCAGGTGGATCCAGAACCTGTATGCCCTAAGAAATGCTGTGAAGCCTCCGTATTTAAGTGAGACTTTTCCACAAAAGGCACTTGGAGAGTTCCAATATTCTCAGTGATTCCCACCAGCATTGCCTGATCAATCAACAAATATTCTTCTTTTCAAGCTGAATTTGGTTTCAAAGACAAAAGTCCATGAAGAAAGAGCCTTGAGGCTACTGTGCTTGATTTTATGTGAAACACACAGATATTCCAGGCATAAGTGACAAGGCAAATCACAAGATGGCGAGATTAGACAAAAAAAATCTGTCATTTGAAATAATACTTGACTGTTATTTGTTTGGAATGCACCATAGACAGTGAGTCATTGGCCAAAGTAGCTGAAGTTTAGGATATTGTTACGAATGCGGGCCCTTTTTATATTTCTGTGAAGCAGTCTTGCAGTATTTGGAGCTTTGGAGAAAGCTAGAAAGTTTTCTGCTAGAATGGAAAGCAGTTCAATCTTACCTAAGCCCTAATGTTATGTAAGCTAATATTGATAGCATAAACATTACTAGGGCATTAGAATAAAAGCTGCAGGAAATTCAGGCCTGCATAGCTGATATTGAAATTTAATATATGGATTCCATATTTACCCAGTGTCAACAACAGCTACTCACATGCTTTCAATGCTTTCGGTCTATGCATGGGGTGAGTGTATAAAAGATAGGAACCATGTGGCAAACCATATACTGGCAATATGTGCTGTATAATAGACAGAAAAAAATTCCATACACCCCTGATTATGCTATGATTACACATAAAGTTCTTACATATAAGACAGCCATCAAATCTACAACAAACAAAAGATACATATTTAGCCATGACCACCAGATCTTTTGGGGTATACTGCTTTCGGTACAAATAATATTCTCAGTTTTCTGTTGATAAAAGTAGTGGAATATTATAATCTTAATCCAAACAAACCTCTGTCACTACAGTTAGGTTAGGCAAATAGATAGTTATTAAGATATGTCCATGCTATATATGGATAGGTGCATCCACACAAATATATACACACCTCTATGCATATATAGATATATATTATTTAGATCTATGTAGAGAAAGAGAGAAAATGAGAATGAAGAAGAATAATACAAATATGGGAGACAACTTAAGTGTTAATGTTTTTGAATACAGTCAGAATATTACCCACCTTCTTGAAAGGAGAAGGAAGGATTTGTTCATGGGCACATTCACAGGGAGTGCTCAAGACAGTGCTATTTCTGTCTCATTAAAATTTTCAAAATTTAAAAGGAAATTCAGGGGAAAAGTTTAAACTTGGAACAGAAATTTGCATGAACTCTCAACTTTAGTTCTCTCAAAATTGGATTTTCCTTTGCTGGTTGCTCTTATGGATGAAGTATATTGATTCTGTACTCTGAAACTTTGCCCCATCTTCTTCCTTGAGCTTTTGCTGGAGAAATGCTCAGATTTTCTACCTCCTGCTTATACTTCTGTTTGTTCTGGATTTTACATAACAGATGCTTTGCTCCTTTTCATGTAAAGATGGATTAATTGTGTAGTGATATCAAAGCTAACTGTCAAAATATTAGACTGTATTAGTTTTGAAGCTTTTAAGAGAAACCAGACTTTTAGAGTTGTCCTGTATGACAACATGTGTCAGCCAGTGGTAGGGCCGAAATTAATCACTAAGTAGTTAATATCCTGAATGGCAGAGATATAACAAGACTAGAAATAACACCTTACAGACACACTTCCATTACTACAACATGAAGTGTTGACCTAGAGGTCAAGCCTTTTAAAAATGAAAACTTCAGAGAACCTGATATCTGTTTAGGTACCTAAGGACATTGAATAATTTTCAAAGCTCTCATGAAATGATGGCTTGATGAAACATGCTGAAAATCTGAGAGAAAAGTAATTTCTAACATCATTAGGAAATGAAGACTTGGGCCCATTTTTTTTTAAGCCTTGGACATAATGTCCCATCATAGTTTACAACATAACAAGATCTTTATGGGCTGGACAGTGAGTGTAGGAAAATTGTACTTTCCCATGGTACTTTGCTCACTTGGCCACAGGAGGTTTTCCTGTATCTTAGAGCCACATTGTATAGACAGAAGTAGTTGAACTGTGGAAATAATGATTCACAGATGTGTGAGAATTTGTTTCAGACAGTGGGGAAGATACATAAAATGTGCATTTTGTGAGCTCTACTATCCTTTTCCCTAATGGCATGAGTTAAACTTCTGAGTAGCTAGCATTTTTTCCTAGCAATGCTCTTAGTATAGGTTATACACTATTATATATTCTACCTTTTTTCATCTGCCACATGTGGTAAGAACACAATGACTCCATTGTTGCTAAGCTTAAACTTCCTCCCTATTACCACAGTACCTACAAACTGGGAGAAATTGCAGATAATCTGCAAGTCATATATTTATGGGCTGATTTTGTGCTGTCTCCTTCTTCTTATAATCCCTTCTTTTATTCTAGTACTGAGCAAGATGCTTCTTTATTCCTTTAATAGTTGGTGGTGTTAATTATTTTTTCAAACCAGAACACATGAGTGGAAAAGTCACCCCAAGAGCGTGGTCTTTGCTGCCATTCTCCAAGGTCCATTATGCTGGTTGTCAAGCTGGTTATCTATTATTTGTATGTGCTAAAGCAATCAGTGGGGCACTTTTTCTTTCTCCTGTGCTGCATTGTGTTCTGGTGGTCCCGCAGGCTCCATCTGCACCTCAGCCTTTTGGCTCGACCGGCCTGCTTCAGGTTCTTTTGATTGCTGTTGATTTTCACTCTAGTATTGCCACTGGTGAGATCACACTGCAGCAGTCCCAACAGTCCAGCTAGAATTGAATAGGTTTTTAATCTAGTAATGTGAGTGTTGACATAGCAATTGTTTGTGGCATTGAAATGTAAAAAATGTAAAAAAATGTTCCTCTCCTCTTCTTGGTTTCAGGTCAGAAAACAACAGTCTCTTCTTCTGCCCAAGTCCCCAGATCAACGTCTCTCCACTGCCTCAATTTTTCTGCAGTCACAAAACTCTTCAAACACCTTTGTGAGCTGATCCATTGTCTGGGGCATTCTCCCGGCAGTACTCTCTTCTTAATATTTTTTTTCCCCACTGAGATGATAAAAAACTTTAAGTTTCTCATTTTCACCCTACCATGGTCACTTCTTCATGCATGTCGTGTCCTTCCTTCCACTGTTTCCATACTACATAATACTTTTTTTTTCTCCAGAAAAACTAACCTTCCTTGTAGATAAGGGTCTCTAGGAGGACCTTCCTCTCTGCTGCTGTCTAGCTGCTGTTTTGTTTTCCTGTTAATCACATTCTTCCCCTAGCTGTGGATCTCACTGGACTGACCATTGCCACCATAATTTATGTAGGACCTGCTGGGAAAAAAACAGGAGAACTCTGTTGCTCTGAAACTAAATTGGCACTTTACTATTTAGAGAGGCACTGTGAGTGCAGCCACCGTTTCCTCTAGGTCCTTCCTGCTGCCTCCACCAAGATTCTTTCTCCTGGAAGATACAGAATGGTGGGGGGTGTGTATGTCCAGGTTGCAGTTCATTGCATCCAAATGCAACTATAAAAACCAGACCAGATGACTGGCAACCTATACGCAGCTCTTTCTCTCTGCTGACTAAAAAGGGGAGGTAGGCAATTAGATCAGATGAAGATGTCTGCCCTGTCTAAAGTGAGGTGAGATAAATCCCACCAGTGTTACTTGTGATGGATAGCCTTTACTTCACAGCTGCCATTAAACAGCATTTAAATATATTTAAAAGAACCTTAATAAAAGGTGTTGTGAAGCAAAGCACAACTACTCTTAACATGTTGTAATTGCACACTTCAGCGTGTCTGGCAGATAAGGCATCTATTGTTCCTTTAATGCACGTGAGACGAATAGCACATTTAATTACCCTGTATGTCAAAATTAATACAGATCCCAAAGCAGGCAGTGTCAATACATTTAGTTATATAGCAATTATAGTGCAGCCAGAGCCACTTAATGTACATGACTGAAAACAGAAACTAAACAAACATGAAAAAAGGGGGAAAAAAAGCATGGATCAGTGCTTCAAAGAATAACCTTATAACCCCAGGAAAGCAGGAGTTGTTCATTAGTACTAGGCTGCAGGTCCAAATAAATATGTAACCTCTCAAAAGTGTTCAGGCCAACCCCAGAGCCTGTTAGGACTTGTTGTTTTAGAGACCTCAGAAAGGTGAAGGTGAGCTCTTGACACAATGCTTTTCATTTGAATTCACTTCCTGCTCTCTCATTTACTGGAGGTAACTTCCCTTGGTACCTCAGCTGGCTTTCTTCACACAGAATGATTCGCTATTTGCATTTTGGTTCTAATACTGAATTCGCCTAACATGATTCAATCTTATTTTCCCAGTGGAACCATTAATATTTTAATTTAATCAGAATTTCAGGAACTTGCTTGCCATCCAGAGCAACTTGGTTACCTGTCAGCCTCCATCAGCTTGTCATATTAGAGGTGATTGTTCCTTGAATCTAATCTACTTTAAATGATTTCATTGGGTAGAGGTCTATAAATCATTTCAGAATGGGTCTGACAGATGAAGGCTTAGGTAAGTAAACAAATCAGGCTTGCTTTACTTTAGGCAGCAATGAACTTGGCTTTATCAACTTCTCATTGATTTCTGCACTCCAAAAGGTAAAAAAATCTCTTTAACATAACAACATTATTAATATAAGTACAGTATTACAACCAACCATAATTAAGATAAGTCCCAACATTCAGTGATGAGGCTGACTTAAGAACATTGCAGACTGCATTTCAATAAAGCCTGTTATGCAGTTTGAATTGATGAATTAATTTCTGAAAGGTTTACTTTCGTCTTTCCAATCAAAACAGAAATTAACTGAATATTAAGCACCAGAGTCCCTCTGGATTTTGAGCCAAGTTTATAAAGGATAATATGATAAGGCTGCAGCTGGGAGTCTAATGTACAGTATATTATTTGAACATTACAGTATGTTCACATTTACTTACCTAAATTGTAGTTAAAAGCAAAAATCTGGTCCCTGTGAAATGTTGCTGAGGAATCAGACATCACATTGTGGTTCACTTCAGACATGTGCTGGGGCTGAGTTAATCAGTGATTGTCAGCATGAAGCTGGCAATGACAAGGTGATACAGAGAACAAGGTATGTTACGTAAGAGCACATTTTGTTGTAGTCTCTGGATTTCAAACAACAGTGGCATGTGTAACATGGAAGAACTATGTCTCCTTCAGTGTGGGCAAGGGGAAAAACTCTGCTTTCCTGCGGATGATCTCAACCTGTGATAGGTAGGGGAAAGAAGTAAAAAATAGGGGTAAGTAATGAAAAAAAATCTCATTTAGTTAATTAATTATATACACAGTTGACACAAATACTAATAGGAAATGTATAAGGAGAGATCCTGCGGCAATTTTGGATGCCCTTAAAACAAAGGGTAAATCAACATCCAAAAACCATGGCCCGCATAACCCCCTCCTCCTCCAGATCTGTTCTACAAAAAGGAATGAATGCCTGTTTCTGTTTCTAATTAGTTTATAAAACTGCATTCAGATAAAATATACATACAGGAATAAGTTTAAGGAATGTTTTCCTTGGAAAAGCAGACTTGGCTGCACTGACACCTCCTGTCACATCACGGATCAATGGAAATTAGAGTTATGCAGGCAAACATGCCCATGGTGGTATGTAGCTACAAAGTTTGAACTCAACACAAAGCCACCAACTCTCCTCAAACCTGCATATCCCAAGGAGATGTGTGGGAGGTAAAAGGTTCAATAATAATTAATATAACTCTAGATGTGTTGAAGTAAAATCCCTTCATGCTGATCTCTCAAACACTGCACAGAATTTAGCTTCATATTGGGCTGACCCCTTCTTTTTTGTAGATTAATATCCACATGCAAAGCTGTTTGAAGACTGTTGCTAAGATTACAAAGTCCATGGGTCATACCAGGCTATGTAGCATATGAGATTAATGAGAGTTAGTGTCCGTAGCCAAAGAATTCTTAAGGCTGGTGTCACACCCACTTGCTTTGGCACCTCAGCAGAAGTTACGAAGAAGCTATTTATTGCCGAGGTTACTGGGCAAATTTGCAGGAGTTCATGATATGTCTTAAATGCACAGCTCTAGTTTGTAGCAATTGTCTTAAATGCTCTCCTCCAATACCCTTAAAACCACTTAAAAGTTAGGAAGTGTTGTTGCCTGGGAATGCTTCATGCTGTCTCAGGCAGCAGTGTTGCATTACAATTTCGAGTTACATCATCATGTATGTCACCTTCCTGCACAGTAACAAACTGTTGTTGTGTAGATAGTGAATTGGGTTGCAGCTGGTGATAACACTTCATCCTGCATTGGAGAATCTTGGTGAGTGAGGCTGACATGTAGAAAGAAAACATGTATATTTGCCTGAAAGGACAAAATTCATCTGCCTCAGCTATCTAAAATCTGGTGCCTGGTGGAAAAGGCACCTGTAGATGGTAATTTATCCCAGTTCTCATTGATGGGTATCTCAAGACATGCATTTTAAGATGGATGTGTCCTAGAAATGCCCAGTTCCCCCTACCAGCTATAGAGTCTGGACCATGTCTAGTCACAGAAGACTTACCCTTAGCCTGGATGGCTAAAATTGTTGAGAAAAAGTCCATCCTAAAGCTGTTGACTATCTCAAGCCCACAAACTCCTTCCTCTACTTAGAATAAGGGAGCATGTCATCTGCTGGTAGGTGGTCATTATGGCTAGGGTATGAACAGAGTCCATGCTCTACCCTCCACAGCGTTTCATGGGCGTACATGAGGGATCCCATGGATTAATCTTTTTTTTTTCTTTTTTTTTTTTTTTGCTAATACTGGTTAGCACCAAATGATTTCCTCTGCAGAACTGCAGGATGAACAAAGTTCTTTGAGTGTCTTTGGGAATAAGCTCTCTTACCTTCGGTTGCTTCCCAGCAACACAAGGAAAAAAAGAAAAGCCTTGCATATGGAGGATACTGCAACATTCAGGCTACGCTGCACATACATGAAAATGTGATTTTGTTTTGGAGCAGCTTTTCAATTGCCCCCAAATGATCTTCAGGACTAACATTGTCAGTTTTTAATACGAATTTATTTATTTATAGCTTTGATTATATTCGTATTTAGGAAAGCTATATCATAGCCACTTAAATGCTTCCACCTCTGTTAGATCTGCTTTAAGTTTTCAGTTATAATTTTAAGAGTTATCACTGGTAAAACACTATTTAATTTAAAGTCATAGCTGCATCAACATCAGAAGTAGTATTTTATTTAAATGAGTTGTGACTTCCAATACTTCTATCCACTTTTAGTTCTTTTAGCTCATTTGAAACTGGCCACAAATTGAGAAAAGTTTAAGTTTTACATAATAATATTAAGCATTGAGAGCTACCATGAGAGGTATGGTAATGTATGTGGGAAGGAAGAAAATACAACCCTCTAAGACTTATGTCGCTGATGGACTCAGCTTTAGCTGGCAGTGAGTCCGTCTTGGCACTGGCTGAAACTGGCTCTGTCCATCATGGGGGGCAGCTTCTGGTGTCTTCTCACAGAAGCCATCCCTGCAGCCTCCCCGCTACCAAAACCTTGCCATGCAAACCCAGTACAGCCAGGTTAAAAGGACACTAGCGGTACGCATGGAAGCTCCATTGGCAGTCTCAGAGGAAAAACACAATGGCTTTTCTCGGAAGTGAATGTCATATCTTGCCAACAACACCTACCTGGCCAAATCACCTTACACAAGTAATTATTGATCTTTGCTATTTAGCAAAGACATGAAAGACTGACTCACAACTGACGTGAACGTTGTGATGGATGTACCAGCATGCTTTTTTGTGTGGGCACATGATTACCATGAAAGTATTATTCTCAGAAAAGCATACATTATGTGGAGTACATCTGCATTTTCCACCCTCTGGTGAGTAATCTACAGAATTCGTTGCCTTGCAAACCTCTATGCACCGTAGAGCCAATGCTTGAATTGGTAACCTGAATTTGTAGGCCAAGAAAGTGCAACATCCTACCACAACGAACTCTCAGATGGTAAAGCTCATTTTCCATCTCCTACAGCGGCAGATCCTGCCAATGGAAGGCAGGGGCAAATCTTCTCCTTCAGCTTAATGAAATGTGTTTCTGGAGGAAAAGATGTTGGAACTGCTATGGGTCATACTAGACCTGTGCAGCTCTGTACTTTGAGCCTGTCTGCCTACGGAGGATCTGAAGACATTGCAGTGTTTGGCAACTGTCTCCGTTCTTCTCTGTCAGCTTTTGATATCAATAGTGCCCCCTCTCACACCTACTGCTGTCTTCTGAGGGCTAGGTAGTACAACAGGTCTGTTTCCCCTCATCCCTTGTACTGCAATAAGACTGCAGTAACAAGCAGGAAGAGCTCATTCATGCATTAGATTGTGACTTGATATGAGATGGAAAGGTTAGGAATGAGGAATATATAGGGCTGAATGGCCAGCCAAAGGTGTTGTTGGGTGCAGGACACTTGTACACAGAGGCCTAGAAGGACATACCACTCCTTCATGCTGCTTTGTCAATCACTTCTTAGAGCTTCAGGCACTGACATTTCCCTGTGTGGATGTACTAACTCAAACCCTACCAACAACCAGGGCTTGGGCAGATGCAGCTCTGAGGGTATGAACTTGAGGTGACTTAGTAAAGTGGATGCTAAAAATGTGGTTAGCAGACCTGGGTGCACAAGTCTGAAAATGTGGACCAGGGTGCACTCATTGGAGGAGACTGAGCCCAGGGACTACACTGTCAACCACACCAAAAATCCCCATTAAGGGACTAAGACATTCCATAAGGTAATCAATCAATAGAATAAAATGACCCATGTATTAAGATGTTAAGCAACATTGTAATTATTACCATACCTATTGAGTGGACATAAAAATAATTTCATTTAATTGATTTAATTTTGTCTGATTTCAAGACATGCAATTATGTTTTATCTCTTTCACAGTATTTAGTTACGAGAGTAAAAGCACATGCAAACTCTGTGAAATTCTCAGGATGAGACTCTCCTTGCATGTCCTCTCAGAGAGCATTTTACATGTTCTGTTTTCAGAAGAATGGACTGATATCAATCAGTCCACACAAGCAGGCGCTTGTGTGGGTCCTAATGGGGCAAATTTTTTGGCAAAGGTTTTGATTTACCTGGCTGAATAGATCTGTGATTTTTAAAGAAAAGTTTCAAAGTTGGAATGGTAAGTACAATTTTTACTGAAATGGTCCAAAAAATCATTCTTCTAAACTCTTAAAACATAGTTATCTGTGTCTTGTGTGTTATCTGAAACCCTGTTAGCACCAAACCTTCATTGATACGGACGGTGCAATTTCATACCCAGACATCAGTGTTAAATATACTCTGGGAGTGATATTTACCAAACTTGTCACAGATTGTTCTTGTTTATAGAAGCAAGATTGCTTCCTTTCTGCACAGACTTTTTTTTGGTCTAGCAAAAGTAGCATTTACCAACATTAGTTCAAGTGTTTACCATAAAACTCTTTGGTAGTAACTTCAGCATTTCCTAATCAGACAGATCTCATCTGAAAACAGAAAACATCCTGACTTGCTTTAGTTTTGGTAGCTGTTGCCATTCAGAAACATTTGGTGGGAAAGAAACCTATGTGAACTGAAGCTCCAACATCTGGTTGTCCTAAGCAAAAGTTAAACTGAAGGTGTAAATTTGTATTTTGCTGTTTTGTAATTTTTTTGGTATGAGATCAGTGGAGGGTGTCTAGTAAGTGACATTTATCACTGTTTTCTATTAAAGCCTGCCTGGAAACTTCAGGAAAATATTATCAGTGAATGTACATGCATATACTAAAATAAATGGGTACATGCTTTATATTATAACATTACTTTTGCTTTCATACATTTCCAATACCTTAATCAAAGATATGCCTTGGAATTATACTAAACATAGCTAATACAGGTACAACATATACCTTATATTCTGTCTCTCCCAGGCTTAAAATACAGATCAGGAGATATATTGTAAATTGCTCAGGGCTGGATCCTCCTCAGCCTCTTCATTCCAGTGGGAATTTTTTTATTAAATTCACAAGGCTTTGGATTCAGTTCCTTATTGCCTTTTTAGCTTTTGCCATCCAGGAATGAGTATCTTATTCAATGGTAAGCAAAAATGATATGGGCTGAGACATGAGGCGTTTTTTAGGTAGGAAACCTGCCTCTTGATGGTCCAGAAGCCACTTGGTCCCATTCACAGGCTGATGAAAGGCCAAAGTAATTTTCGGATTGTATATTGAGTCTTCATCACAGTACAAGAGCCGGTCTACACATTTCCAGAGTTTACCAACGGGGAAACTTGTAATTAATGAGTTTGGTTTTTTCAGCTGAGATGTTTGCGTGTGTGTTGCACAAAATATACAATAATCAGTTTTGTGACACAGTTAGCTAAAGGTAGAAGTTTTTGTACAATCCAGACATTTCTTAACTAAACCAATATTGGAAAATTAATGAATTTAGCTATACAAGGACTTTATTTCACTCCCATTGGTGTCAATGTGAGTCTTCATTGCAGCATTTTTTGTCTTGTGAAGCCAAGCATTTTGACCAGGCTGAGCCACAACTATGGTTCTCTGGAGCTACAATGAAATGGGGCTATGATCTCTTAAAAACTTGAGACAGTCATTAAATCAATATTCCATATGGCAAATAAAAATATTCAAATTTTTAAAAAATGTAAAGATGCTGTGGTTTGGCGCTTTTTTTTTCATAAATTTTGATATTGCATGATTGAAATGTATATAGAAATAAATTGTTTTCAGCAGTCCCAGTCTCCATTTGAATAACAAAGAAGAAATACTAGTGTGCTAGATTTGAAGCAATTTTATTTTCTGAATTTGCCAGGGAAGGGGAAGGAGTGGGACAGAAGCAATTTGACAATGCTATGTTCTTACTATTTTCCTGATGGCACAGATATGAATTAAACTGAACCTAGGGAAACATTAGAATATTTTGATTCTTATGTTCTCTAAACCTAATGTTGCTATTTTATTATATGAAAGTTTAATGCTTCGTTCCTCTTGGTGCCAAAAATAGGACTGTACTTCGCTGACTGACATCATTGTAAATTCACTAAGATCAGCTTTTGTGTTAGATATGAATAGTGAAAAGGTGGAAAACTCAGTTGATACACAGCTCCTGCAGATCTTTTTTAGGTCAGCCAGTTCTAGTTCTCTTTTGGTTTAGTTTCAGCTCAGAGGGATTTTTTGTTTGTTTATTTTGGTGACGTGTAGTAAGAAAACAAAAACTTTGGGCCTTATTCTGCCTCTATTATATGTAGAGAAGACCCAGAGGCTGTCTACAGTACTTTCCCAAGATGAGATAATAGATACAGAGATTGGCAGGACAAACTAGATGATCTAAAGAGTTTTTCTTTTTTTTCTGTCTAGCCTCTATTACATAAATTTAAAGAAGAAAGGTGCTGACACATTTGTCCCTTTGGCCAAAGTTTTGAAACTGTTGGAGTGATTGCAAATAGCCCTGTTTTACAGAGATAATTTTAATTCAGATTTCAGCTTGGGTTTTGCAGCAATTTTGCTTCAATGGAAAGGGAAATCATAGGCACTGGAAAGTGTAGATTTCACTGCACGATATAAAATATTTAATTTAAAGCTTCCCTACCCACGAACTGTGGGAAAATGTATATAAGACATCAGAAAAATGTGTCCATTGCAATATAGTTGATAATGATAAGACCAGGCTGTGAATATATTTCAGTTCTCGTTGACTAATAACTTTCTGATATTTATGATGGAAAAGGCTGTGAAAGACTAATATCTAAAGAATTACAATATCAAAAAAGACAATAAGAATAATAAGTTTGCTAAAATGTGTACTTCCATGTTTACATTTATTGGGGAGTATTGGTGTTGACAAATTCTTTCTTAAAAGGTGTTGTATACTCATTTAACTGCTAAGAGGAATTAAATAAGTGACAATCAGACCAGGGATTCCTTGCTGGTTTATGTAGTCAGTTGTTACCTTTGAAAAAATGACTTGGTAACTCATGATATAACACTTCGGAAAAAATACCTTTTTTCAATGTATGAGCCTGTAGTTTTTGCTTGGTAGATTAGTCCCGGACATTTCACATACTCTCAAATAACACATTCTTCTCTTCCGGTGACTGTGTCAAGAACATGATTGCTACAACATACATCCATGAGTAGGTGGTCAGCACAGCAGGCAAATGTTAGGACTATAAGACAAATGATAGGTATAAATTATTTGCAAGCTCAAGTAACAGCAATTTGACTTTTTATGAGCCTGTAACAATGCCCCCAGAGACGAAAGTGTGAATTTCTGTAGATCATTGCATTTTCATGGCCTTGGCATTAAGTAAAGGTTGCAGCTCTAGGTTTTGAATTTCCCTACTCATAAATAAGAGCCATTTTGTTTTTTATGTCTGATTTTTGCATGAAATATGTATATTCTAATCCTTGCTGAGAAGTCTTCAAGGAATAATAGTGGAGGCTTTTGGTATAAAATTTCATCTCACATGCTTGCAGAAACCATACATCTTTGGTGTTGAAGTTGCAGCACCTATATCAAGGGCTTGTGTATCAAAGCCATGCTCTTCTGTATTCTAATGTTTAACAATTTGCTGATCATGACTGACAGGTTTACAGAGCTAACATGTTCTGGAGTTGTGGGTGATTTATTCCAGAATAACTTAGGCGATTCAGAGAATTTAGCTGCCACAGTCTTCCTTCTCATCACAGAAAATATATGCCTATTAGGATTGATTGCATTCCCTTTAAGATTCTTCATTAGAGAAGGGACTTCACCCTACAGTGTCCTCAAGTAACAGTAATGTCGGCATCCAAATTCTCATTGCAGAAACACAGAAAGGTCTGTTAGTTAATCTTCATCGGCCTTTGCAGTTGTAGTTGTTGTTATTTGCGTTGGCCAAGCTTTTTTTCTTTTTCTTTGTTGAAATGATAGTTCATTGCTAATGTTCCCATACAGAAAACAAAGTCTGTATATAGAGCTCATGAGACAAATAAATGCCTGGCATGATGAAAGTGGAAACAATTCTTACAAGAAGACAAGCTATTTGACTTGGATGCCACAACCCTAGTAAAGGTGAGATC
>NW_008825494.1:1522131-1540995 GCF_000699105.1 Pygoscelis adeliae | reverse complement strand
CGCAGACTTGAAGGACATAGGTCCTACTTGCTTTCAGTATTTTTCTTTACACTGGCACTGAACCTGGCCTCCCTTATCTCCACCATAGAATGCTGTGATGTATTTTTATAAGAGCAAAAATATCCAGAAGAACTGACTGCAGACACTCAGTTGAAATCTAATCGGATCACATTTTTGTTTGGATTCTTCAGTGGAAATTAACTTCTTTCCCCTTATTTACATTACTGCTTGTCTAGAGGCCCCAGGAAATCTAAAACTCCAAAGTGCTAGATCCTGTACAACATATAATAGCAGGCCAACAGCTGAAGACATGATGAAACAGGTGGGTAAAAAACCGAGGAGCAGATGTGGCATGAAATGGGTGTCAATCCTACAACTAAAAATTTGTATGCACTGACTATTTAATTTGATAGAATAAACCAGTCTCGCTCAGAAGCCTCCAGCTGGCAGATTTGGATATGGATAGTCTTTATTCACGATCTTGTTCAGCCCTCTCAGAAACAAATGCATTTCTATAAAATTGTCCCATGAGTGATTTGCCTGATCTTGAGCTCACATGCAAGAACAGGTAAATATCTACAGCTTTATCATACAGTATCATAGAATAGAATAGAATAGAATAGAATAGAATAGAATAGAATAGAATATGAGCTGATTATTCCATCTCTCAGTAGAGCCAGGTGTCAGAAATTGCACACCAGGAGCCATGGAATTTCAGAGCAGTACTTCCTCCTGGAAATCATACCTAAATGTAAGGATATTACTGATGCAGCCATTATATGTGTGTTCTCTTACATATACATCCTTCTTATTTATGCCACAAAGGAAGTAGCAACATGGGTCTGTGACCTAGGAACTTTAACAAGCATCTGCTTTTATTTAGAGGTTTCTAAAAAAGCTTCTCACACAGGTGAATACTTTTTCTTAGCAGGGAGAGGAAATGAGTATCTTAGTGAATTCCTGGTTTTAGTTCTAGGCTAACTGAAGAAAAGTGTTATTTTCTTCTCTCATGTTCAAAGGTAGGTTTGCTTTGAGGAAATGAGAACTGAATTTGAACCACTGTGGGGAAGAGTTCCGAAGAGAATTGGGTGAATATCTACCCCCAATAACCATTGGGAGTAAGTAGAGAGCTTAAGAAGGCTCCCAAAGTATTATTCACCGAAGAAGGCTGTGTCTCAAAGGCCGGGATGTTATTGGGTGGGATGATTCTAGCCAAATATAGATGTCTACAATGTATGTTTATGCCTGGGTTAGTCACACTAGACTCTTTTTGCAGTAAGAGAGAAACAAGCATTTTTTCAGCCATGAATCTCCTTTACTGACGTAAAAGTCTGGAAGAGGTCAGAAGAACCACATCATAAAAGCACCAATTTATCTCCATTAAGTACAAAGGCATCCTAAGGTAACTAGTTCAGATGTAGTAAATGACACTGTAGACATCTCAGTTTGACTGAGATGAATTATGGTGAAAGGGATTAAATAACAATTACCAGAAATCAGGCTTATGTAGAGCTGGAAAAGATAGTGTAAAGAGCAAAGAAATAGGTCTTTAGTAATGTGTGTGTAGATATATATCTATTTGTATAGATACGAATTTATATTAGGACATATATAAGAGGACAGAGATTCAGATGATGTAGGTTAGGACATTTGGATATTTGTTTCAGCCAAAGAAGGAGGAACAGACTAATCAAATTTGGCAAAAGCAAAACTGAGAGGAAATAGGGCAGCTGTCTTAAAGTACATCCAAACAATAGAGAAAAGAAAGGGAGAGAAGTTTTTTCTGCTGTAGGAAACAGAACATTTGAGTAGAAACAGTCCACAGAGAAATTAGAGAAAGGTTTCTAATTATTACAAGAATTGAACCGAGGAAGATTATCTGGAATTACAAAGCTATCTAGTTTAAAGTTTAAAATACCTGACATATTTATTAACAACTTTACATAATGTGGGTTTGCCTATTATACTAAAGGTTTGAAGGTAATCCAGTCTTAAGCCTTGGTTTGTTTTAAGTTTTGTTTTTATTTTAGGAGCTTTCTGGCTGAAGGACATTGTAAGAAAATTATGGCCACTGTCAAATTCTCCACAAAGTCCATTATTTTTATAGCACTTCTGCTGTTTTGTTTTTGTTTTGTTAAGTTTTTGAGAGCAGGCTACCCAAGAGAAGGAAGCTGTTTCTCCTTTGCCTCTTCCACTTATCCCTGTGTACTAATACAAAGACCAACTACAATACAGACCTTAGGAGATTTATAACTGCTTTGACCACAGTGGTTGAAGAGCTTTTTGACAATGCATGGTTTCATCTCTAATTACGTCTTCTGCAACATACTTTTTCTCTTTTGAGGGAAACCTTAGATTTTGTTGGTAAAAAAAAGAAATGTTTTGGTTAAATCTATTTATGTTAGAAAATCCCCTTTAAGTAGGATTTGGATTTGCAAAAGTATTGAGCGTTTCTACTTGAGTTTTTAAGACTGTGCACAGTAACTGAACACAGAATTCAGAATTAAAAGGCAGATATGAAAACATATAAATGGGAATATAGCGTATCTATTCTACCTTCAATATTTGTAGTTTGGTATCTCTTCTAACAATTGGGACTGCAGATAGGTCTTTGATTTTTCCACTGATTTCTCCTTAGGAATATATAAGCCCTTTCCAAATTTTAAAATAGATCTCTGGCCAGTCCAGACAGGCCTTCAGGTAGGAAAAGAGAAAATGTTTGAGTATGGTATCGTCCTATTCTCATGGTTTATCACCAATTCCAGTGCCAGGGCCTGTTCCAAAGCTTTCTCAGGACTTGCAGGAGGATCACTCTGAAGAGAGTTCAGATCTTTTTTCTTCTATGTCTAAGCACTCATATTTCTTGATCCAAAAAAAAAGCTCTCTGGGTATAAATTGAAATAGATTGACAAACATTTTTCTTTATAGCTTATTAGCAAGCATCTTGAATTTTCAAAAAAATTCAACAAACTTGGACTCACAGTGTCTCTCCTAACCATCTGAAGCAGCAGGGAGACTTGCTGAGGACACTCATGCAGATGATGTGCCAAGAACTGTGGTGCTCCACAACTCCTACTTGTCACAGTCTCTCAAGACCCTTCTGTCCCATGGTGGCACTCCAGGATGGCTGAACTGGAGGGATGTTTTTTTCTCTTGCTTTTGCTTAGCAGCTTCTGGCTTGTTGGCAGTCTTACAAATGTCAGTGAAGAACTGTCAAAATAGCTTTGCCCACTATAGAAAAATAGCGTGGGCTCAGTCCTCCATTCTGGTCTCCCCTCAGTCCTTTCCGACATCCTTGTCTTCCTTCTGATGGGGCTTCCTTGCAGGGAAAGGAGCACAGCTACTGAATGTCATGTTTCTGGGGTCACCAGCAGTTGAAAAGACCCCTGTTCTTGTGAAATGCCTTCCTCCCCCTGGATGCAGGTGAAACGTCATCACAGCTCTAGAATTCACAGTGAGTTTTGTTGAGGATCAGCTGATCATCCTGGATTTTCAATCAGCACCATGAATTTTTAAAGCTGTTAACGGTGTTAGGGCTAACAAATCTGCCAGCTCTTCCTCAGGCACCTCCATCTGAGTCTTTGGTCCTAATCCAGCAAACTGTATAAGCATACAGTTATATGTGAGTGGAAGAGCAGCATGGCTGGAACTACGTACAGGTCCAACATTGAGTAGAAGTATAAATTCTTTCCTGAACTGGAAGTTTCTGATGAAGCAACTCCTTAGTTCATTCATATTATCATCACAGTCTGATTTAAGGGGATAGAGCAGCTGTACTGTGTATGTCCATGGTGCACAGATTCAAGGCTCAGAGCACAGAGATCATGTAGCACAGCTGGAGGGAAGCAATGATTCTTCCTCATTTTTTCCCCAGATTGTTGGAAAAAGAACATGTTAAAAAGGGAGGAGATAATGTTCTTTTTGACACAATGTGTTTAAAATAGCCAGATTTAAGCTGTTAGTGAATAATAACAATAAACATCTGCAAGTTCCTGTAGCAAGTACACTTGTAACTTCTTAAATTCATTTAAGAGAAAATCTTTCTTTTCCTTTAATTCGCTGCTGTAGTGGTACAGCTTTTGCAGGCACATCATTCCTCTGCTATCTACCTTTTAGTGGTGTTTAACATTCTGCACATTTTCCTTCTTGCTGTTATTAGCTGAGGCATAAAAGGTTAATACCTCTAATTGTACCTCACACGTATATATATACATATATTTATATCTATATATGCCATGTCTCAGCTTTGCTGCTGGTGCCAAGGAAAATGTTGGATTCTATTCAGTTTTCTTCATATTCATTTTCCTGCCCACTTAACAAAATTACGTTCAATGAGCTGTGGGAGAAATTCACATCAACGGGCCATGTAATGCAATTTCTGGTATATATGCAGGAAGAAAAAAATCCTACATTTTCTTTCATTTCTGTCAAAATCAATCAAATTGTACTGAACTGAACATAATCTCTTAAAAAAAAAATCACCCAGGCATTTCCAGTGAAATAAGCCTCTCTTACATGGTAACATGCACATATTTAAGAGGTCTGTGTTTTATTTTTTTTTAATCATGCCTAATTAGTTTTTTTTAATCACCCACACAACTAAGGCTCTTGCCTGCATAATTTATGACATAGAGGGGCCGGTGTCAGAAATCAAATGTTGTAAATTAAAAATAACAAGTTTGAGACTAGTGATTCAATTAAAAGCCTAGAAAACATTGGATTATGCATAATTGAGAGCTTGTATGCAGAGATGCATGTCATGCTTGTCAGCTTGGATGGGAGGATTGGATTGGAGCTGTCAAGAGCATTTAAATCAACTCAGTAAAAAAATTAGAAAACAAAGATGATATTTATTATTAACTTCCAGTGTTCAAAAATAAACTGAGAGGTATTTAAATTGAATGCTTAGATGACAAGGCTTTATTTATAGCAGAAGTTATAAAACTCAGTAATAACCCTAGCTGGCACAGATGTAAAGATACTACTGTGCAGCTGAGCTGCAGCCTACAGTGTGAGGATTCAGTGGTTGGCCCTGAATCAGATTCAGCTAATAGAAAGCTGTGTTGGAAGAGAAGAAATCCAAATTCTTGAAGGGAGCCGTGAATGACCAAATCCTTATTTTTCTTCTCCTTTTCTTCCCCTTCTTTTCTTCCTCCCAGGGACTGATGATGCTCCATGACATACTTTGTGACCTCTGAGAATGTGTGAAGCCATCCTGGGGAAAGGCTGACCTGTCCTGGTGACCCAGCTCTGCAGGACTACCTTTTACCAGCCGGTAATGCTACTTGGTAGGAATAGCTGAGGTCTGAAGATTAACAACATCTTCCCACTTCAGCCACACATCCCAGAGTCAGTTCCAAACTTTATTTGAGATTGTTGAATCAATGATAAATTGGGCTGTTGAGAGTGAACGTAAAAGCTAGTCAGGACACTTCCCATGTTTGAAATCAAAGAACAATTTCTTTTCTAGCTTGAGAAGAAAGACTTGAACAGAACAAAACTGTGACTCTCGGGACTAGGACAGATCTGTCTCTAAAACACCTACGGACTCACCAGGACTCATCCAAGCCCTCAGAAATACACCAAGGAACTAAATGCTCAGGAAGATAATTTAATTCCTAGCCTATATATCAGTCACATAAAATGAGCTTTTATTTTTAAAACCCAGCCTAGTCCCTAATGATATGGCCCTTTGGATGATGTGAGGTCTTATTGCAAGGTACCTAAAAATGCTCAATGTTTTGTAAATTTTTTCCTTTAAACAGACTCTTTTCCCTGGTTCTCTTTTAGCAAGTCCCAAGACATGAGACTCCATCTTTTTTTTCCCTGAAGCTTCTGTAAATCTAAGTTTGCCAGTGTACCCTGTTCCCTATCAGGGTATCGCATACCAAACAAAACAGGAATGCAAAGAGATTGCCATCAGCTTTAGAAAGTTTTAAAGCATACGTCTCAGTGAGGCGATACCTGAGAGCGGCGATGCCAGCCTTTTTAATATTTTATGACACTTAAACCTAAATATATTGCTAGGGAAAAATTCTTGCCTCAGGAAAGACAAAAAGGATCTTCAGAGAGAAGGAGAAGGAGAAAACTATATGAAGAGTTAAATTCTTCTCCTTTGGTACACCGCTAACCACTGACGTCAACGGGATTTGTGAATGCACATCTGAGAGTGGAATTTGGCCATAAGTGAGGTGGAAAAATGATTGATGACTGCCTAACGGCGGAGGAGTTGGATCAGCGCAATCACGCAGCGAAGCTGGAAGTTGCTCAGTTTACTCTCAACAGATTTCTATCAATTTCCCCTGTGGGCTCAGGGGCAGGTGGACAATCTCCAGAAACAGGCAGCTCTTGGTACCCGGCTACCTCGGCTGAACATTAGCCCCACACAGTGTCACTGGGGATGGATTTTTGGGGGCCCGGCGGTGGAAGGAACGTACCACAGAGGCGAGCCTGGGCCACCTTTTGCATAGCGTATGCAGGGGATGCACACCAGCCCTAAATTTAGAAAGCAAGGCAGAGATGCATTTAGGCAATTTCCAAGGATTCTAGAGGGAAATACATAGTTAAAGCTCCTTAGTGAATCTAGAGGTAAGATTTGAGTAGTTCGGTTTTTTAAACCTCAATTGGCAATTCCAAATCTTTGCTATACTAAATTCCTCTTATAACCTACGATCACTTGGTAGCATTTACATATACTATCTTTGTATCTCTTTCATCATCTTTCTTTGATGTTTTATTAGTTACAAGGTTTAGCCTAGAAAAGCCTGTGCATTCCTCTTTACTTAAAAAAATTAAAATGTGAAAGATTTTAATTTAAGCCATTCTGAGAATTCTCCAAATTACAAGACTATAAATATGAGCAAGAGAGTTATGTAAGCAGAAGAGATGAAGCAGTGGTGTATGATTTTTACTGTATTGCAAACTGGAGTTTTATTCCTGAAAGTTCAAAATATTAAAATAATTTTCCATTTTTATAGGCAAAATCAGCTAAATGAGAAAGTTGTGTAAGTAATAGGAAATCTGCAAGTGCCTTCAACACTGGCCTAGCTTTGGTCTTATTAACCTCTGTAACAGTTTTCTTATAAGCGTCAATGGGAATAGAGTTCAGCCAGAGTCCCTTCATTTATTAACTCTGGTGTCTGGGAAAAGGATCAAACTTTTGCTTTTTTTTGGAGGCACTGCTGGTGTCAGTAAGTTAGCATGTAATACTTAAAAAAGTTAAATTCCATTTCTGTTAGAGCACAACCAGCTATCAGACTTCCCCACTAAGAGATAAGCAAGCCCTTTTCTTCTACACCAAAAAGAAAATGTAAGTATTTCTGAACTGACTTTCTAGACTTAAAGGAGCGGAAATTAGAGACCATTTTTGCAGGCGAAAACATTAATCATTAATACTGGTCATTGTCATGGGACTCTTCTCTTTACTGTGTTCTACACTTCCCACAGAAACTAAGAGCTTTTGTGTTTCCCTTATGGACTAAATCAAATGGAGGGGTACTTTAAAAACTATTCTGGCAATTTAGGTCTGAGTAGATGCACCCCACAAAAATACCTGGCAAAAAAGTATGAGCACAGTTTTCTAGAATGAGAAGTTAATAAGCAGACTAACATGTTGAAGGCTGGACGTGGATGAGGAAGGTCTATGAAAATGGGAATGAAATTCTGGGTCTTTGAAGTAGATGGGAGTTTCTACACTTTAGTCTCTGAGATTAAGAATTCACCCTTTGCCCTTGATGTCTCTCCTCTACTTTCTACCACCTCCATTGCTTCTGCAGATCATCTGCAGATCTGTGCAAAGGAAATAAAGCTCAAAACCACATGAATTCTGCCTGTGTTAGAGACTCATTAAAGTTTTTCAGATTGTCCCTGACTTGGTTTTTACTTTTGGTAGAAGCTGTGTGGGGTTTCAAGGGATGAGAAGCGTGAGAGAATACAGGGCTTTCATTTGGTCAAATGGCAAATCAAATGTATGTATAATTGCATGGACCACTGCCTAACACTGTGTGACTCATCTCTTTAATGGGATCCCCAGGTCTGAGTTAGATGCCCTAACTCTATATGCTGTGTGAGATAAGACTTGGAAATGTTTTCCATGAAATCCAGTGTACTGCATAGGCAGCCCCATAAGATAACCACTTAGAGAAACTGTGTATAAGCCCATGCCTCAGCTTTCAACTCTCTCCTTGAATTAGAGATCTACACCAGCTCTTAAACACAAACTCCTCTGGAAGAAGACATGATGAAGCCACTGTGACTCACCAAGAGCAAGAGGGATGAATGTGCACCCACTCTTGGGAGATGTGTGTTTGAATTTTCCTTGGATGCAGAGGGTCTTTCACAGTCTGACCAAGCACTTTTGACCATAGTCTAAGCTACTAAATAAAGCAGAGAGAGTGGGTGTGCTCCCTCTTCCTGTCGTTGCATTTCTCAGTAAAGCTGAAACCATACTGAGACCATTGTGTGGAGCTGCATCTTTCCAGCATATAAGCAGTGCTTTTGGACTTAACCTCACGCATTACACCTGTGCATCCCACTGTGGCTCCAAACCAGAAATATTCTTTGGTTCCTGTTTTGTCTCCTACCAGAGTGATGATTTTATGGTATAAATCTGAGGGCACATGTTGCATGCCTTGGACAGTGTCATGAGGAGGATGTGGGCATGTTGAAGGGTGCAAATCCTGCAGAGACTGTGATGAGGGAGATCGGTAGTACTTTGTCTTATGTGGGCTGGAACAAGACAGACCGGGTGCAATGCTGCCTATACTGCTGTTTGAGAGCGTGCAGGCTGACCCCAGAACCATATGCAGGCGTTGCCTGGTGAAAAGGTACTAGGAGTGGTCCAAAGCAGAGCCAGGGAGCACACTAACAATAAAGCAGTGTGGGCTACGCACAAAATCATCCCTTCAACCTCTTAGCTAGCAGTACAGACATATCCTCAGAAAATTTAACGGTGAGCAGCAAGTTTCTGGATGCTGGTTATGCATAAGCATGAGCCAAGTCTAAGATCAAAACTGAGGTATATTAGGGCACTTGCAGAGATAGAAGTTGTGTTTCCTGCAGAAACGAGTATGGCTTGGGTGTGATCAGTGCCTGCCAGGTCAGGTGGAGCTTTTCGGGGTTACAATCTGGCATACACGCAAATACATTTTTTCCTAATTTCTGCTAGAGACACCTACCTGTCTTTCTGGATGTATTCTTACATATGTAGAGAACATTATTAGCATATTAGTGCCATGGGAAGACAACTATCTTCCCCTGGGGTGAGGCAGCAGCTCAGCTGGGGTTTTGGAGATCTACATTTTGGACTTAGATGTTTACAATGGCTGTTAGACTCTTAATTCTTTTCGTGGATCTAGGCCATAGCATGTAGGCAAAGCTTGGTAGAGTCAGCTGAATTTTTTCTTAGAAGTTTTGGGTTTCTTTGAAGATGAAACTCACAATGGAACTAATTATAACTTAACTGTAGTTGTCTGCCTAATGCCTCATAATATTCTTGTTTGAGACATTCTGTACAATTATTTTTATACTTTTTAAAATGTGGTATCATGTTCTATATATATAAAAATTAAGAGTGTGATGAATATGAATTCTAATGTTGAATGGTAGGCGTAGAATTTTATAATGAAACTAGAAATTATTTTTTTTTTCTGTTGAAAATCTCAAATTTCTGCTGACCATTAAAGAAAAAAAAAAGAACCAAAACCAGCAACAGTTTCAATTAGTTCATGCTGGTCATACTGAATTAGTGAAACACATTACTTAATGAGTATAAATAGTGATGCAAACTTCTGAATAGTAACTATACATCTTAGTAACTTAACATCTTAGTAATATGCTAAACCCAAAGATGTCTGATAAAAACATTCAAAACCTGGGATTTTTGACTGACTCATTCATAGATTTTAAGAGCAGTAGGAACTGATACAATCATGCAGTCTGACCTTATGTACCCAAATCCTCATCTGGCAGACAGTGAGAGAGAAATTCCCATTTTGTAGCTGTACTTGCTATGAAAAGTGTGCATCCAAGAGATTGGAGGAGAACTACTTCATCAGAGGAACCAACTTAAATGTTAGCAGACTGCTAGCTTGCCCCTAATGATTAGCCTGAAATCACTGCATTGCATTAACTGGGGAGCTTTTCTTCCTAACAAGCTACAATACAAGGCTAATGTGATATAAGTAACAAAATATTAACCTTTATACTAATTCATTTTTTCAAAAGACAATGAAAAATGAATCTACTTGTATAATGCTGAGGAATTAATCGGGGCTGCCCCATTTCATAAAACTTGATTAAAAAGAAAAAGGAATGGTGTGATGAGAAGCAAAGAAGTTAGAAAAGAGAAGACCTCAGTAATAAGAAAATGAAACAAGGGCTTCAAAATACAGGTTCCAAAATCCCAAATCATCCAAAAAAAAGTAGTAAGTGAAATCCCCAAAATACAGGATCAAAAAAACATCAAAGCAAGCACGTATACACTGCCAACAATTAGAACAGTATTAATTAGCAACAATGTTCTTTAATCTATAAATAATAAAGTGATCAAACGGTCCCACAGAGAGGTGTATAACAATACATAGAATTTTACAGTCATAGGTCAAAAAGTCTATTTAAAATCCCTGTGGCTAATTCATATGTTCAGACTTAAAACCCTGTTTATCGTCTTGTTGAGACATCACTCCGAGGTTGAAGAGATGTCAAAATCAGACCCAGCGCCTCAGACAAACTACATAGCATACAATGAAGAAGCCGCATTCAATCTCTACTTTGTAATGAAGGAAAAAGGTGCAGTAAGTAAAAAACTACAATAAGAAAGAACCTATGTTTTAGAAGAAACTTAAAACAGGCACTAAGACAAGGAGCCTACACAGCATATCAGGAGTGAGCTGCGCCATCAAAGTGAGAGTTATGACAGGTGACCACAGAGCTGTAACAATACATAACATAGATATATATACACATCTATATATCACACCATATAAGAATACTTAGAAATATTCTTGATCAAGTTGTGTTAAAAGATTTACATAATTAAGCCACATGATGTTCTGATGACCTAAGTTAATATTGCTATCTCCATTTAACTATTGAGTCAGCTGAGGTAGACAGGTTAAATGAATAATGGAAGGTTAATTTTTGTCTCATTGTTCCATCTGGGAGACTACTTTAGAATCTGATTACTCAAGTAGTTAGGAGCCTTCTTAATATTCAGCCAAATTTATTAAGAGTTTATTTCTAAAATTTGAGTTTTTGTCATTTTATAATACACTAAAATCACAGATCATTCTCCATCTACTATTTGATTATTTCCATAAAGGGGAAGAACTCTGTCGTTTTCTCTACTGAATCATGCATTGATTTTTTTTCCTGGACACTTCTTCAGTTTATCAATCTTATAATTCTAACTGTGACCTCCAACATGTTGCATTCCTATCCAGATGGCTTAATCTGAAGACTCAATTAATACATTTTCCATTCTTTTATTGAAGTCATTAATAAAAATATTGACCAGTACCAGACTCCAGACAGACACCTTCAGAACCTCCAATTTGACAGCAGGCAGTTTATAATTACTCTTGCGGTAAAGTTTCCCATCTAATAACTGTTTCACCACTGATATTTCCCTAGCTTGTTCACGAAATCACCTGTAAACAACAGAGTCAAAGTACCACTGAAGTCAAGACAGGTCAAGTCTACTTTCCCCATAAGGTCAAAACCTGTTGATTTGTCATAAAAATAAAAAGCTGACACTGGTTTTTCTTGGTCGGGATTGGTTATTACTTGTTTCCTCGTTATCAGCTTAAAACCTACTTGTTCTGTTACTTTTCTGGGAATCTGTAAATTCCTAGGCTCCTCTTTTTTTCCTTAAAAAATAATATATATATATAGGCATTATACTTGTCATTTTCTGATCTTCAAGAAACTCCTGTGAGTTCTCAAAGAACTGGTCCTGGGCCTGCTCCACGTGCTTCTCTGAGCATGCCTGTGGAATCTCACAAGGTTCAGACAACTTGAAAGCAGATAGCTATCACAGTGTATTCTGACTGTTCTTTCCAGTACGGATTCTTAAATCTGTCAGTGATGTCAGTTTTGTTAACCATTTGGTCTCACCTGGCTATTTTGGTCAAGGCAAAAAAGCTTTGAACAATTGTTTTAGTGTAAAAAACCCTGAGATCTTTCCTTTCCTACTAAAAAGTCAACTCTTTCCTTAGTCTTCCTCTAACTACTCTTATAGTCATGATTTTCTTTATGTGCTTTGCTACTTATATTGCATTTATACCTTGGTCTAACTGCTTATCTTCCTATTTTTTTGTATTCTTTTACATTTGTTCTTGTTCATTGGTCCTACTTCCAGTTTCTACACTCTCTCCTTGTTTCCGTGGCTCTTGAAGATCTTCTGCTATAGCTGACTAACTTTCTTAGCCTTCTTCATCACAAAAGTAGTTTGATCTTCTGCTTTTTACAGTTTTCTTCAAATATCTACCAACTCTCCTAAATGATTTCTTCTTTTAGGCTGGTTTTCCAGTCCATCAATTTTTTGAGTTTAATCAAGAAGTTTGTGTTTTTGTAATTTAAAACACCATATTATCATTAGTTTCCTTCATCCTTAGATTTATATCACTTTTGGCCAGTTTAGGGTCATTCCTGGCAATATAATTAGTATCCACATGAATGAGCAGCATGAAGCAGTACCAAGAGGGCTGGCTGGATGTTGATGACTTTCCCACAATGTCAGATTGGGAGCACTGTAGGGTCCCAGTAGCCGGAAGGTCTCCTCAGGTTCTGCTGGAAAGAGAGACCAGCCCGTTGTTTTCTTTATGGAGTAATCGCGAATCTCAAGTCCTTTGCAGCACAGGGCTTCTCTTTTGCCACTCCTGGAGGTTAGGTCTGCACTTGTGGCTGACCAGCAGCTTTGCTGCTGACCGTGTGGTGTGGGGCAGTGGCAGTTACAGCAGGCGAGTGGAAGTGTTCCATGACTAACCAGCACCTTTGGGCCAGGAATGCAAAGCTACTCAATGTCTTAATTTCTCTCCATGAGCTGCCCATGGGGCAATTTGTTCCTTTGGGCAGCTCCAGGCCTGCCCCACAGTAGTGCCCTCAGGTAACTCCTCTCTTTCTCTGCCAGGTATTTCCGTCTCAGTGTCTGAAGCAGGAGATTGCTCCTACTCAGCCACTGAGTTTACTGAAGTAAACGCCAGTGGGTCCTTCACTCACTGCACTGTAGACAAAGCCCAGGATCCTTTACTCCTTCCTCTCTCCCCCTGAAACTCTGAAATGCTGCTACTGAATTAGTTAAGTAGACTCTGCTTCTCTGCATTCCCTGCCTCCTGTGATACTGTTTCGTCACCATTTCTCTTCTGGAGTACAAGACACAGGAGTAATGGTCCAATGGGGCAGGTTTGGTCTGAGTTGCATGCCACAATCCTTCTTGTTGTGACTGAGGAATTATGTCACACCTTGTCTCTGGTTCTTGGTGTCTTGGCGTCCTTTGTGCATAAACAACACCATGGAAAGACTGCGGAAATGGAGTCAAGCTGCGGCTATAGCATACACCCAGGTGTAGTAGCCAGGAGGTGCTCCTGAGTCCCACAGCATGGAAACATAAATATAAATGTTATATACCTGGTGAGCTATAAACATAAAAAGGTTTTGTTTGGGATCTTGGAAACTACTAACCATTGAATCTGACTTCCCTTCTGGGCAAGTTGGTTGGGTCTGTAATGATGAAAAAGATCCTGAGCAAATGGATTAACACAGTGCCCTGGACACTATCTGCTGGGTGGATTCAGCATGGCCTCTGTAAAGGGAAATCCTCCCTGGCCAGCCTGAGGCACTTCTGTGAGGGAGCACACAGACTAAAAGGAGCCAGGGCAGGCAACATATTTAGTCTTCAAAAAGACTTTAGTAAGGTTCCACATCAAGATTTTTAAAGTAACTGAGTTTCCTCAGGACTGTAAGAAAAGTCCTTTCATGGACTTAAATCTCATCAAACACCTGGTCATTTTTCAGGGTTTAAAAATGTCACTGGTAGGCTCCCATAGGGATCAGTGGTAGCGCTAGTTTTATTCAGCAGGGACCAAGGAGACTTCAAAAAGGTGAACGAGTGGTTAAAAGGTGGCAGAAGAACTTCAATATAAAAGGTATATTTTAGTGGTGAACATGGGGAACAGTAATTTAATCTGTACCTACATGATGCTGAACTTGGAGCTGGCAGTCACAGCTCAGGAAAGAGACCTTAGAGTTATCGCTGTCTGGCTTCTAAAGTCGTCATCTTTGTGTGCAGTGGCAGACAAAAAGGCAGCAGCATTGGGCATTATCAGGAAGACCTCTGAAAACAAAGCAGACAACAACATTTTGCCACTGTATTAAGCTGGGATATGCCACACCTCGAGTGCTGTGTGTGCAGTCTGGCTCTGTGTCTCAGGAAGGACTTAGTGGAATTGGAGGTGATATGGGACAGAAGCAGTGAAGAGGATCCAGGGGATGGAGCAGCTGCCTTCCAAAGGGAGACTACAAAGGTTGGGATCCTTTATTTTGGAGAGGGTACAAGCTGAAGGGGAGAAAGAATACGTGTGACAGAATCAGGAGGGTGCTGGATAAGCTGAATACAGAGCTGTTATTGACCACATCCTGCAATACTATAACCGGGGAGCACTTGGTGAAGCAAGAGGAAGACTGGTTTAAAAGCAAGCACTCCTTTACCAACCACATAGTGAACTCCTGTATCTTTCTCCCATGGGGGATGAGAAGTCAAACAGTACCAGCAGACTGAGAAAGAGAAGAGACAAATTTATGATCAGCAGGTCTACAAACAGATACCAAAAGGAGTAGAGAGGAAGATAACCTCTAATAACCTTAACCCAATGATTGCAGAAGCTGGGATAGTGCAAGGGAAATGGTCTGCCATGAAGGGCCAGGCTCATGTGTTACATCTCTGATTGCTGTTTCTGCAGACAGAGGGCCAGGCTGGATGGACCACCCGTCCTGCCCAGTCGGGCATCTCTTCTCTTCTTATGTTCATTTTAGAGGCATGGGGGAGATCAAGAACTAAGTATCTTGACGCCTCTGAACCTGGGTTGTCTCCAGCTGTCTTTGTGTATGAACTAGCAAAATTGCTTATACTACAGTGCTCCTGGGGTTTTGCATTACAGAATGGTCTGGAGGCAAAGAGGAAACAAAATGACAGAAAAATATCTCACTGCAGGCTTATTAGCATACCTGGGTCTCTCTCCTTCCCTCTTATTTGAAACTGATTAGCCCTTAGCAGAAATTCTTACTACTAGTCCCTAAGTACATGACCTTATACCACTTTTTTTATACACTTCATTACGAATATAAAACACTTTGACAGAAAACATGTATCTCATATACAACACACAGAAATTATACACACATATACATACTTGGTAGGTTATATGCATTTATATATAAATATTGAGTAAAGTGACTGTCATTTCTGAGTCAGGGTGAACTTTTACATAGAATTGACCTCTAGCTTGAAGATGGAATACAAGTTTTCTGGTAAACTAATAAATGGTTTTCGAGAACTTTGAGTTTTCATTTACATACGTTGTGTACATTTCTCATGTAATTTCCATAATTTTTAAGATTTTCAGAATCTTCATAATGTTTGTCAGATTTAAGAAGCTAACATTTATCAGAGACCTGGGTGAGCACCACCTTTCAGGTTGGTGATTAATTCACCTCCAACCACTGTAATGAAGTTTAATACGCAATGACTTCATGCTGATGCAATGTTTGTGACAGATCATTATCATCAATATCTTTTGGAAACTTTAACATCGTTTTACTACTGGCTACATGTATCCTTCAGCATCTGACTCCAAAACTCAAAAGCCCTTTAACAACCCAGTTTTTCTTTCACATATTACAGAGTAATTAATTCTGTATTCTCTTTAGATTGGTCATCAGGAGGCCTGGCCCATACAGCCTTCTATTCCTGAGCTTTCTTAGGCCAGTGGTCCCATACGCATCCAAAAGATTGTACTTCTCTGTTGGGGAATAACTCAAACATAAGGGAAGTTGGGTTTAGTATAGAGCTCTCCCCCCATGCCTCCGTTAGCTGCAGTGCATTTCTCCTCAGCAAAGAGAACTTCAGACTCCTCTGGCTTGCAAACCAATGCTGCCATATAGTAACTGAAAACTTTTCTCTCTTTACATTTTTCTGGTATCTTTCTTTTTGTGTGATGTGCAGCATTGGAATATATGTCCCTTTTTTCATCCTAGCCTCTTTAAATTCTTTTTTGGTCGAGCACTCTTTTAGCTGATTTGAGCCTAGAATCCTCTAAACTGTCTTTAGCCAGAAAAAAACATCTCTCTTCCTATCCAGTTCATAAAAGTTCCTTCACCTCTGCAGTGGAGTGCAACAAGTGAATCTTCTTGTAGACACAGATTTAATTTGCTCAGCTGTTAGGCAGTTTTGGGGCTTGTGGTTCCATGTTCTCCATTTTCTCCGTGGCAAACTGTATGCAAGCTCTAAATCTTGCTACTTAGCACTGCTCACTCACGTACTCAAAACCATTAACGCTGCATCTCAACAGTAATTTCAAAATCAGGCAGACACACAAAAAGAAACAATTTAGGTACAAATGTTTTAAGTTTGCCAATAACATACACTGAAAAGAGTGCTGAGCAACTTTTAACTGTGGCCTTTTCTACTTACATTGCCTACAACTCATCCCCGAAGGTGGGGATGACTCTCTCTTACTGTGTTCTAGGCTCTTCTAGGCTAACAGCACTTTGGGGAGGTACTTAGATCTTTTCCTCTAGAAAAGCGTGATTTACAGACAAATACATCTGGGCTATATGATACATGTGCTTGCTTACCACTACCATTTTTCTGTGGAATTGTAGGTGGTTCACTGTTTGCAAAGAACATAAGTGCTGATAGCTCTACATCCACAGGGTCTGCTAGCTTTTCACGAAACAGCAGGAGTTCTTTGGCGCTATTTGGTCCACAGATTTTAGCTTATGCAACAGATACTTTTGCATTTCTGATTTTTCCACCTGGGGACTAACTAATGATTATTTGGATCATTTCCTACTCTTCTTGTCTCACTGTCTGCCCCTTCCCTGAACTGTATAACTCTGTATAGCAAATATGATATGATTCATGGTACATAAATGAGCCAAAAAGAAGAATTATCTGTTGTCTTTAAGCAAGCAAAAAGTAGGTTTGTGTCTTGTACAGATAACATCAGAAAGCTGCTCAACACAAAAGCATTTATTTTTCTAATGACATAGGCAATTTCATTTAATGAAAAGAGGACATTTTCATGTCACCTTCATTTCAGTAATATTTCCCCGGTCAACATCTTACTCACATTGTGAGTGTCTCATAGTTAATTCCAATTTCAGAAAAGCTCATTGGTACATTCCTCAATATTGATATGTAGGTAATTGGGGATTCTTTAAAATTTTAATATTAAGTACAGTTTAAAGATCTCCTTGCTATGGAAACCTCGGACTTTCCCTTTCAGATTCATATTCAGAAACTTGGGTTTTGGATGGTTATATGAACATCATAGAATGCCTGCATTGGAAAATGATTCCCTTCATGATTTTGTAAGAAACCAGGGCCAATGTTTTAAAGTTATATATCAAATTGTACAAGGGTGAAGTGGGTTTATAATTCATTTTGCCAGAGCTGGAAGTAAATCTTAACAAGACCACAAAAAAATACAGATGAAAATAAAAAAGTTTTCTGCCTGTTTTTCCTCTCTGTGGTGAAATTCATAATCAGATCAAGACAGTATTCACTGTTCATCCTCTGACTTACATTGACTAGGTGCTATGCCCTTTCTCTTTAAAAGCTTTATGTTACAATCCTTAGTTCAGTTCTGCAGTAATCAAAAAAGTGCAGTCTTCTGGGCTAGGGAGGGTTCAGTTAAGTTCATGCCTTTTTGTAGTTGCTTTTGGTGGTTATTTAGCAAATATATATACAGAAAGAATACAGAATATTTACAGAATGAGAGAGAAACTGGTAATTGCAAGTATTTGTTCAAGCAAGCTGATTCTCACCTAGCCAGGACACAGGAATATATATCATGTAACCCCAATTTCACACCTCAAAATTTACTGACAATTAGGTGTAGATGGGGGGCATAATCTACATGCTGATCAAGAACTTGCAGAATAATGAATGCTTTTTTAAATAATGAATACATTTGACAAAATCAGTTTGTTCAGAAACAATCCATGAACAGATAGGTATATTCAGCAAATATGATTTTTGTTATGCATTATTAACCTATGACTACTAATTAGCTCCCAGACATGGAGTTCTAATATGACCCTTTTGCAAGGAGCCTCTTCCTCCCAAATATTGGAAATGTCCATCAGCAGAGCAGTCATTACGTGGTCAGGAATAGAGTTAGCACAGGAAAGTCATCATTTAATTGTAAGTGGAGTTTTGTGAAATATTTTACATGAAGCACTTTTTACTCAGGCTGCTTTCCTTTCACCCACTGTGAAATCAAGAATAACAGAGGAAGTTGGACAAGCTGATGATCAAAGTTTAAATGTCGCTCACAGCATCTCATAGACCTCAATTTGAATTCTGCCCAGTGTGATCTGAATTAAAATATAAATTAAAAAAAAGAGGGAACTAATCATTCTCTTCTGTTTTGCTGCTGATGGCAACAGGGTTGTGTAAAGATCATAGAATCATAGAATCATTAAGGTTGGAAGAGACCTCCAAGATCATCGAGTCCAACCGTCAACCCAACACCACCATGCCCACTAAACCATGTCCCTAAGCGCCTCATCTACACGTCTTTTAAATACTTCCAGGGATGGTGACTCCACCACTTCCCTGGGCAGCCTGTTCCAATGTTTAAC
>NW_008825494.1:1493227-1518475 GCF_000699105.1 Pygoscelis adeliae | reverse complement strand
CGGGGGTTTGCCTGGCACCCCGAGCAGGGACCTGTTTCCATTCCCCCCGTCGCTTAGGTCCTCTCTTTCTACCTGGTGGCAAGAAGGCAGAGGATCCTCGGCTTCTCGTGGAGCCTCCGTCTGCTGCCTTTGCCTCAGGGATGGTAGGGTGCGGCTCCACCAATCTATCTCCCTCACCTACCTCATACCCTGTAGGTATGCACACAACTCCCCTTTGAGGTGGCAAAGTTTTATTCTCTATATTTTAAATACGAGGAACAAACAGTGAGTGAGGGAGAATTGCCTATGCCCACTCAGGTCTGAATTTATTTCACCTATGTTAGGTGCTTAACTGAGACACTTAAGCTAGTAATGCAACTGCCATTTTGTAGAAATGTAGAGTCCTGGGCAGCCTCTCCCCTGATGCCCCTAGCTACTTCAGTGCAGTGCCTACAGTTAGGCAAAGTCACCCAGACAAACAATGATGGAGCAAAGACCTTCTGCGTTCTTCTCCAGCTCTCTCATTTCTGGAGCCTCCTTCCTCACTTGTCAAGTCTTTGCTTATTATTATCACAAAAAAGGGGACTGTGTGGTGATGATAGGTGACTATGTGAGTTCATGCCCACTGATATTCACTTTGACTGTGGGGTTACGACTAAAATCTCCATAACACTTCCAGTTATTGCTGAGAGCTGTGACTGAAAGGCTGTCAACCAAAGGGACAGGAAATTTTTTTTCCTCTACAGCTACTGTGCTGCACTTGTGGGTGATGTGGTGGAATGTGCATTGCTGCCTCTGTGTCATACCGCCTCTGTGGGCAGCGGGAGGGCAGCGACCGCTCCCGCTGCCAGGCATCTCAACGCACGTTTTTCTGGAGTGCTCGGTTAGCTTAAACGTTCCTGCAGGCACATGGTTTGCAAAGGAGCTGTTTTGCCTACTTGCAACCCTTTGAGTTTTGCTAATCTGTAAGATTTCATGTCTGGGGAACAAACCCTTCTCTCTGGGCTCAAATGAATAGTTCTGCTAACTTCAAGAAGAGTATCAGCTGCCATAAAGCAGAGAGAATTTGGCCCTTTCTCCTACCAGGGATAAAATATTACAAAAATTACTTAAATTTGCAGAGTTATATTGATAACACATAGCTGCAATCAGCCTTGAAATATCTTGATGTTAGCCTTTGGAGCACAATATAAGTATGTGTTGTTTTCCTTAAAAAAAAGAAGCTTGAGCTCTCACGCTGTAAATATTGAATTATCATTAATATATTAGCACAGAGAACTTAAGCCCTAAGACCTTCAGTGTCTTTGCTGAAGTCAGCAGCTTCAACCAGAGCCTATCATTGGTGTCTCTTGTGTAAATCCTTTGAAGTTATTACTGCTCTGAAGTGAGGAGAGAAACCAGGATTTTAAAGGGGAAAAAAAGTATGTATTCAACTGGCAGATGAGTTCTGTTCTGGGAGGAGGTGGGAGCAGAGTGAAAGCCTACATGGTGGACAGCACAGGACCACAGAGTGCTGTCGAGGGCTGATCACCAGCTTGTATTAGTGCATGCAGCTGTACTGATGTTGGTGGAGCTACGCAGGTTTCCACCGCCTGGGAGACTGCACCTTTCTACTCTAGTCTCACTTGAGCTACTCTCACTACCTTCACCAAGGACTCCCCTGCGACTGAGGCAGAGGTAAAGATCTTACTCCTCCCACCCAGGACAGAGGTCTGGAGCCTGATGGGTGTCCCAGCTGGGAAGAACTCTGTGACTGAAAGAGGGCTGGAGGGGGGACACATGCGAGGAGTGTATGTGTATTGTCCAGGTGCCAAAAACTCTACTGCAGCTCCTAACACCAACCACAAAAACTCCCTTGCATTGCCAGTGCCAAGATGATAATTTGTGTTGCGAGACTTGCCTGCATCATTCATCTTCACGAAATTCTTAAAGTTTTCCAAAGTAACATTGTTCCAGGTTGTTCTTATGAGAAAAAATACCAAGACAGTAGGAGAAACCAAGTAAGACTCCATTGAGAAACCTTCTCCTTGTGAAAGGAGCAGAGCAACAGCTCTTCACTTCGGTGGGGGGATGCAAACAGTGCACTACTCAGGCAGTTGAGACATGGAGGTGTTTCTAGTGCTTGAAGCAGATGAACTTCACGTGTAAGTAGAGGTAACCAGCTTTCTTTTGTGGACAGATTTTGCTTCTTAATCCTTCCTTTCCCCCCGCGGTTACACAGCACAGAACTAATCTGACATTTGAAGAGGACACCAGGGGAAGTATAGTTCAGTATGTTATATAAACAGACAGGACACACTAACATGTTAAAGACTCTGGGCAACCTAGTGGAAAAATCCCTGCTCAACATCCTTTCCTATTGCTGTAAAAGAGAGAGCAGTTTCAACTTCTGTTTCTTAGAAAATGCAGCAACTGGAATAAATGTTTTATGTGCTGGCCATCAAGTTATTAATGTCATCTGAAGAGCTGAATAGCATTTTGCCTTTTTGTAAGTGGAAATGAGGCAAATAGAGCTGCAGATTTTCCTTTAAGAAATTTAGGTAGTTGTGCAGGTTGGGGAAGGTATTTTGTTCCATGATCGCTAACCATCAGACTTCCTGACCTATAGTCACTGCAACTTTCTGTACGTTTAGTTGTCAAGATCTCCCCAGAGTGGCAGGTCCTATGGATGAAAACTAAGATGTCTATGCATTTTTAATCTTTCTGCTTTTTAAATGTGATGGCAGTAGGAGCTGGCACTGTTGTAAAGAATGTTCCTGCAGGTTTTACCAAGGTAAAACTCTAAACTGAGTCACACTAAGTTGGATCACATAAAGAAACATGGATGAATCTCTTGCAGAGGTTCCCTTGAACCAGTTGGAAAAAAAAGCAAGGAGTACAGCAGACCAGACAAAACTCTTCAGTACCATTTCAGAAAATATTATGATCGACCAGGGATCCATTTTCATTGCTAGTTCAATTCCTTAAGCCTTGTCTAAACTATGGAAATGTACCATTCTAAGAAGCGGTTGGCCCTCCTAACATGGTTGTAAAATACCTCATGTCCATGCCTATAGGCCTGATTAGATTTGCGGAAGTGCACAAATAAGGAAAAAATTCCCACTGGTGGGAGCCACAGGGTAGACAAGACGTCTATGAATGTAGCTATTTTTACCACCATTTTGCTTTGCTTTGCTTTTCCAATAGGTTTAATGAAAACTGTGGTTGTGGCTCCCACTAGTTTTGACACATTCAGCAGCATTGGAGTTGAACCTGTGGAATTTTAACCAGTTGTAAATTTCCTCACTTTTAACTCTGCCAGAAATTCCTCAGTGTGTCTTTCTCTCTCTCTCTCTCTCTTTCTTTCTCTTTCTTTCTTTCTTTCTTTCTTTCTTTCTTTCTTTCTTTCTTTTTCTCTTTCTCTCTCTCGCTCTCTTTCTCTCTTTCTCTCTTTCTCTCTCTTCTTTTCTTTTCTTTTCTTTTCTTTTCTTTTCTTTTCTTTTCTTTTCTTTTCTTTTCTTTTCTTTTCTTTTTTTTTCTTTTCTCTTCTCTTTTTTCTTTTCTTCTCTTCTTTTTTTATTTTCTTTTTCTTTTCTTTTTCTTTCTTTCTCTTCCTCCCTTCTCTCCTTTCACCCTTTCTCCCTTCCCCCCCCGCCCCCAGCTTACATTACATTTGGTATGAGCTATTTAAACCATAACTGGAGTCTTTTACATTAAACTTGCACGGTCTTAATGCCTGTGCAAACAGAATTCACTACCCTTCATGCGGTGACTTGCCTGAAGTTCACTTCTGGCCTTTCACAGGCTTCAGGTCTCACTGAAATGACAGAGCTGCCAAGTGCATCTGCAGAGTTACTGCCCCTGCTGTGACTAGGTGCTGTGTGAGATCCATAAGCAAGATGGGTGGCAGCTTTACCTTCCCACCACAGGACATGCCAAATGCACATACAGACCAGAGGGTCAGCTAAAGGACCCTGGGAGATGTAGATGGAGAAGCTGGGAGGCACTTGGCAGCTGGTCAGAGAAATTAGTGGCTGGGCAAAACCAGAGGGTAAGGTAGCTCTGAAGGAGGAATGATCCCAAGACGAGAACAGCCCATGCACCCGCACGTGTGGCTCTGCTTATGTCACTCAATATGCCTTGTTCAGCTAGAAATAGCCCCATTTTCTACTGCTGGCACATAGCCAGGGTGTTGAAAAGCTTTGTGTGGGTAAGTACCAGAGAATCAGGTTATGGTCTAGCTCTGCACTTTCCTCACATTACACAAATACTAGACATGGTACCAAGGGGGATACATTTTTAACCTTAACACTTCAGTGATGGATAGTAGGACGGATAGCTATGCTTTCTTTTTAAGAGTCTTTCACTTACATTTGGGGCTCTCAGGTGACAGACTACTATTCCACCCTCCTTCAGCTCTCTTTCAATGAATATGCACAATTGCAGCTTAGTTCCAAAAACAATTTTTAAACTGAAAATAAATGTTTTCTTTTCTCTAGGAGGGAGAGAAAAATCCATATGTCTAACAACCACAGGCTGTGGCTGTCTCTTTAAGTTTTCAAATCTTTACAACCAATTTACAAATGAGTACATTTCTATAACCCCTGTGAATAGCCATGTTTTTTTAATGCAAGAATCTATTTTATTTGGACTCTGTCTTCTTTTTTTTCCCCAAGAAAGCGTACCACATGAAGAAGAATGTGTGGGCGTTGTGAGAATGAAAGATTTTCAAGCTGTGAGGAAGTTATGGCCTCATGTACCCTAGGAAAAGTACTCGCTGCTGACGACCGTGTCAACAGTGACTGTGGCTGAACAGTGCTGAAAACAATTTAAGTCCTTCTGTCCCCCAGCTCACACAGTATTCAGCAACATTTCAGGTAGTTTGATTAAAATCTGAAGAGGCACTGATTCCGCTAGCCTGGTATTAACAGGAGAGTGAGCCCTAGTGTAGACAGCTGCCTGGCTCCAGAAGCCATCGGCAGTGCTCTGTGTGCTCGACGTGTCCTGGAAATGGCTTCTGAGCCAGAAAGCTGTCTACACTAAAGTGTTCGCTATTTATGCCACCCCTTTTCTTGTGTTAGCATCAGAATGGGGTGAAAATTAAACAAGTGCAGTTGAAAAATATAAATATCCTTTTCGTTTGAATTTTCTCACCAAACAGAGATTTAAGATACTTCAGCGAAACCTGAATTACATTTTCTTCATATCTTTTTCACAACAGTAAAAGGAAAGAAAGATAGACTGAAAAGGAAACAAACCAAATATTTTTCTGGTTTAAGATTTTCAATTAAAAATATAATCTTGGCAGGACTCTCTTTAATTCTTCCCAAAAGAAAAAGGCTTTTTCACATTAGCTTGTTATGCGACTATGAAAGGATAAAGTGCAGTGCACTTTAATGCTATTTCCATGGGAAAAAGCATGAACAATCCTCTGTTACCCAACATGTACTTCCAAACGAAGCTGAGATGCAAAGCTAGTAGCTTCAGTCTCCAATAAAAAGTGTAGCAATAGGTATCAGCACCTTGTTACCAGAAGGACTTTTTAATGGTGTCCTGCCCACCTACTGTATCTCATCCCATAGACTGAGAAGGAGACAAAAAAAACCACCATCTGAGGAAACACAAGCAAGCTAGAAATTCTTCTTTTTGAATTAAAGTGTGAAATACTTTTGAAAAATTCTTGTGAAAAAAGAGCTAAAACTAAACATTTGGCCTGATGAGTGAACTCAAACACATTGTGAACAGAATCTAACTAATTCATATTTACAGAATTTAACAGATTGAACTCTACTCACTGCAGAACAGATGCAGAAAAGGGGGGCTGAAATATCCTAAATCCTAAAGCAGGATCCTACATTAGTTTATGCCATTTGGCAGAACACCTGTAAGGGTGAGAGCAACATATTTTACACATGGAGCAAGGGAGAAACAGATACTCACAGGGAGCCCCTTTGCTCATGGGAAAGCACGTACACTGTGAGGTGTCATCCCAGTCCCAAATGTGCTCCGACGCCAACCCATGTCCATTCAGAACAGCAGGTTTAAGCTACCTTCTTGAAAAGCCAACTTTTGTTTCCCAACTGTGTATGCAGATGAGGGAGACCACTCATTTAACTTCAGTCATGAGGGCAATTTTTTTCCAAATTCCTCCCCAAGTTACATAACTTTGCACCTCTGTTGGAATTTAAAATAAATAAATAAAACCATGGGGAATCATATCTAGTCCATTTAAAGCAAACGATGTAGCTGTTCGTTTGCGTGCTTTTGCATTCAGATTCTGTTATCAGACAACACTGCAGATCTTAGCAGTGGCCCACAGCACTGGAAAAATTCTCTCTTTTAAAGCCTCCTATCAGATATAGAGCATCATGCAGGATTCTTTGTACAAAAAATCATTTGGAAACTATCGGAGGTCTTACTGCGTAGAGAAAAGTCTCCAAACAGCATACCACGCACTACACCTCTCTGTCTTGCTGAAACCGTGTGCGAACCAGGTGCACTTGAAAAGTGTGCGGATTGTATTTTCTAAAATGATGCTTACCTCCTCCTGTTGGCTCTCTGATCATCCCCCTTCACACACATGAACATACTTGGCGCCCTACACTTCTCCTTTCACATGCAATAAACGGAAAGGTCATTAGCGCTGTCAGTCACGTTCTCTAGACCTGTGAAGCACATTGGGCTCACTGTCTGTTTCCCAGGCTCGGGAAATACAGGAAGGGTAGGGTTTGGAACACAATGGAAGATTTCCTTGCATTAGCTACCAGAGAAAAGAGACACCCTGAAGGCCTTGTCTTTTTTCATTAAATTCATAAAAAGCTGTATAATTACAAAGCTTGTGCAATGCTAATTTTCTACATAACTTTCACACTTTATCAGCCCTAAAATATATCTGAAGTGGCAGCACTGATACACAGATCAGGTACCAGCCCACATATCCTGCCATAGATAATGCGACCCATAGAAGCACGGTCTAGTCTGTAAAGAATTAAGAAGAAATACCTCTGCTGAGGAGAAATGCTCTGGCTGGATTACTCAATGAGTGCTGACAGGAGAGGCATTAAACCAGGGCATTAACAGACTGCAAGAATTGCAGTTTTGCCCCTGCTAGGCAGAAATGTGCCTTAATCATTAAATTAATGATAAGCAGAACCTCCAAAAATCATATGCAACTATTAATAAACAATCTCAGAGTTACATTTCATTAATAACCATAAACGAATCTATAAATGGTGCCCATTGGAAGGATAATGTTTTTCCCTCTCTCTGAGAACATATGTTTGTAAACCGTGTAACTGGGCCCCGAGTAATTTTGGAGTGAGTAATTTCCGAATGTGCAATTACAAATGGCTAAAGTGCAATAGCTCCCCGAAGCATCATCACAATTTCTGCAGTGAGTGTTTAATTGTAGCCAGACTTTGTAACCTTACCATGGCCTGTGTCCTTGCCATAACCCTAGGCCTAAGCTCCACTCTTCAACATATGGGAAAATTTTTCAAGCTGATTGCTCCAATCTGATTAGGGGAAGTTATGTAGCTGCCATTTATTCAGAGTCTTGTTACCACACTCTAACAGCTGCTTTGTAAAAGATTCCCATTAAGGCCATTTTCTGCCTACTCCAATTCCAGCACGCCTGTCAAAGTAATTGTGATTGCACTGATCATTCTGAGGGTGCCAGCAATAAAAAAATTAAAAATCTCTTTTATACCAGGTTGGCAAAAAGCAACTTCAATGCAACGGTAAATTGGTTAGGAGAAAGCGCTTCCTGCTTCAGCCAGCTTTCCTACCCTGAATCCCTTGGTAAATTCCTCAGTGCATGCGGGCACAGGAGTCTCCAGGATAGTTTGAGAGGAGGAACTTGCTCTGTAGCAGGTGACTACTAAAAACCCAGCACATTTCCATTTTACGACAACAATCTTTCCCTCCAGTTGCCACTTTGGCAACCTAAAAAGCTTTGCTGGATTTTTCACTCCCAATTGTGGTAAAGTTGAGGTTGATAAGCTGTGCACAGATGAAACGTCATGCCAGTACTGCAAAGCAAGTGGAGAATAGACGGCTTTCCATCATGGTGATAGTTTCCAAGTTAAAAAAAAAAAAAAAGAGAAAAGAAAAAGAAAAAAGAAATGGCATGTGTTCCAAAGTGGGAACACTTTGAAGATGAGAAGGCCCCCTCAGATTGCTGTCAGTCATTTCAGCCTGTCCAAAAAGCCATCATCCACATAGGGTAAAGCATGAATTTTTCTCTTATTTATACACATATTTTGTTAGGTTCAGAAGTTTAAATTAAACACACAATTAGAGAGACTTGATCTCAATTAATTTCTGATACAAATATGCAAATGACTGGATGATTAAAGGTTAAAAATGGTCCAGACTTTTGGTTTGAAACAGCACCCACATAAGTGTTTGTTGAACTCCTTGAAGTTGCTTAATGCTTATTCCAACACAGATGCCTTTGTCCATTTACATTTCAAATGTGCTTTTGCACTTAATCCAGTGAAGATTTTATCATTGCTTGGTAGTCAGAGATACAAGATTACCAAATTTTTGACATTCTTTCTTCTAGCTAAATGGGAATCAACATTAACGTGATTAATGTCTGTTCTATGTTTCATTGCTTGCTCCTCCATGCAACAACTATAAGGTTCAAACACAAAGGAAATAGAAGACTTTTATTTAGAATCATATTCACCTTAAGAAGCTTCAGGCTAATAACTGGGCATTATTAAAATTACTTTGTATTACATATAATCCATGGATTATGGATTTTAGAATTGTGGGGTATGTTCCACCTCTAACTGTAGTCATTTGGCTGCGATGGCTTTAACAGATTTCTCCTCAAATGAGAAAATATTTTGGTCTTGCTTTGTTTTAGGCCAAAAGCAAATTGCACAAATCTAATGAAGATTCTCCAACCTGAATTTTACAGTCAGCAAAGCATGTTTATGGTTGACATAGGCTTACTGAGTACCTCTGCGTGGACTGTGCAAAACATTTAAAATTTAACCCCCCAAATCCAGTTACAGCTTAACCACAGTCTAAGTAGATTAACTCTGCCCAATCTACATATTTTTTTAAACCTAAGCTCCTCAGATCTTCTAAGGATTAAAAATAACCTCAAATAACAATATTTCTTTACTGAGGAAGAAAGATTTGACTTCTAGTTATTCTGTGCAATGAAAACTTTTGAGAAGTTGACAAATGGAAAAGTTCTGCTCTAGGCTGTGAAACCAGTGAAGTTAAGTGATTTTTTTCTCTTTAGGTGGTGAATCCAAATTCTGGGTATAGATCAGATAACAGCTAAAGGCTAAGTTATCTGCATGTGGGTTCCTGTGCTAAGCATCAAACCTGAACAAAATACCTAAGAAAGCCCCTAAGCAAGGTTTCTAAATCTTTAAGTAGGACATAGTCTACAGTAAAAGACATCCTTGAAAACGAGACTTTTGCTCTTTGGTTAGTTATGAAAATTGTCTTCGGTATCCACGAGGAGTGATCGCATGTGTTCTCTATTACGTCTGGCTTTCCAGGGTCAGCAGCACAGAAGTTTATTTGGTGAGTTGTCCATGTGCCATGTTGCATGACAACTTGTCTGAAGGGGTCATGTTCTTGGACAGAGAATATTACACTTTCAGGCTATTTTTGATTAGTTCCTGGTGGCTAATAAGACTTCTCAGATGTGACTGAGCCTAACTGTGTAAAATAAAGTGGTTAGTTATTCCAGCAAAAGATGCTGGCAGGGTGAATGTAGGATCTTTCTGCCATCACTGCAGACGAGTCATGCTCTCCAGAATCCCTTGTGTCTCATCATCTTATCACAGCAGGGCTCTCACAGGTTTATTTCTAGCTGTTTTTTTTATGATGTGTATTATAAGGAAGGACAGTTTGGTGTTACAGAGGCAAGAGGAAAAGACAGGCAAAAAATTTAATGTCATTTATTTTACCTCATGGTGTCTTGGCAGAAAATACTTTTATGAAGTAATTTTTGGAGTTGAGGCAGAGTCTAAACATTTTTAGCTTGAAAATGGTGGTGAATAGATTTTTATTTCCTTCTGGAGGCAGAAATGGTTTAACCAAGGCAACATGTTCATTGTTTATGCCCACCGATAGCCTAAGGGCCCAGTCCAAATGACAGCTGGCTGTGCACATCCAAACGTTACCTGTGAGAAACTTAAAATCCAGAATTCAGCTATAAAGCTTTAAATCACTGTATTGAAAACTTTCTTTCTAAAGACATTGATATAGCCCACAGCTGCAACTGTTTTGAATTTTATAAGAACGTCTCCCTCAGTTTCCATGAAAACATTAATTTTATGATGGCTTCTTGTAGGTATCTGTTTATTTTGAGTCCATGTGAGTTAACTGTTGTTTAGACTTCCCTGGGCAACTCTGTTTTTCCTAGAATTCTGTTGATGGGATTTTTTTCAAATACTTGCTTTTTCTGGGACAAGAGACTGGGTGGCCAGGCTTCTCAATGGTGGTGAAGTAGTGGTGTAACACCTTCTGAGAGAGTGGCAAAATTGTTCAAATCCCCACTGCTTTATAGGGATTAATTTAATGAGAGCCTGTCAGTGAACATCGGAGGTGTGAGAGAAGACCAGGGTGTTACAAGTGCTCTTGAAACCATGCTCTGGCTACATACCTGCCAACATTTCAAATGTTCAAAGTGGTAGACTTGGCAGATATGCTGAGCCTGGTTCCCACGTCTGCCTGCTCCTGCAGAGCCTCCTGCCCCCTCTCTCCATGCCTCTCAGAGAGGCCAGCAGCTTCTTGCTCTTGCAGGCTAGCTTTCCCTCCTGAAAAGTCATGCACCCCCTGCTTGAATCTTCCTGCTGCTGTTGTTCAAAGAGGCAAGACGCCACTGATCCTCTGAGCAGGGTACCCTGCTTCAATGACTGTGTGCTTGTCATTTTAGCAGCAGTAGAAATTTTGCAAAATGAGCATGTTGGACCAGAGGTCTCGTGTTAGCAGGCATGCTTCTAGGGCACCAAGAGGAACACCAGTCAAAGCAGTGGAAAGATTACAAAGGGAATTAATTAACAGACCCATTATTAAGTTATTTAGCAAAGGGGAGTGGTGAATATGCTGTACTTTGCAGGCAAAGGTCTTTTAGGCATGAAGCAAAGTAGGACAGAAGGTGGAATGGATTTCGGATCTGAGATCCCCAAATAGGATTAAAAAGTCCTGCTTGGCTTTAAACAGTTTTCTCTCTGGTGGATAGAGATTCTTGTGAATCTATAGGCTCTGTATGAAACACAAAACTGGTAGGCTTGTGCACTAGGTTCACCTACCTACTCAGGACTTGTACACAGTTTTATACATAAAGAATCCAAGTACACCCAGGATGCACCCAATTTCCTGTGTTGTCACTGTGAAATATATCTCTGCATGCTCAGCAAGCTCAGTGCACCCAGCATGAATGTGAGATGTTAAGCAGGTTTATACAGGCACATGAACACTTGTCTGGGATTTGCAAGTGCTCAGAAACTCAGTAGATTCAGAAACTGTGAGCAAATGCCCAAATTCCTTTTGCCCCACAAGAAGTCAACAGCAAAACAGGAAAGGGGAGGTAGATGACTCACAGAAGTGAAAATCTATGGCCAGGACTGTCAAAGTTGCCATGGGTTCTACTAAAAAAAAAAATCCTGACAAAAGAAAGCAGTCATGGAAGCTACACCTGGCCTGCGTCTGTTGTAGCTGTGGCAGAAGGAAGGAAATAAGAAAGCAGAGCTCCCAAACCCCTAACCTCCAAGTATCTGAAACTCCCATAGCAATACTCTTATTTTGACCTCAAAAATGAATCTGATGACCAACCATGCAAATAAATGTTGGTTGGACCAGTCAGCTAATACTCTCTGCAGAGGCAGTAACATTAAGGACTGCTTCTCTGGTTACCCAAAGCTGAGCTTCTCTTCCTTCTGGCAGGTCATATTTTTTCCTCACTGCCTCACTGATCTGGTTAGCCCTTGGTGCTCTATATAACCTGCCCACACTCACTGCATTTACCTCTAGTGAAGGGAGGGTGTGTGGTGGGGAAGTACAGGATCCTTCTGAGAGCTAAGTATGGGACGAATTATCCAACTTCTTTCTCCTCTGAGGAGCTGGAGTTGTAGACACTGGAAAGAAAAAGAGGAGAGCTGGTATTGGACTAAGAAAACAGGATGAAAAACCCAACAACTCATTTTGGGCTTGAAAATCATAGTAGTTGTCTGCTGATGGGAGACACCCAGAAGGAGAACCCAGAGGAGGTGGTGACTGCAAGAGCAGGGGTAGTTACAGGTGCATAGAAGAATGTCTGGAGAGGGCATCAGAGGGAGACAGTTACTGAAAATTAGGTGGGGCTGGGAAGGTTGAGAGCAGGAGAAAGACAAAGTAGAGTGGTGCTCTCCAAAACAGCCTTCAACAAAACGGGTAGAGCACATCTTGCTGTTCAGATGAATCTGAATGCCTCTAGTTGAGACTTCAGCATGGGTCACCCATTTCCTTGTAAATGCTCTAATCAATAGGTTATAATACAAAAGGAGCCTAAATCCTCATACATTAAAGAAAAAAGGAGAGGCTGTCTTCAGAAGAAGAAGCCTGCTCTAAGAGGAGTTTCCAGGCTCTGGGTCTTCAATTCAGACCTGGGTCTCCAGCGCTGAGAAGTGATGATGGTTAGCCAGACCATGTTGCTTCCCTGCTGGCTAATTCTGAGTCCCGGCATGATGAATGGGACTGACTTTTAGTGGCTCCACGCCTGATGTGGGGTGCCTTGGGCCACATTCTGCACCAAACTCTCTCCCCTTCTATGTAAGAGCGGGGAATAACCCCTGCAAGGAAAATACCCTCTGCTCTGACAGACACATGCCTAGGTGCAAAGTGTTTCTAATGTTAAATTATTACGGTGATATGTCTCATGGTGTCTTTGGCTGATTCGTATTCATGTGCTGGATAGACCACGCAGGCAGGAGGGTATGTGCTACTCACCTCCTCCTCAGTCTGTCAGACGGAGTATTTGGTTGCAGCATGCTCATCTGGTCTATGTCCTGAGGTTTCCTTTAACACCAGAAGGAGGACGGGAGGGAAGGACGGGGAGGGGAGGAGCACGCCTCGCTTCTCTCCCCATCTGGAGTTGGGGTCCAGTGGAGGGCTGCACCTGGGCGCGGGAGCCAGGGAGCACCGCTGAGCTCAGCAACACAGGCAGGGCCTTTGTGTTAGGAAGGGTTGCGGTGAGCAAGGTGACTCCTGCACGTAACTTCACGTCTTCCTTAATGGCGAGTGTTTGACTTTGAAGCTCTAGTCTCCCCTGATCAGTTTACTCCATAAATTAACGTGTTAATTGTACACACAGTGCTGTCTATTAGGGAGGTGTGTGTTTGACAGCCTCCAGCTGCGTGTTTGCAGAGATCCCGTTGTAGAAATCATTACAATGAGCAGTTTTCACAACCTTTTTAATGCACTCTTAAAAGTAACAATTACAAGGGCTTTAACATTTGCAGCTGAAACATGTTTGGAGAATGGCTCATTCAGCTGCTTTAGTGTTAACTTGATGTTAGATCGGATTGCATGATGCCAAATTAGCTGTACACCACATGCCATCCCACTAACATTGTAAGAGCTTTTCTTTTTCTCAAAAAAACAAATAAAAAAATGCCACCATTTTTAAAGCTCGTACTTCAGAAATTCTTTTGTAACAGGTTCCATCTGTTCCTAATTTCTTGCCTAAACAGGCATGCTAGAAAGCAAACCCTTTACCCACGTTGACTCCTTGTGTGAGTCACGGCTCACAAAAGGGTGCAGACAGTCTGGCCCTGAGATAGAGGCAAGTGCGTGTTATATATTTACAACAAATCTGTTTGACATCTCAAATGCAGTGGGCACTACTGTTAATATATCGAGCCCTGTGAATCACACAAGCAGAGTCAGAACAGCTGTGTTTTAAATTTTTTTTCATTTGTCATCCTTTTCTCTTTGGACACTGATTCATACACCTGTAAAAACAAGTAAATATAATTTTGTTTCTTTTAATGATAGGATCTGAAGTCTAGCTGATGGTGGGTATAGAGGCCTACTGCCAGAAATGACTATTTCACAATCTGTCAAATGAATATTGCCAGGGTGCTCCAAAGGGTCCAGACATCAACGGGTTTGAGAGCATCCACCAAGGCATTCACACCCACCACCAAGGCATACAACCCAAACAACAGCTGATGAATTGCTTGTCACCTCTACAAGCAAACGTATATGTGCAGGGACAATGAACGGCTCATTACATTGGTAAAAAACACCTGCACGCTCAGCTGGACCCATGCTCCAGTGGCTGTGGCTAGAAGTTGTTTGTCAGGAAAGCACAAACGATCCGTTTTTCTTTCCCTTTTTACACTAATTCGCTCTCTCCAAACCTGGAAGGGCTGGGGGTGGAGGGTGAGAGCAGAGAGGAAGCAAAGCATCGGAAGGTGAGAAAAAGATGCAGTGGAAGTTAGAGCAGCTTGACCCAAGGAGACACCAATCTGTGTAATGTAAATGGGAAAACTTGAAGAAAGAAATGGTTTGCAGACGAATAATTGGAGAAGGTTGACCTCGATACTGAAAGGGGAGGGGAGGGGAGGGGAGGGAGAGGGGGAGAGAAAGAGGAGGAGAGGAATGAAGACCTGTGTAATGTAAATTAAAAAGACTTCAGTATAAGCATTTACAGACCAGTTGGAGCCCAGAGAACGTATGCCTGTCTTCTAGCCACAGAATGTTTCAATATGCAATTTTCTAAAGTAATCTAAAGTGCTGCTTGTTTCAAGGAAAAAAACCTTTACAAGGCTCTGCAATTTGCTATTTAAATTGCATTGAGGAGTTTCATGTAGTAGGTCACAGGTATGCTGTCCTGCTTCACCAATCCTTTCCAACAGGCAGCGTGCTTAATGCATGCTGCTACCTATCGGGGTTTTCCTGAATTTACTAGAGGCCTTCACTGATGTAATAATACAGTAGGTTCTAAAATGTTTGAAAAATAAAACGAAGATTAAGATTAAACAAAACATTTTTCTTGGTGATAAATTTAAGCAAATTGAATGTAATTGCTCAATTTTATTCAAAGAAAGAGTCTGTGCTGACCTTACACTCAAGTATTCTTCCTGACTTTTCCAAGCCTGGATACATGACATCATTTGGACAATTTGCACATATTTATACAATTTGTCATCATTCTGTCTTTATAGTCTGGAGAGTTACAGGATTTGCCTCTAGGCTTACTTTTCCCCCTGCACAAGATGCTTTATGAGAATCATATGCTTGCAATACTATTTTTAAAAACTGAAAAATTTAAGTAAACATTGGGAACCTACTTCATATTTAAAGCTGATATGAAGAAAATAAATTGTGAACAGAGAAACAGGGGCTGGAAAATTCTAAACCCAAGCACGTACTGGAGGCACAAGTGTTTTTTTTCCTTAGGCTACCTTTGACATGGGTATGTATGAACAGCATGGGCCAGGATAGTATTTCAGAGATGGGGGAGGCATTAAATGAATTTTTTTGTGCTTCCACCCAATGTAATTGACTCCTGTACCTCATTACCATATCAGTCAGTTGTGTGGATTATCAGGAAGATTAGGAAAGTGGCTGTTTGGCATGCACTCCAAACTTAGATTCTTTTGAGATGAAGGAAGGGGAAAAGAGTGCCACTGTAGAGAGGAGAAGCAAGAGTTTACAAACTAAATGTTTATAGTTAAGTCCTTAGTAGTTAGAGCATGCGAATAAGTTGTCTTTTTCAAGTGGGTAAGTAAACCAATAGATGCTTCAAATGAAAATTGGCATTAATTTAAGCCCTTATATTGGGAGTTTTCTTAGGTCCGTCCCATTCAGCTCCTAGGTTTCAAATCAGAAAACCCTTTTGCTTGTTTATGGTACTTGCTATTCCCAAAGCAGTCTTTAAAAGAGAACAGCAGAGTATGTTCTTGAAAGGGTTGAGATGCTCTTTTCCAACTCTGTTCTAATCTTATGCTGCACCTAAACCGAGGACATCCGTAAATTTTGGTTTAGGTATATACTATGGCTGTGTTTGGCTTCCTATCAGGGCAAAACCTGACTAGGTACCAATATTCCCTTCTGTCTGCTCATTTACTCCTGCATCCAGAAATACTGATCAGAGCTCATCTATACAGCAGGTTGGCTGAATCACCACTTGAGGGTGGTAGTAAATATGGGGTTGACAGAACTCATTGGCTTTGCTGTATTTTCTGCACTTTCCTTAGTCTTAATAAGAAGATCTAGTACATTTTTTTTTTCAAAAGGAAAAAAAAAAAGAATTAATTTAAAAGCAGCCCAAACTGTTTGCAAATAAAGATCAAGTATGACAACTTTTTTTTTTCTGGGAAAGAGGAAATTTTTTTTTCTAAAGTCATATTTTTTCTGTTTTGAATCAGTATTTTCTTTCAGATTTCATTTCATGATTTTAGAACAATTATAATTATCCCACAATTAAAAAAGAATTTTCACCTCAGGTTGAATGTTTTGTTCAAATAACATTTTTTCAGCATTATGGCTTTACCATTGAATCAAGAAAAACTGCAGTGTGTGCAACTAGTAAGACCTTTCTCCCACAGCAAGAACAAGCTTGGTCATTGATTTCAGCTAGCATAAAATGAAGTCCGAATCGATTCACACCAACAGCTTTTAACTTTCAGAGGGGGCTTACATTTGAACAATAGACTGAAAGTGAGTGATCCATAAACCTGGTAAATAACACTTTATTGCTCTTGTAACTCAGTAGATGTGCATTGAGCTTTATAGACAAAAGCAAATCTTCTCTCTAAGTTATTATGGACAAATAGAGAAGAGACAAACAGCAGACTTGGAAAGGTGAGGATGGATGAAGATGGTAACCATCAATTGAAGTATATTTCCAGTGAGTAATTGGAAGCAGGGGTCAGATATTCGGGCTTCTTGAAACAATCACTGTTTTAGGAGAGTTAGAGGTAGAAAGATGGAGGGTCTTAGTGAAAGCAGAAAGGGATGAAAGCAGAAAGATAAACACAGAACGTTGCTTTGGGGGGCATGCATTTTGGGCTTTTTGAAAGAGGTATGGTAAGTATATAAAGCATCAGGACATCATAGGTAAGGCTGAAGAACTTTATTCTGACCTTGTAAGTGAAAACAAACCTGAAGAGAGACTTTAAAAGCTTCTTGTGGCTGAAGTCATGCCACGATTTTGGAGAAAGACTCAGTTAATTAAAACCTGGAAAACAAAACACCGCTATTAATTCATTAAATGGTCCTGCGGGCTAACAGGCTGCTTATGTAGCTTATGCAGACCCTGTGCCACTTGCCACTTATGACAGCACATCCTGCGGACAGCGATGAGGCAAGACTTTTGCCTATGCTTACCTTTATGCACCACCACTAAATCTTTGCACAGTCAGGGCCTAAGCATCTGTCAATAAGTCCTGACCACACAGGCACATTGACTTATAATCTGACTTCTATTCAGTATGCGCATGGGTTATCAATGCACATATTTGGTACCCTTCATTAGTTTAGTGTTCTATCTTTAGAGAAAAGTCAATGGCCTGCCCATCTCAATGGATACCCTAGAATAAATTTGTGAACTAACTACAAAAGAGTACATAAAACCAGATGAGGCATGACAGAATTAAAGTCTTTGAGTCAGAGGCTCAGCTGTGGCAAGCAGCCAGCTGTGCCACTGCCAGTTAGGCCATGCATATTACCATTACAATTATATCGAAGGGAAATGACTTCATGTGCAGGGTATGGCTTGAATATTAAAAATTCCTTGAGCGAAATGAAAGGCGCATTACAGTATGATAGAAAAAGAGTGCAAACATGTTTCATTTTATTTCAACACTACGCTCCAGCAGATGCACTGGTAAGCAAAGGAAATTGCTAGGTCTCAGTTTCATGTTCCAGAGCTTTACTGATTGGAGGACAGATTTACAGCACATGTAAGAAACAATTAGAATAGGGACTCCACCAACAACAAAGCGAGGGAATAAATTCCGATAATGAGACGGGAAAAGTACAAGGTAGAAATGATCTATGTGCTTGCATTCGGGGTATAAAATGTCAAAAAGCCCTGTGTCAGCATGAATTGCACTAGGCAACAGATGGTGTACAGATTACGCTCTTTATAGGTTTCTTTCAAAAAAAGCTACAGATTTCCCCCAAACACTTTGCTATTTATTGGCTGTCAACTGAATAACCATAAATGTTTGCTTGGGAGATTGTTGCGGAAAGAAAGAAGGGAGGGAACAGACAGGACAAACTTCAAAGTTTTCCCAGTCACGTTGCATGGACAGGAGATCTACTCTTTGGATTCTGAATTGTTGCTTTCGGTTAAATTTTCTAGGCTGAAAGTTTTGATTTTTTTTTTCTTCCCCATCCTGGAGACAGTAACTGAGTGGCATGTGAAAAAGAAAGAGAGAGAGGTGCCTGCAGAGTAAGGGCTATGCAGTGCTGAAGTAATGTCTGACATCACAGCAATGAAATAGTGCTCAAAGAAACTTGTTGCTCCTTCTTAGCATCTATTTATATTGCATAAGCAGAGAGCCTGAATCATGCAAAGGTCTCATTTTGTGAGAAAAACTCATGAGTCATGGAGGGATCTGAAATTTGTGACATACTTTTACCTTGGTGAATCATAAACCACAACACTTTATCACTATAAAACAACCAACTCTGCAGAAGCCATGTGGGTAGGGATTGTTTTAGTCTATTCCCCCAGTGCAACCACTTTGTGTGTGAAACTGTGATATTATATACAACAGTTTAGGACAAGAGATGAAGAAAATATTAGTTCTAAGACAAAGATATTTGAAACACAAACAAGATAATAACCAAATGAAAATTCACTTACAATCCTTCATCCCAATGAAAACAATAATATATGAATGCTAGTTGCAGTAGGCATTTTAAAGTCAGAAGCACGAGAAACTTGAGATTTACAGTTGTTGCATTTCTATGGTCTTCTGTTGTTTTTAACCATACTGTTTTGTTTTCACAGGGGCTGAATGGTCCGGAAGAATTAGATGAAAATAGTCCTCTGGATGACATTTTTCTAATTTTCCAGGTCTAAATTTGAAAACTCTTAGATACCATTTATTCAGAATGCAACTAAACAAATTGTTAATTTTTTTCAGTTCTCACAGTGTATTTTCTGGCTAGACCTTGGGCAATCTAAGTGGCCAAAATTTATTTTAAGTTCAAAATTCAGATGTATTATTGTGATACTATGCCTTGCACTTTCCACCCAGACCGATGCAATCCATTTAAAGCCAGACTGGTTTCTAACTTGCTTGATCACAAAGATGCAAGAGATGTAGGTTTACCAGAACAGCAAGGGAGGGTTTTATCCAAGTTATGAAGTTATGTCCCCTTCAGAGCCCGTTAACACCTGCTGAGGTGGCACACATTCCTCTGCTTTGTGGCAGGGCTGCAGCTGTGTGCTAGCCTTGCCCATCACACCCCTGCCTCTGCCCCAGGTGCTGCCCATGCTGCTTCTGCTATGTCCTACTTGCCCCATCTGGCAGTAACAGGCGACGCTTAAAAGGTATTATGTGAAGGGGGCGCAAAAGATGCTGTAAGGGACAGTGGTTCCTGAGACACTAATTGTGATAGGTACTTTACTACCACCAGAGCAAGGAAATGTGCCCAGAGGCAAAACACCCACAGCTGAGCTCAGCCCACAGCTGAGCTCTGAGGTTAGGGCAGTTAGAGAAATACCTTCACTCTCAAATGATAGTTTCAGTGTCAGGTTCAGGGTGGAAGCAGAATAAGTATCAAAATCCACTGGAAATGAAAGTATGAGTTGTCTAGCTTTGTGCATTACATGTAGCATACCAGCTTGTCTAGAAGCTTTCCAAACCCAGCTGACTGTGGATGGTCAATGCTGGTGTTTCCCGGTGTGTGCATCATGTAGGCATGTACTTTTAGTTTGCGGGTGGAACCCACCTCATTTACTTTACCTGTTGAGTAGGGTGACAACTGTCATATGTTGGCTCTGGCTGAAAACCTCCTGACTAAGCCCCATGTCTATGGACCCTCACTACCCCTGTAGTGGTTCAGAGAAACCCCCACCTCCTTGTGGGGTTTCCTGAATGCCCTACTTCTGAGGGAACCTGCCCTCTCAGTCCCAGGGAGGCGGATACAGCAGATTTGATCTACCTTTGTCTTGCAGTGATTATATGGAAGTGATGTCTTCACAAAAGTGGGAGGATGTGTGCCATCTCTAATGTGCCTCTCAGAAGGATCAGCAAAGGAGGAGTAGCAGCTATTCTCCCACCCCCTCCAATCACTCCGGGCTTTTGCACTTAAAGGATTCTAAAGAGGCTATAACGACTTGAGGGCCTTTTCATTTCTCAGTGGACAAGGGAAACATTTAAATAATTTTTCCTTTAAAGATAAAAGTCCCAGGATGCACATCCATCCCCAAATGTATATTGATGTCAGTCTTGACCATGCTCGGACAGGAACAGTATTTCTAAAAGCACCAGTAGAAATTACGAAAATACCAGTCATAAAAGTGTCTGGGATGTGTTATTGAAACAAGGAGGTCTGCCGAGATGGAAAGGAGAGTGAGCAGTTAGAGGACCATGTACAAGGGGCTGACAAAAAGAATCCTAGTGAGGAATAACATTAAAGACTGAAGACTGAGACTACTGGACATCACATTATAAAATATGAGCAAAGAGAGGTCCAAAATCATGAGGACTTTTCCACATTTCACAACTTGGAGAGAGAGACATTCAGCTCCAGATCATATGGTTGGGAGTTAAAAGTTCCAGATTTTCAAATGGTAAAAGTGGCTACAGCTTCACAGCCTGCAGCCAGAGACTCCAGCGCACAAAAGGATGTTATTTCTTTCTGTTTCTCCCATCTCAGAATCCCAAATTAATTTCTAGAACTTAATTAAAACTTCAGAATACCTCTGTAGTATAGATATTCTAATCACTTTCCCCATTATACAGATTGTGAACAGAAAGAGAATGAGATTTTAAAAAATACTTAGCATTAAGCTAATTGATTCCTTTGAAGTCTGTAGGAATATTACAAAGAACATGAAAGCCAACAGAGTTAAGCCAGCTTTAAGTGCCAGATTTCCAGAGATCTTATTAGAACTGATTAAAAAAAAAAAAGATTTTCCTTTGATTAGGAAACTGTGACATTTATTTTTCATACCAAATTAGAAAATAGATTCAAAATTTCCCATAGAACTAAAATTTCATCTTGGAAGCACCAAATCATTCAATTGTCAGGTAGTTTGTTAATATCGTAACATAGATATGCTTGTTATCTAGCTTTTTATATTATTGAGTATGTAATAAATTGTCAAAATGAAATATAAGAAAACAGTAAAGTTACACTTTTCACTTTATTTGCATTAAATATTGGCTACTATAATGAGATAAGAATATAAAGCCAATTTGGTTTGAATTTTAATTGTAGAAAATGTCATAACACATTAACACATCTTTGTGAAATGCTTTGAATCTGACAAAAAATGCCTTTTCAGATGGAAAACCATTTCACCTAAAGTGTTTAACCATTTCTAGCACTTAGGTCCTCAAAGATGAAAATTAGTTGCCTTGGAGGATCTTGATAAGTGCCTGAACTGGCGAAGTCTGTGTCTTTCAATGAACTGTATGTCTGTTTACATCTTCAGTTTTCTAAATAACTTTATAATATATGACCCTAATATGCTTGAAAACCCACCCAGGCCGTTTGGCTACCTTGCTGCAGGCCACTGAGTAAGTAGGTGTTGGTGCCAATGAAACATGATTCAAAAGTCTACAGTCTTAACCATAAAAACAAGTATTGCTGTCCTTCCTTTCACAATAATGAAAAGGAGGTAATATGAGCTTTGTGTAGGAGAGAGGTACAAACTAGACTGAAAAGAGAGCCAGACACATTACTTCCATCCTGGTTGCATACCCTTTCAGTTGGCAGTGGTAAGGGCAGTATATCCTTCCTGTGGAGCCAGCAGTCTGTACAGGTAGCAGCAGTTCTCCTGCTGCTTTTGTGTTACACCGGCACCATTTCATTTCATTTGCACTGACCTATGGTTGTCATGCCAGGAACTCCTGAACTAGAATCTGTGTTTGAGTATTGCTTTCTTCTTTTTTTTCTGGGTTAAATCTTGTGAACTTCTCCTTCCACTGCCTCAATTTCTCTAACAATAAGATATATACCCTGTAGAGAAGTTGTGAATACAAATTAATGAATATCAATTAACATACAGTGCAGAGGAAACCCTTATTAGTTAGTAGTATATTGCTCAGTTTTACTTTTTGGATCACTCTCCATTTTTAATCTAGTTTTTTTTTAGAATCCCTATGAGAATCACTTTGTTTTTCAGTTCCCAACTGATTTGTTATCAGTTATTGTGACAATGTGTACTTGCAAGCCTGTGATGATATGTTCAAAATTTCTTTAAAGAGAAATAGGATGTTGCCCATTGATCCCTGCATCAATGGAAGTGAAATTCTGAAGGCAGGCCAGTTATAGATAAAAAATAGGGGTCTGTGTGTATATATATGTATATGCATATGCATTTCTCATGAAAGATTATATTTGAATTGCTGTTTAAATAGACATAATTATATATTGTTCAAAGGAAAACTTCTCACACTGAGGTGAATGCGCATGCTCCAAGACAGAGGTGTCTTAGAGTGCTTCGCATCACTGGGGACAGGATGATCATCAACTTGCAGGATTAAACCTATTAATCTGAAAAGGAGCTCAACAGACAACATTTCTAGTCCAAGAAATATGCAAAATCAAAAGCAGGTTTTCAGATCAAACAAAAAAAAGCTGAAACTGTCAGTGTCAAGCTGTGAAGAAGTTAATGACAAAACTGTGATCTGCATCATTAGTTTTTGCAAGGAATCCTTTTTTATAGTTTCCTCACTTAAAGGCTGATCAAGTTTAAATGTAGCAGTAGGTTGGGAGTTGCTTTGAGGAAACTGCAAATGTTACTGATAATTTTTATTCTAGCATGTACTTTCCATGCACTATGGATTCAAATTATATTTTTGGGTTATTACACTGCTTTATTATTTTTTCTCCTGTTACACTTTTTCTTAGACATAGAAAATCAACAAAAACTACAGAAGTATAAATTATGTGATGTACGGAAAAGAAGCCAGAGGCATTAGTTCAGTCAGGAAAAAATGTGGCAAAAAATGTCCAAACCTCTTAGCTTTAGATCATTTTTGAACAGTTATCGTTACCATGACTGTTGTACTTGCCCATTAAAAATAAAAGTTAGATTAAGAAGAAAGAATCAGGAATAAATATATGAAACACAGACATACATAAATGGTTGACATGACCGCATAACCCATTTCATTAGGCAACAATGCTAAAATGAGGACTTTGAAAGGTTTCAAGGAGGTCTATGCAAAAATACATAGCACCTGGGGGAAAGACTGGTTCTAGGCTTCGAGGAACGCAGAGGACATGGCATAAATCGACTTAGGTAGGGATGGTGAAGGACTGTGATTAAGTAATAGTGCTCAACCATTTGGCATGCTAAGTTCCCCTGATTTCTCCCAAAAAATTCTGTAAAAATTATCTTCTCTGCTATTTTGATTTGATCACCTCCTGTTCTGAAACCATCTGCTGGCTTTTACTTGCTTCCCACTTTGTCGCCAAACTCTTCAGCCTCCAGCTCAAGGCTCTGTGAAATCTGAGGCTGTGGATGCCGCACATCCCTGTGCTGCAGCTGTCTCCTCACACAGGCCAGGAGCAGGGGCAGCGCAGGCTGTACCACCATGGTACACCATAGTACACGGTGCATGGCCGCACCACAGCTCACACAAGTGCTTGTTAGCCTGCACAGTGCTAACGGGATTGCATGAAAGCCCCTCACAGTCTCTATTTTCCTGCCAGTAAACCTGCATCTGTGAAACTCACTTCTTTGGTTGCCAACACTCCTGCAAAATATATTTTTCCATGTGGCTACCAAAAAAAGAAAAAGGAAGGAGGAAAGATTTTTAAAAGGCATTTTTTCACAAGTTCCACCAAGACAATTGATATATTTACCTGGACTGCATGTCTCAGGAAAGGGAATTTTCTTCTGTAAATTCCACCTTCCTGTTCACAGCATCAGTGTTTCAATGAGTTAATTACAATATCAGCAATGCATTATTAATTCCAGGATTCAGGAGAAAAAATACTACAAAAGGTGGTCTATTATGTCACTTGCTTTTAAAGTTTTTTCTTTCTTCATAAAGGAATTTATCCAACAGTGCTAGTTAAGTGTATCATTGCCACTCTTTAATTCTCTGTAGTTTGTTTCTTCTCTGAGGGACAGATCAAATACGTAGTGCTGTTTATTTTTTCCTGAAGTAGTAAATAATACCTCTGTTACAAAGGCACATGACAGCTGATGTGTGATCTTCAGGCTGCAGTCTATCTTGCTGAACCAAGGGTAGTGCTGATAGTGTTGCAGCCTCCCCTTTCACATAAAAAGCCTGTCTTTTAAAACTGTTTTACTGAGAGCACAAATGCAGGGTCTTGCTGCCCTAGTTTGTACAATGAATGAAGTAAGACTGAATTTAAATCATTAACAACCTACCTTTTTAAATGGTGGACATTATCTGATGCTGATGTCAAAAATACTTCCTTTGAGTATGAAATTCACTCAAATTGATGCAGCCAAATATGGGAAACCTGTGTGGTCCCCTGCCAGACCTGTCACTGGCACCTCTACTGCTGAGCTCACTGCATACCGGCTCTGCATAAGCTAAGAGGAGGGCACCCGAGGAGGTGAAATAGATGAAATCCCAACCATTGATTAGGAGATGAGGATGCAGCACGGGATGCTTGCTCCCCTCTGCTGCCTCCCCACAACCGTTCCTCTGGGCTGGAAGAATTATTAAAAATTCTCTGTTATGCTCCATGGAAAACAGTATAATACCTATATAAATATGAATGTGTATGTGTTTTTCTCTTTTGGCATCACCCTTCACCTGTTCCTACTAAGAGCTATGTTCCTGAGTATATTAAGTCAACCAGAGACCCCTGCAGCTGACGGCTGCAGTACCATTATTTCCACGAAGGGATACTTTAGAGGTAAACTTCCTCAGCACAGTTATATGACAATGATTATATGAAACCTTGAACATGCTGTCTTGTGATTGATACGTTCCACAAAAATGTGGTAATTTCTTTTAAGGATGCCTTGTTTTTTAAGTGGCTGGGTCCTTTAAAATAGAATAGACCAGGCACTTCAACATTGTAAAGAGAAAAATTTTGAAATAATCTAATTCAACTCTACAGACATTAATGCTGTTTGTAGATTCACAC
>NW_008825494.1:1485012-1493212 GCF_000699105.1 Pygoscelis adeliae | reverse complement strand
GTTTGTTTGAAGCAGGAGATGATAAAAGACATTAGAAGGCAGGTGAGCTTCTACTATGGGAAACTTATTTCTGGAAAAAAACTCCTACATTTGCTTGCACACTTACACATACAGATGGTGTATAGCATTATGCCATATGGAAGATAACCTAAAATATTAAAATACATTAATTCTCTTGCCCTGAAGGCCTGCTGGCTGATTACAGAGAACTCACTGGGGGTTTACACTCCAGTAAATTCACTTAGTTTCATAACATAGGTATTTGCTGGTGCTGTGATACACTGTAGGGCAATGAGCCTATTGATCTGCTGTTATTAGATGTGTTAAGTCTCTGAACCATATTTAAGAAATAAAATAACTGAATTCTGAAATTTTTCAAAAAGTTAAATATTACAAAGCTGCAAGCGAGCGGCAGAAAGTTTGGCACAATGTTGTCTTATTTCTCTAGCAGTTTTAGATGTCTTTTTGTTCTGAATTTCCTTGCAGATCAGAGTATTTCTTCGTACATCCTGTGTTTTTGGTTGCACCCATACGCTTGTGAACAGCAGCGTGACAGCATCATGACAGAAAGAGGAGATGTGAAGCCTTTTCCAACCAGCTTCCAACCCTTCTAGCTGCCTCCTGCCTGCAACTGGAACATAGATTTGTTGAACTGGTACTTAACAGTGGTCAGAGGAGGTTGTAAATCCTGCCATGGTGATGCTTCTTTACTCATTGTTGGTCTGATGCAGTTGCATGAATTTTGGTTCCCTTGAGGTACACCAACCTTCAAAGATGGCTGAGTCCTTTCCACTGTAAGGAGAAACCACTCACAGAGGACAATAAATCCACAAAAATCATCAACATTTTTAGTGAGTAAATATGAAAAAAATTGTAAATAGCATGTTAACATGAACAGAAACAAACACTCAGTTGGATGAAGCTACCAATGTTGGATCGCCTAGCTAGTTGTTTCTGAACATAAGCGTACTAGTGAATGAAATTTTATCTGCCATGACGCCTGTGTATGTTGATAAAGCAGGCAGCAGGGAGACTGTAGTCACATAAAGCAACTGCCCTACAGATACAGTGGGCCAGCTCTTTAACTTCTGTAAGTCAGTTTAATCTGACTAACTCTCCTGTAGATATTAGAGTTCAGCCTAGAAAAACCTCTGGCTGAAACATTGAAGTCTCCCTTCAGGCCTGTGTTTTATATTCTTATAAAATAGGGAGTATTTGTAAACAACAAGAGAATCTATTCTTCATACACTGTCTTTCAGACGACAGCCAAGCAGCCTTCTCTTGTTGTTAGTCTTTGTTTCTATAGCAGACAGTCATGACACGTGCTATTTCAGCAAATTGATTTTTTCCCATGCACCAGTTTCTACTGAAGTCGGCTGAAAGGCCTAATGTCAGTGGGAGCTACCTGAGGCCATTGTAGCTAATTTCCCTATTTGGGAAAAAAACCTCCCAAAACAACAAAATAAAAACACCAAAGAGAAATACTGTTTTCAATGTTGCTGTGTCAGCTCTTGATAGATTTATTCTGAAGAAGACTTAAAATGTAATTAGGTGGTGGTCACTGTCCATTTCGAAACTCTTCCTTGGCTTTGCCAAACAAACATTCACCAGAGGCAGCCTGGCCTTGCTTTTTGTCTTCACACGTACATGTTGGTCTCATGGCTGAACATCGTTTCCTCGTCTGTGTCTGCATCCATCTGTTTTGCGTTCAGGCAGGGGCTGACATGATAACCATGGTTATCGGTGTTACCTGCTGCTGCCTCCTTCCTCTGCCACAGCCTCCTGGTGCCCCATCGGTCTTTACTTGGTTACACAGTGCTAATGTTCCCACCTTGATAGACCACGCTGTTAAAACAATTGTATCCACATCATCAGTTAGTATGTCGTTGTTTACTCGGTGCCAAACTGGGTCTGGTGCCCATGGCTGGGAGGAGTGGAGTGGGGGTGGTGGGGGCTCTCCCTGGCTGGTGGGGGGACACTGGATGGGCTGAGCACCTCGGGGTCTCTGTGCCAGGACTCATCCCCTGCCTGGCAGCACCGGCAGCTGCCTGCTGCTTCAGAGCAGTTAGGTGTGTATCTCTGTTTTCATTGATGGAACTGCTGCAGTGAATTCCGGGATAAATGCTGTATTCACACCCTTGGAGAAGGGCCATCCACGCTTGCCAGAAATTCAGCAGATGATATCAAGAGGACGATTCTACTCACCTAACTGTTTTTTCCAGTATCAACTTCTCCAGCACATAAAGCACTGCTGTTAACATGCTGTTAGCATGGTGTAATATGCACCCCTGGAGAAATTATTTTTGATCAAATTATTCTTTTTATGCAACCATTTTTTTCCTGGTGAGTGACTGTCAACTACTTGCATTGGCTAATCCACAGAATACAGCCAGAAATGCCATGGCATTTGTCACCACTGCATTGATGTGAGTCACTTCTTCCTGGGACTCAGTGTCTTTATTTACAAAAGTAGAAATAGATGATCAGTGATTATTTCTTGGATAACATCTTAAAAATCTTCTGATATATTTCCTAACCAGCCATATATCATCATTACTTGTTACTTTATTAATTTCCACATTTACCACATGACCTTGCCTTCGTAACCATCTCATTTCTAATGACTGAACTTCCTTTGTATGTCTGCTCCCACTAAAAATTGCCATTGTTAACTGTGGTATTTTAGCACACAAACAACCCAAACAGTATGCAAGTCCTTATTATACAAGTCAGATATCCACCGACGTACTGTAAGGTAGGATCTGCCGCCCAAGTTTTAAAGCACTGGGGTTTCTTAAATAAAGGCTACAGTCCCTCCACATGCTGTCAAGAAAACTACTCTTTTTTAGACAGCAAAATGCACAGTCAGCTAGCAATCGGCTGAAGCAGTGTATTAAAAAAGAATCCCCAAACCTCTACCACAGCCGAAGATGTGAGGACACAAAATTTTAAATTTTTGGTGGTAAAAACTTTTCCAGCCTCTCAAGTATGGCATTTCTGGTTTCATCACAAACCTTTTCCTGAGCATAGTGTCATTTACACTATGGTTCTAGATCCACAGCAATAAATGTTTAGGTCAGACTGGTGAACTCTTTCCTACAGCTGACTTGACACGATGTGATTTATGTAGGCAGTGAAAAAAAAAAATAATTTTTTCATTTTACCCTGAAAACAGCTGGTCTTCCCCAGAACTCTCAAATTTCTCCTGTAAATCAAACACATTGCTTTCTTTTTCAAGGAAAAAAAAGAAATCCCTTGAAGTAAAAGCTTTTGGAAAAAAAAGAAAAAAAAAGAGCTGTCCACTAAAATGTGTGGGAAGTGATTTTAGCTACTGTTGTTTTACAGTTCCTAACCTCAAGGCCACATCAGCTGTGAAGTTCTGCTGTACAGCTTAAATGTGTTTGAGAAAAATTGGATGAAGATCAATGTGCCACTGATGTAAAATTTTAAAAATCCTTTAAAAGAAAAAGACTTCCAAATCCTAAGTTATGCCAACATTTTAAAGAGATATTTCCATAATCCTGTGCATTTCAGATAATTTAAGACTTTTAAAATTAAGTGTGACTCCTTTGTGAGGGCTATTATTTTTGCACTTGGGTGGAGAAAGACAACTTCAGAGTCCTGGGGCTGAGTGGCAGCTCTTCTGACACTGCATAGTACCTTTTACTGAGTGTTGTCCCACAGCCTCTTCTAGGTATAGATATAACATATGTTGGAGACCAGCATCCTGAATGATGAATAATAATTTTGAGATAAAAAGCAGAGCCATTGTTGTGGTTTAACCTCAGCTGGCAACTGAGCACCACCCAGCCGCTCGCTCACTCCTCCCCCCCCGGTGGGATGGGGGAGAGAATCAGAAGAGTAAAAGTGAGAAAACTCATGGGTTGAGATAAAGACAGTTTAACAATTGAAATAAAATAAAATAGTAATAATAATAACAATAAATATAAAAGAATAGGCAAAGCAAGTGATGCACGATGCAATTGCCCACCACCCGCTGACCGATGCCCAGCCAGTCCCTGAGCAGCGGCCCCCCTGGCCAGCTTTCCCCAGTTTATGTACTGAGCATGACGTCACATGGTATGGAATGTCCCTTTGGCCAGTTTGGGTCGGCTGTCCTTGCCGGGCCCCCTCCCAGCTTCTTGTGCACCTCCAGCCTTCTCAGTCGGCAGAGCATGGGAAGCTGAAAAGTCCTTGACTAGTGTAAGCACTGCTTAGCAACACCTAAAACATGGGTGTGTTATCAACATTATTCTCATCCTAAATCCAAAAGACAGTGCTTTACCAGCTACTAGGAAGGAAATTAACTCTAGCCCAGCTGAAACCAGGACAGCCATTTAAAATGGTCCTAAGTTTTCTCATTGCATTTTGTCCCTGGGACAGGATATGGCTTTTACATTTTTCAGTTCTTTGATCACCTCCCCCTTCTTCATCCCACCTTTCTCGACATTTTTTAAATCCACAGTTTGAAGATATTATTCAGCACCCTCCCAGTGAGAAGGATTGGACGAAAATCCTTTTGAAGGCTTCTACCTCTTCCCTTAATCACGCAAGGCATGGTTGGTAAGTGATGTAAGGCATGCCTTTCCCCAAGGACCAAGCGCTCAAAGCTCCTGATTGCTTGGGGAACAAGAGAGCCAGAGGGGATCCTAAATCAAACCCTGTCTCTCACTCACCAATGCACCGATTGCTGCAAGAGCTAGCTTTCATTAGGACCGTTTTCTTCAATTAAGGGAGGCGTTGTCAAGTATTCTACTTTTAGAGCTCTTAATTTGTTATTTTATACTGGCAGAATTTGTAATATCATCTCAGGGTCCATGGCATCTTCTGGGACAATATATTGTCTGCTCCTGTGCCATGACATATCACCATAAAACACAGGGCTATAAGAGCCTATAATAATTTATGAGAGTACATTAGGTACCCATGTATAATTTATCAAATGGGCATTATGGAGGCAGGACTATGCCTGACTGACAAAGGTTACCTCTGTACGGGTGTCTCGTATAACCACACAGGGAAGAATCCAATAGCCGACATTCACTGAATTACAACAAAGAAGCTTTTACTCCACAAACTGGGCACTCCAAGAAGTGATGCCGAAGAGCATGAAAACAAATCCTGATCTTTAATGTTTTGACTCCAAATTGATACTCTCCACAAGATTCGGGGTTTCAATACACGTTAAAACTGGAGGAAGCTAAGTTTTTAAGGGGAAAGTGGCATAAAGGCCATTTGAACTTGAGCCAGGATCTGGATTGGGTTTAGCAAAAAAACTGTGGGACATATTTAAAATTTATTCAAATGTAAAATAAGGAACTTGTTGAACCTTTGAGATTCACATTTCCTAGGACCTGCTAGGCCTACAGTAGCAGCTTAAACATGACTTCACATAGCTTTTGGAGCTGAGCACTCTTCATCTCAATTCTGCTCCCACTGAACTGAACATGAATTGACTCATCTTGGGGAAAACCTCAAACGTCCCAGGGTTTAATTCAAAATAAAGGTCTGAATCTTATTCATACCGAATTTTTGTTTCCTAGACTGAGAAGTCTGAATAGAGCCCTGAACAAAGCCTCTGCAGCACGGTACTGTGCACTTGGCCATGCGGCGATGCTATCTATATTTGTCAGAACAAAGTGGTGAGGCTCTGGGTCAAGCCAGCAATTTATACACTGGCCACCCTGCCATAGCCTTTCTTCTGGGCCTCCCGACCAGACCAGCATCTGTGTTGGTGGTATAATCAATTGATCACAGCACTGTATGTTCAACTTTTTATTCAGTTCTCAGGGAAAGGGAATTGGTTAGAGCCTGGAGCTACCAAGTGTGGCTTCTAGCTCAAAGTTCAATGGCTGCTGCTTTCAGGTTTCTTCACTAAAATCTCTAATTTTAGCAAAGGTGATATTTGTTATAATAGCTAATAGCAGACTGAAGCCAACAAATTCATTTTGAGTTGGTTATTGAGCAGCCATCACACAGTAAAAAAAAAAATGTTTGCTGCGACTCTGAACTAAATTTGTTCATTAATTCAGCACTGAAAAGACACTGATATCCTTAGGAATCTGAATTTCTTGCACTAATATTATTTTCATGGCATCAAAATGATCTGTTTCCTCTGGGGAGGCAGATAACTCAGTGGGTGGGCTCTGGTCTGGGAGTTAGGGCATTTGAGTTTTCTGCCTTGTGGAACCAGTTGAGAAATACTTTTAATGAGTGACAATTCTCAGAGTACAGTTTTGTTTCCTTTAAAATCTTTTTTTCCCCTCAAAAAATTTCATTTCATTGTAAGCAAAAGGAAAAAAAAGTTTTCTTTTTTGAAAGCTTGTATTTTACTTATCCATTTCCTTTTATTACTTTTGGAGGAATCGCCTTCCTTTCCCTTTTCCTCTTGCCTTCCAAGTTTCAAATGATGTCATGTTATTGCTTCTTTTGGAGAATTTTGACCAAATTTTCTTCTATATACATAGAAGTACACAGACATGCCATTATCTGTGTTCTTCATGATAACATCATACCTATCTTCTAAATCCCTCTCTGAGGCAAGCAAGTCCTCTTATCTCCATTTTCTTGAAGGGATGATGAGACACAGAAGTCTAGGATCTCAAAATCATTCAGACACCCTGACTCACAGTAAGAATGGCTGAATCAGCTAAATATTAGATTAAAGTCTAGACTTTAAAATGTGCTTAGGCATGTAGAAGGGGGACCCCCCCCGCCCAAAACATTGGTTCTATTTTTTCCCCTGTTACTTCGGGGAGATTTTATGCCCATCTTGAATGAAAAACAATAAGGTCTGGAAACACAAGTATCTCTCCAGAACTGAAATCCCACTTCTCGCACATTTATACTAATGACACATCTGTTGTAATACATACCACAATGAGTCTAGCCTCACTTGAACACAAATAATTAATATGAATAATACATGGAAATTTTCCTATTTCTTAAGTGCTAGCTGTGCTGTGTGGCCTACCAACAGAGAAAATGATCCTGACCGTGTTCCAGCTGGCTTGGACAGTAATGCAGGTAGTTATCAGAGTTCAAACATGTAATGTTGGTTGGCGGCACATTCTCAAGGAATCATGGGATACTTTTGAAAGGAGTTTTGAGGCTCTTGTTGGAAAGCTTTAAGGAGGAAGTGAGTTTTTTAAAATAATGTAAATCAGTAGACCGAAGATTAATAGCCTGGTATGAGAAGATGCAAGTTTCTTGGGTTATACATGCGATACACTTTCCTATTGTGTGTGAGATGTATTTAAGAGATTATGAATTACATGCAAAAGCCAACCAGCATTTTTTATGATTTAGAGGGGGAAAAAAAGAAAGCAAGGCCTGGATGATGTTGCCTAGAAGTGTGTATACTTGTTTATTTTCAAAAGTTGGTTGAGGGCTTGCAGGGAACAGCAGGGTAATGGAATATTCATGAAGCAAATGCCCTTCACTTAGCGGAGGGCAAGGGAAAGCAGATTGCTAAACCCCTTCAAAGTTCCTGTGCAAGAAGCTCACGCTGCAGAATAATGAAGCCTGTGTTTGCCACTCTGCAGCACAGTCCTAACCTGGCACCGCTCGGCTCTTTCACCTCTCTCTTCCCTTTTGACTCCTCCTCCTATTTTCAGGCATGGATCCCCGCCGCTGCTGCACGCTGCTCCTTTGACCATGGCTGCAGTGGCACAGACCTGCATAACCGATCACAGCCTCGCAAAAAGTCTCCAGTTTTCCCCTGCAGCCAGCCTGGGAGGCTGAAAAGCACCAAGCCGCTGCTGCGTGCGCAGTCCTCACCTGTCAATACCTGAGCACAGCGGGGGTTGGCGAGTGCCCATCACCTGCTGGCCCAGAGAGGCAAGCCGGTTTTCACTTTGTTTCATGGGTTTACTTTAATGAGAACTGGGACAACTGGAAGGAAACTGTATCTCCATTATCACAGGATACAGACAGACTTCAGGGCTCAAGCAGTCGGTCTCCCACTGTACACAAGGTGTCAGCCATTTTCAGCCCCACAGCTGCACAGCACCTTGAACGCCAGGTAAATACCCCACCAACCCCAGCATCCCAGCGCCCCAGCATCCCAGCGCCCCAGCACAGGCAGACACAATGAGACACCCGCCACAGGAGTGGTGCCTGTTGTGACTAACAAAAGCAGGAACGGGGGCTATGCCCTGCCCTCGCGCGGGCTCCTGCGCCTGTGGCGGGCTCGGCGTGG
>NW_008825494.1:1452515-1484988 GCF_000699105.1 Pygoscelis adeliae | reverse complement strand
GGCGCAATTGTTTGTCCCCAGCTGGCCAGATTGGTGTCAGCTGCCCGCGGCCCGGGGCAGCGGTCCCCAGGGGCCCGGTGGATGGAGGCAGCCAGCGCACAAAACCAGCAGGCACGAAGCAGCAGGTGGCCCCCGTGGAGGTAATCAGGATCACATTCAACGGGGGAGCCGGCTCAATTTTCAGCCCCGTGTCTGCCGAGGGGCCTGGAGCTGCCTTGTTAATGCTGCAGGGAACACGTGGGACACATTGACTGCATTAATTGTCCCCACTCATTCAGCGGTGGATGAATTATAATGTTACCACTCCAGGGTAAAGCAAACACCTATCATAACAATCATGTCATTAGTGTGCAGATGCCGGCTGCTCTGCTTAACCTTTTGTATCTTTTTTTTTTTTTTTATGGCATGCAATAAGAATATTTTTTATTGTTTTTCATATAATTGATTTTTAGGTTGCAAGTGTCGCTAAACCTTGAAACAAGCGCAGCCGCATTACTCAACAGCTAGGAATAAGCGCACGGACTGGCAAAGCACAGATTAAAGTTCCTTTAGAGAGAAACAATGAGGCTTTAAAAGTTTATGTTTGCAGTTTGGTTTATCCTTTTCAGTGTGACTGACACATTCTTTATTCACATAACAAGAGCTCTAAGAAGACTAACAGTCCTTAAAAAGCATAACAGTCTTAGAAATGCTTCTAATTTAACTACAGCTACTAGTGACCAAAGATTATATATGCACACCCAGAGAAATGCCACATTCTGGTTTGAAAATTAAACTATTCACTTCTCTGCAGAAAATATTTTTGTTTGGTGTTATGTACGTGTACACACATATGGAGAGAGACACACATAAATATACACATACAGACGTACATATGCATGCATGTATGTATATGCACATTCCTTTTTATCTGTGAAACTTCATATTAGTTTAATATCAGTATGTATATTAATAAAATACTACGTTGGCTTCAAGTTGCATTTACTCACACATGCACCACAAAGCTTCTCTGAGCGTTGCGAAATCATTATCCTGCAATTAATGATCCCAAGCTGGTGCCATGTTCTGATTTCTCTTTAATTGAGTTCTATTCTGTGTTTAGTGGGTATTCTTAAATGGCACCACCAAGTGTGCTTGGAACTTCCTACTGCATGTTCCTAAAGCGCTCAAGTGCTCTTTCAGATGTCACCCGTAATCCCTTTCCTAGCGAGATTTGCAAGCAGAGAACCTGCTCCCACCAGCCCTTGTGCATGCCGTTAGCAATTGCTCATCTAAACACTCAAGAAAGCAAAACTGGCAGGTTGTGAAAGGGTTTTGTATGGTTCAGCACTTGGCCCTGATTCTGCACTGATGTCTGCGAAAACGTGCAGATCCCTTATGTTTGTGTAGACCACTGCTGGAGCCAGCGGCCTTGTGTTACTTTTTGTTAAAGCTACTGATATGTATTGCAACACCATATAGAAGTTAACTGGTCATTCATCTTCCATATGTGAGCTTCAGCACGCATTCTTCGTGAAGGTGGAAAGGAGGCGCTCCTCCATCTCCCCTCTGCCCTCTCCCATCACTTCTTCATGCCCCCTTCATTAGGAAATGAACTGAGGTCCCAGGCTTGCAGACATTTATCAGTCAAATCCTTGACGTTACCCACTGCAAATAAGCTCAGGAGGTTCAATGGAAATAGCCACATGGTGTAAAGCCAAGCTTGCAAACAAAACTTTGAGTAATTTGCACCTAAAACCATGCTGCAAGAGGTGGAAGATGCGCAAAGAGACTATCAGTGCACTATTTGTAGATGTACAAGAGTAGAGTTGCATTATTCATTGTTTGACACTATTATTGCAAGTTGGGTTTAGATTGATATCTAAGAGTAGACATAGTGTCATAAAGCAAGAACAGGCAACGGGAGGAATGTTAGAGTAGTATCAATACAATTGCTTATACTAAATACATGTAAATCTATAGCACGAGTAAGTGCATGGCAGGATGAGGTTAAGGATGAGGTTAAAGTTTTATGGTTATTGTTTCGGTGTTTTTTAAAATCATTAGATGTTTTAGCTGACTAATTCTGTGTAGGTGCTTGCGGTTTGTGAAACGGAGAAGCCATTTAAAATGGTTTAGTCACATTTTAGCCTTAAACAAGTATTTAATTTTTACATATGCATGTAAAACCATGTTGTTTATTGGTATTTCCACTGAAAATTACTGTGATTCAGCTCTTTTGGATGCATTTCAAAAGTGTAAAGTGAATTTATGTTCCATAATCTGTAGAAGGTGTATTTCCCTGAAATCAAGGAAGTTGTTTTTTATTATGATGGTGGATTCATCTGCGAATATAATACCATTTTCTAGTATGCTATATTTCTATAAAACCAGAATACAGTCTTACATAGCCCTTATAATGTTATATACAAATACATTAGACAGTATAATCTTTTTTCCATACTTCACCTTTAGATTGTTTGTGAATGGGAGAATTCATCTTTCAGAACTTCATTTGCTTTATGTGTGCAAGTACACACTATCAGACTAAAAACTCTGTGGTTTCTGAAAAGTGTTTTTATGAACAAAATAAAAACGTGCAATTGTATCCTGTTTGATCATTTTTTTTCCTCCAAATAATATTTATGGTATGTTTTTTCAAGCACACATATTTGGTTGATCAAAAACAAACAATGTTATTCAGTGGTAGTTGGGTGTCTGTGCATGTGTTTTTCCCCACAAGTAACCTAGGCTAAAATCAACTTTATCCAGACGTTTTTTGCCCTAGTCTCCAAAAAAATTACCGTAAAAATGAACCCATATGAAAATGAGCTCTTGTATGTAAAATATTTTCCCACACATTGCTGCTGCTGAATGTTTTTACTTAGCTTGCTGAAAATGGTATGTCTGTACAAATAATGAATGTGTGCTGCCATCACATCTATTCTCACATTTTCCTATTTGAAAAATATGTGTACAGTACGGACATGCTATAGATTAGGAAACAAGTCTTCTCTTTTTGATTACAAAATATTCTACTGTAAATTAGTAAAATGTTTACTCATAATTTGACTCTCTGCAATATATTGAAGTTTGATTACCAATTTTTAAACCTATAAGTGTTTGTGTTATTTGCTAGCATATGTGCACATATCTGTAAACATTAAAACAGCACGATATTTTGGATTGTATATATGGACATAATAATACTTAATAGATTGTTAGGCACATTTATCATTGACCATATATTTTTGCTAATCCCTGGATAACAACAAAAAATGAAAATCTAACTTAAAGATGACTTGTGTTACAGCTTGCTATAACAGTTGCTGTAAGAATATTTTTCAGACATGAAAACCACTTATGGGGAGAAGTTCACAAGTAAATAAGCTTATAAACTTAAATGCTGATTTATACCAGCTGAGGTTCTGCTCTCTAGGACATTTTTCTTTTCCTTAGTAACCATAGATTGTTTTATACCCAAATAACTGGATAATTAAAATAGCTTATCATTCCCCATATAATATCCATTATTATATTAACAACACTGCTGTAATGGTTTAAGAAACATAAAATTAAATTCAGGGCTGTTTTCTTAAACCCTTCATAAATATTTTAGAAGTTAATTAGGAGACTACAGGTATGAATAGACCAAGATTTATTCATAATTAAAAATCAGATATTACATGTCACCTCTTCTGATAGAGAAAAACCTTTAATTGCCTGTAATTAGGCAATTGTCCCTATAGTTTGCTAAAGTGGATTGAATTGGAATTAACTTGGTAGAAAGCCATATTCATGGTAATAAGCTAAGTTTCCTGCATTTTCTTTGTTTGGTTGGGTTTTTTTTACATATTGGTATAGAATATGGTAGAAATAGTAAAATATGCATATCTTACTTACTGATACATTAAATCATAGGAAATACCTTTCTGTATAATTTGATATAATTTGGCATTTGACCTTTATCTAATGCCTCATAACTTTTCATGCCAATTATCCTGCCTTCTTTTACCAAAACATGAACAAAAAACTGAGCTCATGAATGACAATATATTCATTCAGCAGACCTAAGATATATTTTTCCAAAGTTGTAATTAGCATTCCACTTTTTACAATGCGGGAATGAAGCAAAGAAAAATAGATTTTCTGGAGCCCAAATTCTTGCAGGAAATTACTGATCAAAACTAACACCAGAAACATTGTTGCTCAGGTATCTGACCCTGAAGTATGGTGTATGATATGCCTGCATGGTCAAGAGCAGTTCCCAGAAGGTGTTGGCCAAAATTTTAAAATCTGCCTTCTTTAAGGCAGGTATTTACATATAAGCATCTAAATATAAATGGCTTAATTTCCTGCAGTATGAACATCTACATATTTTGCCAAATTCAGTAGGGACTACATATGCCGTTTGATAATTAAGATAGTTTTATCATGATTTCTATGTCCTGTAAAGACTTGCACACATGCTTTACCTGGCATACTGACTGCCTTTGAAGTCACTGGAACTTCTCACAGAGCACAGAATTAAGTCTGCAAAAGTTATTGCTGTGTTCAAGCCAAGGGTCTGACTCTGGAATATTCTTGCTCTTACGCTTACTAAGTGCCTTTCTAATCAATATGATATTTCATTTTGGTTAGAAATTCCCAGCTACAAACCTAATTGGACTTGACTCACCCTGTGTCATCAGGCATGCCACTCAGCTCACAGCCCTGCTGAGCCATGTCCTTCTTGGACATGGTTTGCCAAATGCTGGCTCTCACAATATGTCTGCACTAGGCATGTGTCTGTTACCTCAAAACTAAGTAATAAAGCAAATTATTAGTTATTTAGGACAAAAACATTACAAGGTATTTCATATCCTTCAGTTAATCAGACTTGCCTGTTCAGGTTCAAGTCAGTCATTAGACTTCCTCTGGAATCTTCCTTCTTTCTCATATCTATCTATCTACCTACTTATAAATACAGAGAGAGAGAGAGAGAGAGAGAGAGAGAGAGAGAGATGTACACTGTTGCCTATACAGCTTCTGGATAATGACCCTTTCTTCTGCCCTTCCTAATTACTCCTTATCTGTTTACTTTCATTTGGCCCCCAGGGTTTATCATCTAGGCTGTTGGCAATGCCCTGGATTTGTCTTCTGGGTTTTTTTATATTGTTTTTTTTTTTTTTTTCCTTTGCCTTTTGTAGCTCTTGTGACTTCGGGTCTTTTGTACTACAGATCTTTAACATTTGTTATTTAGCATTGGCAAAGACTTTGAAACAAGGCCAGACTGGATGTCCAGCACACATGGTTGCTAATAGTGTCAAAGGACCGTACTGAATGTCATAGGCCATTTCTAGTCCTGTGTTTTTAAGTCTCTGGTTTTTTAACTCTGGAGGCAGGATTCTCGAAGCCTGCAAGCTCACCTTTCTGTATGAGCAGTGTGTGCTGCAATGTCCTTGCCTTCATTTGTCATGTTGCTTTCCAGCATTTCTCATCACCTTTTGGCAATACAGGAATACTAAAAATTCCGTTAAGGGGCAGTTGCTAAATGGCAATGCTGCCTTCCAACTGTGGCTTTCCTAAGTTGTTCAGAAAATTATTACATCTCAGTTATTTAGGTTATTTGTATCTGTTACGGGTATGTCTCAGAGACAGTGAGAAACACACTAACAGGTTAATTTTTAAGGTGTTTCCAGCCACCTTCCCTACTTGCTACAGCCCAGTCTTGGAGTTCCTTAAGACCCGTCTCACCAGAACCAGAGATGTTTAAGCAGAGATTTCAGGATAGTGTATGTTAACTTTAAAGATACTTGTTGTGATATTAATGAATTACTTTGTCTTGGCAACAAATTCTCTTTTACAGGTGGGATATGTCAGCCTAATTTTAGCCATCTAACAGTGGGACATCCAATTTCAAGTGGTCATGTAGGCTCCATTTATAGTCACTGCAGGGAGAGGCACGCATACATTTTGGAGGCAATTCATTCCATCTATTTTAGATGCTTATTTTGAGGATCAGTTGCCCTCTACAGGTCTATTGCTCCTTGCAGTGACATTACATGTAGCCTAGGTGACCAGCTTAGACTGGATGCTCAATTTTTCTATGGTTAAAAGTAAGTGAAATTAATGCAACTTTAGATTTGTCTCATTTGTAGAATTGAAAGAATTTTATTGGCAGCCTATTAGATAGTGCTCTGAACTAAAGTACAGGGTCAGATTCTGTATTTCTCATTACACTTATTGTACACAAAATTTGACCTGCATGTCCAAAGCTAAAATTAAGATTCTTAATTAGTCTTTCCTGTAAGTACTTGAAATCCAGATATAGCAAGTTACCATCTCTAGATAAAAGAAACAGACATTGTACTGAGGAAATGGGAGACATGGTCCAGTGCGTGTATCATATGTATACATGTACACAAACATACATTCTTATACAAATACATAGAGATGCACACTCATACACACCCAGACTCATAGCCCAGTTCTGCAGATAGTGTTGTAAGTTAAATGTGTGTGTGCATGACATGAGTAAAGGCAATGTCTGGACAGCTTAGTGAAAAGAAATAAGGGCCATGAAGCCATTGAACTTTACAAACCAAATATTAGTTTGCCTTAAATCAAAGAATACCGTTGATGGTCTTCCAACAGAGTCTAATATTCTGTATTTCACAACATATTACGATCAGTCATAGAACACCTGTAAAGAGTTAGTCTGGTCATGAATATGCTGCCAGTGTTTTATGAACATCAAGATTGGTGAATGGTTAGGCATTAAACCTTTAGAAACATTTAAGGGAGACTGACAAGAACCTGTGGACTAATATATGATTTACATGTTATGTAGGACATCTTCACTTTGTTGTGCCTTAAGCAGTGTGGAGGCAATGATGAAAACTGGAACAGAAATTTATTTAAGAGAAAGGAAAGACAACAAGAAAAGACAAGAAGAATGGAAAGATGCTCTTTTGAAACCCTGAGCCCATTGTCTCTGTCAGATAGGAGTCATGACTGATTGTGTTACGGTTAAGCCTATGTAGCATTTTGAGGGACTTTTAGGCTAAAGTTGAGGTGACCCTGGCAAACAAGCCTACAAGTGCTACCTTCAGCACTACTATAACCTACCACCAGGAGCGTGTTGGGCCCTGTGTGCTCAGGCACATCCTAATGGGCCATTAAAGTGTGCTTTGTCACTTAAATATGCCCAGAGACACTGCTGACTGGCTGCTCACAGGCTGTGGGCTGTTGGCAAGTCTGTTTTCCGTGTAAAGGAGGTGAACAGAGACAAACCTTTGAGACCAGCAGAGGTACAGCCTCAGATACTGTATTTGTCAGCCTTCTGCATAAAGGCAGTCACAGCTGATGGCACAGTCAGTACGGAGGCTTCAATAGGAAAACCAGTGGCTCAGAGGTGAGCCCCAACTCACAGCCAAAAGAACAAGGTCCTGAGAGGCTTGCTGGTCGCATGACCTCGTGCATCGAGTCCTCCCTGTGCAACCCAGCCCCACCAGAGTATCTCCTTGAACTCAGTGTAAATCATCTGCTGTTCACAGGCATAAAGGGGAAGTCTGTGTCCACACAAACCAATTTGTGAAAGGGAGCTGCTGGGACTGTATCCGCACACACCTTCCTTCCAAGCTGTACCTCTGCAGTGGTAAACTATTTGAGGTTTAGGGTTGTTGAGGCTAATGATGCTGCTGAGATTCCAGACAAGGCATATATCTTTTTAGTACTCCCTTAACTTTATGAATACCTGACCCATATGCTTTGGATCCTGTTTCTTGAGTCATTTCAATACTTATCTAAATTAGAATAATCTAATTTTAGTGTTATTTTATTATACATATATGTATAAATAGATATTTACATATATTTACTGTATAACACCTATGCACACACACATATATTGCTTATATGCACATTATTCATAAATCAACTGGCGTGAAAATCCTCATATTTGAGGAAGAGGAAGGCGGCGTCTTTCAGGATTCCATTGTTCTAATGCTTTGACTTTTATTCTGAATTTAACAGGATTTTAATAGGTTTAAGTGCAAAAGAAATAATTAATTTTTCAATGACCGTATGATATGCCATGTTTCTTTATATGAGCTGTATTCTCCTTAATGGGAAGATTTCTAGGCTATGATCACTCATAATATCTGTTTCATTAATATGATCTTTATAGAAATACATCAACTAACACAGGGATACTGGTGCAGTATTTGTTTTTCCATCTCCCCAACAAAAGCGTGCAATGACTTTGCACAGTGTTTTTAAATAAGGACAAAAACATGGTGCAAGTCTATAAGCCACGATTCTGTGTTTTACCAGAAGACAAGGTATGAAAGGGTAAGTCAGCTTTCAAGGAATCTCTGTAATCTGTAGGACAGTATAAAAAAGGCAGTGATAGTAATTAGCCTTTAAAATAATTCCTCATATCCTTAAGCACATTATGGAAATTTATAGTACACATCAGATGTCTGTCTGTGTGTGTGGGGGGATGTGCATGTACATGCACGTATGGGTATGTGAGAGAATGAAAGAGAGGTTTCCAGCCGTCTCTGCATGGCTGCATTTGTAACTGAACTGAAATGATGAAGCAATTTGTAGTGGTGTCAGTAACTCCTCAGGGGATGCTCACTGAATGCATGTTATTAGGTGCCATACAATTTGCTTGGCTCGTTGCTCACTCTGTGACACCAATTCATGATATGATCTTAAAGATTATAAAATTCTGCTCTTTAATTTTAGAAGTATTAATGTTTGGTTAATCTTAGCTAATCCCAAATATTCCACCACTCCCATCCTACCACTGGCTGCTCAGCAATAAACAAACCTTTTTTGCTCTTTGCCAGACTGTTCTTACTGATCCATTGCCATGATTATATTAATCAGTAACACGTACCAGAGGAGAATAAGGTGGTTGGTGGGGCAAGGCTCATTGCCCACTTAAGTACTCCTAACTTTTCACCATAAAAATGTAAAAATAGTATGAGACTAGGGGATTGACTTCCAATTTGAACTACCACATACATGCAGACTTACTGCCCTTGCAGCGATGAAGGGCAAGGGCATCCTGGGCTGCGTTAGCTATGTTCTTACCTAGTCACAGGTGGAAGAAATGATTTTTCCCCTCTATCTGGCACTTGTGAAATACTGTGCATGGTTTGGGGCTTCCCAGTACACGTAGAAATTCCCACGAGTGGCTCCTAAGCTGGTTAGGAGCTGGAGCACACACCATATGAGGAGAGGCTGGGACAGTTGGGTCTGTTCATCCTGGAGAAGAGAAGATTTCAGGGGGATCTAATTGTTGTCTACAGCTACCCAACAAGAGAGAAGACAGAGCCAAACTCTTTCCAGAAGTGTGCAGGAATAGGACAAGAGGAAACAGACACTGCTTGAAACACACAAAAATCTGAAAATTCTTGATATAAGAAATTTTTTTTGATCAACCATGAGGTTGCTCAAACACTGGAAGAGGTTGCCCAGAGAGGCTGTGGGATCAACATCCTTTGAGGTGTTTAAGATTAAACTGGACATAGCCCTGTGCAACCTGATCTGAATGGACCTCCTCTGAGTGGAAGGTGGGTCCAGAGAGCTCTTGAGGTCCCTTCCAATCTACGTGGTTGTGTGAGAGCCTGATTCAATAACTAAGTCCCTTCTTCCCCATGTCCCCCACGTGCAGTTCCATGCAATATCCTTCAGCTGAGAAAATGAGACTAACATATGGCAGAAGTAGCTATAGACTGGGAGTTAGGCTATACATTAAATTCTCACAAGTGGCGTGGAATGCAGGTCTCCTGTGTCTTATATGGCGTTTTAACTACTGGGCTCTTGGATAAAAGGAGGGAACCATCTCACTCCTTCTGGGATCTGGCTCTTTGCTTCATTTGCTTTTATAGGCAGTGCCTCTAAATGAAGTGTTCTGTTCTCGATTGACCCAAACACTTTTTTATTTTTTTTCATTTCTTCAAGAAGAAAAAAAACCTGTTTAATTTAGTTCAGGCTGAGCCAACTTTAAAAAAAAATGCTTTGGTTTGGCAGCCGCATGTGAGTGATTCTCACTGCCCTTAAGAAGGAATAGAAAGTTCAGTGGCTTCCTTCCCAATCTATGGGCCAAGACAGTGGCCAGGAAGGATTGTTTTACAGCTTTAGACTCCAACCCAGGGGCTGAATTTCATTCCAGTTTATCCTCTGCTTCATGCTCACATTACATCCAATCTTTACAATCTTTTTTATAGAGACAAAACCATCCAAAAATATTTAAAAAGATTAAAGTACAAATCACCACTGGCAGCCTACTTAGAACTTAAATAGCCATCTCCTTCCTTTGATTGTTTTACGCAATAAAAAAACCCAACAAATCAAGAGTAAATAAGACAAAATTTCTAAGTGAATTCCAGGCTTCTAGTTGTCGTTGTTCATAAGTTTTCCAAGAACAGTCTAGAAAATTCTATGGGTTTTTTTCCGGTGTAAAATTATAATTTTTTATATGTCAATTCCAACATGAATATATACCAGTATTCAAAGAGCAACAACCAGCACTCTTCTTTCCTCCAACTTGCTTCTATACCAACAAAGCTTTTTGTTATAGGCGAGTCACTAGGAGAATGACCTATAACATGTCCTATTATTATTATTATTATTATTATTATTATTATTAAATGTTTTAAAAAAGAATTAGAGGCCAAATTAAAACAGTAGAAAGAGCATGCTACATGGACATATGCTCAGATGGGAATTGAAGAGTATCTGTTTCCTGTGGCCTCAGCTGCCACAGAAGAAAGCCAAGCAACTCCATACTCTATTTCTGGCAGCTCAAGACCATTGATTTTACTTTTAAAAAAGATGTAGCAAGGATGCATTGAGCAGAACTCCTTTTGGGGAAGATGCCAAATAGGTGCGTATGAAAGTTCGTGGCTTCTCTCCCTTCATACAAATACTGGGCCTGAGGTGCACCTTCACTGTGTCCAAACTGAGCTTTGAACCTGGTACAGTGGGACCTAACCTAGCAGTAATGGGGATTAGAAGGCTTCAAGCCTGGCACTGTAAGAGTCTAATTTGATGTAGCACAAACTGTGCAACAGCTGAGGAAGGTAGAGGTTGCAGGGGGAGTGGCTGAGCTGTGAGGACACCATTATATCTTGACACAGCTCTGCATATCAAGATATCTTGAAGTATCTGCATACAAAACTACCAAGAGCTTCTTGGTGAGTCCTAGACACAACTGAATCAGAGGGATTTTGGACAGGCTTCAGTACGGCAAACTGAAGCAAACCTTCTGATGAAGCTATTTGCAATAGCAATGGAAATGCAATCTCCATGTGCTGAAGGAGTAGAGTTTTCAAACGCTTCCATTCCCATGACTGCCAATATCTCCTTGGACAAGTAAACCACTTCTCATCAGTTTCCACAACTGTAAAAGGCAAATAAGGATACTTATCTTCCTTGCAAGAGTTTTTGAGGTCTGCACGTGTAAAGAATTTCATAAGTGGGGGTGTTGCATTGCATAATACTGTCTTTTATCGCTGCAGAAGGACATTTAACTACTCTGGTAGATTTTGGTATTATGTTTAAGTAAAATATATCCTTGATGAACTACAGCTAACTTTAAAAATAAATAAGTAAAAAACCTCCTCCGAGCAAAATGAAAAAAAAAAATCCCAAAACCTTTTCCTTCTATTTATTCATTTTATGTTAAGAACTTATGTTATTATAATCAATTCCCCCCACTTATTTCCAGGAGAAATCCACCTGAACCTTCTGACTTCATGGATGGCGAGAACCATTTTGTCTGGAATAGGTTTTGTAGAAATTTTTGCAATGATGTTGTAAGCTTTCTTTTATTCTGTTTCTTCTAAGGATGCTATAATTCTGTGGACCTTCCACGGGAAACTGCTGGGTATTTACCCATTCCTGCCACATACCAGACTTGGGAATATAAGCAAAGTGTGGTGTTGTCTCCTTGCATCAGCTCACACCACCACAAAGAGGCCATCAGTAATGTGAGACTTTAACTAATATGAAATGTTTCATTTATAATTATCAGTATTAAACATGTTTTTCTACATTTTGTGTTTATAGTGATTAATTATTTAGCGATTGCATGAAGTCTGAATATTTGTGTAAAATGGCTTTAACCATAAAAAGTACTGAACACTGTCAAGAATATAATCAGAGTTTGAAAAATGGGAAAGATCTAGCTGGAGAGCTCTTTTGTATGTGCCTAACTTTAAGTACCTAAGCCTGTACTTCTGTGCTCGGCCGGCCTGGGATCCTGGCGCTCAGCACCTTGCTACATCAAGACTTCAAGAAGCACAGATTACCATTAATCCCTTCCTACTAGGAAGTACACTGTGTCCCAGCTGTGGCTGTACAGCGCACTCTGCCTGGCTAAACCTGTCCTGCCAAACAGCCTCAGGCTGTGAACATACTTGGCTGAACAACAGAAAGCTCATACCTGCTTTTCTTCATGGCCATAATGTACTTTGGCGCTACCACTCTGGCGCCAGGGCTTCCTCCAGCCCCTCTATCTGTCTTTGCATTTTCTCACTGCGGGGAAGGTGTGAAGCAGGCTCAGTAGGAGCTGCAGCAGGCTGCAGCCCCGGTGCAGCCCTGGCCAGGTTGGAGGAGGCTCGGCTGCCAATCACGCCTCTCTTTAAGCTATGCTACCCTTGTTCAATAGAGGTAATGGGTCCAGTGGGCAAGTAATAGGTCCGGTGGGTCTATTACACATTTTTATTGAAAAGCAAAATAAATAGCCCCGTAAAACTCACACACTGCTCCAGGGCTGCAATAATTTATGCACCTTCTTACACCTTCTTTTTCCTTCTTTTCCTCTTTGCCTTTTCAGAGTTGCTCGAGTGAACTTTTCCAGCATGGCAGGTAAGAGTTTTTGTGAATTCATCACTAATCATTTGAATAAGGAGTATTCAAAAATACTGCATGTTGTTATGTAGAGAACTGTGGCAGGCCTTTACTACTTGATTATACACATGTGTAGTACCAAAGGAGATCAGATTTTACTCAGCCAAACTTGTTTAATAGAAAGGGCATAAAAATAAAAGTATGGGTACTATCAGGTTTGCTTTCCAGAGAGAATGTTTTTCCACAAAACTAAGGAAAGGGTAATTTACCACTCAGACAAGCTGGGAAAAAGGAGAACATTCTTCCCTAAACAGCAACAATTATGCATTTGGCAGGCAGTAGTAAAAGCAATTCTGCTTCCCTTCTTAGCCCATAGTAAATCTGTACCTGGGACTGATTAGAGAACAACTGGAGAGGTGCTGCTTTTCTTTTCAAGGTCTACCAATGAATTATTCTTTTTTTTTTTGGTTCTGAACATGTTTTACCAGTAGAATTAAGACTGTCCCACCTCCTTTGTGGTTAGCTCCCACTTATTCATCATTTGTAAAAATACAGATTTCTTATGAGTGGGGGAGAGGAAACGCCAATGCTGTTGGAAAGTCAGGATGATGAACCAAAGGACATGATAAAGGAAAACATCCTAATGGGAATCCCTTGAGACCTGCAGAAATCCATATTTTCCTGAGTATCATAAGAGCAGTATTTTTAATTGTGCTTTGTCTTTTCCTAGTCCAATCCAGATGATGCAGCAGGATATGAAAATGCCACACCTTTAAACCCTAAAACCAGTTTTGAACAAAATCTTAGTAAGGTAAGTGTAGCTTTGCTGTACCAAACCAAATGACTCACTGCTTTGCTGCTCTGCCTCTGGAACCTGTTTCTTCACAAGAACATGGCTGTATTAAGCACCTTTGGAATAACCTACCTTTGCAGGGAGGGAAAAAATCTTAACTCCATTAGTTAGAGGGTAGCATATGCCCAAGAGCAAGGGAATGGATATATTTTCTAAAATTCTTTGTTGACTTCATCCCTATTGTTAACAATTTGGATAGTCTCATTACCAGGTGGCTGTTGTGCAGGATGATTTTATCTAAAGCAGCTGTTTTCCTTTTTTTCTTTACTTGTGAGACCAAAACAAGAGGAAAAAAATCAATTTAAAATAAATAAAACCCCCTTCCTAAATTCAATAGAACACTTTAGGCAGAGCACTTGAGACAGATGTTGAGGAAAGAGGAAAACACAATCTCTTTATGATTTATTCCTTCCCCTCCCACAAAATTGTCATTAACACCTAAAAAATTAGACAATAATAATTATTTCAGACTGCAAAACAGTGAATAAAACTTTATAGAAAAGGTCCTGGTAGGATTAGTGCTCAGCTGGAAACTGAGACTGCCACGTGGAGAATGCCATGGCATAACATGGATGAGTAAGGCACCAGCGAGGATACCACCGGGTATCCAGCACACGGGAAACGGAGGGAGAGCCCTGGGACTGTATGAGGTTAAGTTGTCCTATGTGCTGTAATTGGCTTCTGCTCATGCCTATTTGGAATAGGCAGCTAATGGTGGAGAGAAGAATAGTGGGCTATTAAAACTGACAGTGTTGAAAGCTGATTACTTGAGGTTGAACCAGAAGACAAAGATTAATAAAGCACAGAGGAAAGCTTTCTTTATGGTATTATTTTTCTAAAATGTTTCTTCATATTTAATGTTGTGCCTGTGAAAGCCACCAAGCTGAGTCCTGGAAGTTGACAAGTCTCTTGTCTGCAGAGCAGTGAGAGGGTGACTTGCAGTGAGCTGGCTTCTCTACCAGGCTCAGCCTGAAAGAAATGCCCCTAAGAGATGCAAAAGGATACAGGTTATTTTCAGCAGTCCTAAATTCTACTCCAGGACCCTTTCCTAATATTTCTTCTAGGCAACCCCCTTGTTTGGGGCCTTTTTCTGGCTATTTAAATGATCAGGAACCTCAGAGGCACCTTGCTTTCTCTGTTGGCAGGAAACACAGTGGACCTTGGTGGAATTCAGGTGAGATAAATCCATCCCTGTGTCCCTATGCTCATTCAGCCCAGGGACCCTTGGTGGAGACAGCGGTGCAATGTACGTGTTTGTCTGCTAGGACCTGGATTGGACTCTCAGTGCATTAATGTGTGAGCATGGAGTAAGCAATCCGATTACCTGTTGTGATTCTTTACAGGTCAGATTTCCTTCTGTATGGAATAATGTCTGTGCACCACTATTTGGGACCAGTAGTGAAGTTTAAGCAATAGCAGTGCTATAGGCAGGTAGAAGGAAGTCCCTTAAGAACAGAGAACTTACAGATGGACTGGAAATTTTCAGGTCTAATGTCTGGATTTAATTTAATTTTTATGCTGTTGTTAGAGACAGCCTGGAGTTTCTCTAAAGAATAAGCAAAGAACTGTCCTCTTACACTCCCAGGAGCGTAATCTTAAAAAATGTCTTCACTGTTTTTCCAGTGGCTACAGCCTCCCATCACATTGTGTTACCCTGTATAGGGAGGATATCTGGGGAGATTCAACCCTCTGGCTCCAAGTGAAATTGGTACTGGTTGTCTCTCACCTTCCACTCTTAAAAACACTTGACAATTTGACATTCTCACTGCTAAGTGGAACTGACAGAGGCTCATCAACAATAGGACATTGTTATCAGCCCTGGCAGAAATCATACCAACAGCCTTATGTGAAGTGATGACTTGCATTTACTTCCAGCAGGATGAATGCAATTGGGTGTCAAGTGTTCCCAGTGTGTGACTAGGGAACAGTGAGGAAGTTACTTAAAGAACTTGTGTTCTTCCTGCTTCCATCTCATTCATCTTGGAAGTAGATTGCAAATTGTTTAAACCTTAAAATGCCACAGAATAAATGTCTCATTATTACACTGTAGTTTGATATGGCTTGGAAAAAAACCCTAATATGCTCCAATGATTGTTTTCAGATGTTGGGCTTTATCAGGCCCAAGATGCTGGGCAAAAGATGAAGGCAAATTGTTAGTACCACTCTGCTTGCCAATAATTCTTTCTTTCTTCCTTTCTTTCTTCCTTTCTTCTTCTTTTCTTCTTCCTTTCTTCCCTTTTTTTTTTTTTTTATCTGGTTGTATTAATGAGACTGGTTGCGCAATGCACACTGCACTGACCTTTCATGTCTAGGACAGGCATACAAACCCTGCCTTCGCCAGAGTGATGGAAAGCAATTCGGATCTGAAGGCTATAAAAGGCAAAGCTGAAATGAATTCTGACAAGTCATAGCTGAATTCTTTTTGCAGAGAAACAGCCATTCCTTTCCCCCTACCGCTGCCTCCCATCTCTTTTTAAATGGTCCAGAATTGGCTGTTTAATATCTGAGAGCTCTAGACTCTGAGACTGTCGGGAATGGAAGGGTTTTATTGATGCCAGCTGAAGGTGCTCTCATCGGGTGAACGGAGGTGTGTTGACAGCCCTTGAGTGTGTGAGTGAGTGACATTCAGGTCCCGCATCCAACAGTGACCTTGGAGAAAAGCGTATGAAGAAATTAACGGAAGAATTTCAAAAGGGTTAGGTTTCCATCCCTGTCATCTTATTTTGTGATACTCACTTAATAAATAAAGAGATAGATTAAATATTTTCCTCTCACTGCCCTGTCGCTGTGCAGACCTGTTGACAAAAATGAATAATGTGACATTTGACTAAAAAATACTGAGTGAAAGTGGAGCCCACTCTACTTAAAAAGAATCATTATCGCACTGCATAAAATAAAATGCTGTAAAAACCTTAATTTAGCTAGGGAAGGATTTACCTCTTCCTCTTTCCTAGCGGGAGGTTTTGTTGTTGCTGCTTTTAACTCCTCATTTACAATTTATTTCTCAACTAGGGGTAGATTAAAGGACATCTCAGTAAGAGGAAAACAAGAGCCAAAAAGACTCTCCTGAGCAAGAAGCCATCCACTCATAAGTTTTTTTCTGAATATGGAAACAGCAGTGAAGGCCGTGGGTAGGAAAGAGAGGAAGAGGCCTCCACGTTTGTCTTTTGCCATGGCTGTAAGTCCCATTGGAGCCCACCAGGCTGGGGATCTGTGCCAGGAGACTCAGAAATGCAGAACCAGTAGGTTCTTCTTCATTTCCTTGGCATCCACCAGGAGAAGCTTGAGCTATGCAAATACAAATAAACAGCTGAGGGAGTGCCTAACTGTTACCCACATTATCCTTTATTTTCCCTCGTTTTTTAGCTGTGTGGTGCTGTAGGAAACACCTGCACGGGGCTCTGGTCTCTTTCTATGCAGCTGACTTTTTTCAGCCATGCACTGGCTTGGGGTCAGCCCTCGCGAGCAGGTGTTTTCCCTCAGAATAGCTTTCTTGTCTGAACCCGAGTGGATCACAAGGGCCGAACTTCACTGCCGAAGGTCACGGGTCAAACACGGCAGCACGGGGTCCCCTGGGTACCGCGCTTACCAGGTGTTTAATATTATCAGAGGTTATTTGCTGAAACCGTGATAGAGTGTTCTCAGCGATTCAAAATAAATTTAACGAGAACAGTTTTAAAAGCCCCCACATTAGAGGATGTCTGTTCAATGGACAGAGAGGTTAAAGTTAATTCAATCAGGCATGTGTACTTTCTCCAAAAAGGAACATATGCACTCAGTGGCTTGGCCCCATTTGTTGCAATTTTGGGTCTCATTTCCATTTGCAAGAAAGATAACTACTTGCATATGGAAGCAATAAATAAGAGAAGTCATTAAAATTTCTCTAATTTAGGGAAAAAAAAAGTCTTAACGAAGTAATATCTTTGCCAGGGCAGACAGAAATGTAAATTAGAGATTGGAAGGAAACCTATTAAAGGAATTGCTATGTTACTAGTCTTTTTTAATCTAATGAATTTATGAATTGCCACTTGTTAGGTCACAGACTTTGTTAATTTCCTATGTGTTTAGTTAAGCAGAGAAAGTGTGGGGCAGGAGGAGGAAGGGGTGAAAGGAAAATGCTTGTGAACAATGAACCTGAGCAAATATTTTCGCACAATGTGTTAAGGCTATTAGGTTCAAAATTTTTGAATAAAACCAGCTATATTTAGAAAATCTGAGAAAGATTGGTCTGCACATCTACTAAACAGGATGATATACATTTCTAAAACTTTTCCTGTGTTTATTTTTCTCACTTTCACAAGCTTACACCCTTTAAAGGTGTAAAGGGTTAAAAGATCATGACATTTACTGAATAATTTTATTAAAAACAAGAAAAATTTTAAGAAAACTGTGTCAGCTTATGGTGCCAATTTACTAGTCACATGTCCATGAACAACACTGTGAAAAGTTATAGCTAATCCGATACCTCTTGGGCTTTCTTTGGTCCAAAGCCTAAAGAAGAATTTTCATTCTCTCTTTTCCTGTGGATCAGAGAAGCTAAAAAAAGATGCTGCACCTTGGTTCCCCTTTTATTGCTGGTTAGGATCTGAGCTGCTGCTGAAGTGCACTAGCAAATGTTCATCTGTGAACCCACTTTGATGAATGTTGAAGTGGGATTCTCAAGTGTCTCAGTACTCAAAGGTGGGAATTTTTTGACGCTCTTTTTGAAAAGCCAGCCTTTATTACTGAGGGTGTGACAGTGGAGAATAAACACAAAAAATAATTTAGGGAGCAAAGGAAAATAAAGCCCTTCTGTCCTTCATATTGTATTCATGAGTATTCAACAATGGCAGGCCAATTAGTGCTGTGTGCAGTGGATGGCATTTTGCAATCCTATGCTATCAAATACACTGAAAAGGTAATGGACTGGTCCTACTTCCATCATTCATTGCAGGCCTTCCCATGGTACCCTGTCCTGACACACAAAGAGTGAATGAATGATGCCAATTCAGTGGCTTTTTAAAGCATATGACTCAGAGGTAACAGTGCTAAGAACTGCATCAGCAATTGCTGCCTAAGCATTCAGCAGCATCCCCTCCCAGCCAGGCAGATGAGTGAGCAGCTTATTGAACCTGCCTACATCGACCCTCGGTGGCTGCGATTTCCTTCATTCGTGGAGGCAACCAGATATTGAAAGCAACTTCTGAAGGGGCTGGATTCTTGGTGGTTAGTGAAAAATGTTCAAACTGCAATCTGTTGGGGTACCAAGTGGCTACTTTCTCATCTTTGGGGGCTGGGTGGAATTAACTGTAACAGTATCCCCTCTGAATGGGCCAGTGAGTATAGACTGAAAAATAAGTTACACGCATATGCATGCATGCACAAGCACACAAACACACTCAGAAATTAAAACCAAACCTTGATGAGTTTTGATAAGCTCCCTGCTGCACTTCACTTCAGTGTAAATCTGTGCTCCTGTCTGATGCTTCTGGCTCCACTTAGAGCTCTCAAGTAAAAAAAAAAAAACAATCCAAACCCAAAACAAAGGCCGTTTTTGTTGCATTTCTGGCATAAAAGGAAACAGAAACAAATGGAAATCTAACTAAAATGTCTGTTCTCAGGAGGCCCATGTCTGCATTCTTGAGGGTTCAGATTGTTTGGATAAACTGTGTACAAGTATCTGAACTTTTTGGTAGATCTCCAAATTGAACCTCTGAACCTTCTGAGGCTCACAGGCGGCTAGCCACTTTTGTGCTGCTGCGGGGTTGGACTCAGCTTGCTTTCTCAGGCCCTTGATCCTGAAAATATTTACCAGGTAGGTAGTAGAATCCAGCGAGAGAAGTCACGAGCCTGTCTTTTGGGTTTCGTTGGCCACTACTAGGGAAAAGTTTCTGCTAATGAATTAGTCATCAAGGGATGAAATAGGAGTTGTTTTGTGGTTCAGATGCAAGTCTAGGCCTAAGAAGATACAGCCTCTGTGCCAGGTCCTGCTACTGACTTCCTATGAGATTTAAACAAGCACCTCCGAACCTCAGTGACATGTTTGCTAAAGGGGGATCTCTGCGTTACAAGAATAAACTTGTTATTTGTCAGATAGTATGGAAATGAGCACATCAGAAAGCCTAGAAATCTACTAAGTAATTCCAGAAGGATGAGTAGTCGAGTGTGGTTTTAGTTGGCTAGTCCCAGGTACAATCCAAGAAGGAAATTCTTAGGAAGCCTAATGGACTTCAGTTACTAATTTGTTTGGTGCTCGGTAATATTTAAAACAGCTTGGATTTTAAACCACATGAAAAATATGCCACCCTGCTGTTCCCACAGGCGTGAGCCAACGACTCAAGAAACTACATCTAACTCCTGTGCCAGTAATACATTTATTATTTATGTTTTCAATTACATTTCCATACCAACCTCCATGCGTAAAACTGAAAAATTTAAGCATACACCCCCAAAGAATTATCCATGTTTTTCTTACAGCAGGCACTGAATCTTTGAAAAGGACACCATTCCCCTTGACCTAAGTGGCAAAACTCCCACTGAAATTTGTGTGAGTCACAGTGGGAGTTTTTTTCCCCTTCTCAAAGTGAGTACGCTACAGAAAAAGCTTCTGAAGCTGTATAAAGTCAGAGGCTCAGCTGGTGCTGCAGTCGTTATTGAGCAGCTTGGGGCAGATGACTAAGAACATGAGCATCGGAGCCAGTGTGATGCCCTGGAAAGGAACTAAATATGACTGTGTTTAAATGAGAAAGGAAGTGAATCTTAGATTAGAGGCATTTATGAAAAATGTCCTGGGCTTTGATAACATTAAAAGATTTCAATGACCAAATAATGGAAATTTGACAATCAGCTTATTCATGTAACTTAGAAGACACCATCAAAACCATCTAAATCTAAAGCCTTAACTTCACTGTCCTATATGAACTTATATCAGATGATTTCTAAGGAAGTTGGGCCAAAGGCACAGTTGAAAAGCCTTTGGTGTTTTATATCATGTCCTAAAAATATTTGTGGAGCATTATGACAGCTATCAGAATATTTTGGGATTTTCTTCTCATTTGGACTTCAGGATGAGTGACCCTCCAACATTGTAGTTTTAAAGGTCAGGTCTACCTATTGTAAGTAGGCAGCATTTTAATGTATTAGTTAGATTTCAAGCACTGAACTCAGCAAAACCTGTCATTCGTCACCTATCTTCCTACTCTGAAAGTAACGTGTATTCTGTATATTTAATATAAGAAAACATCTGCTGCACATATGCTAAAGTACATGTGACATTATGCAGATGCATTTAAAATATTGTAAAATTACTTCGGTTTTCTGTTATATTTTAAAGTATTTCACGGCACAGTGTAGATTATAAAACATAAGAATATATCACAATCCTAGTGTCATGCTGCGTGTATGAAGTAACAGGAACATTGATGACTTTTGTAGTATTTTATGTGTGTATTCTAACTGACCATATCTTTTGTATTTGCCTCTCTAGTACCCTACAAAAGATATGAGTGATATATATCTTTTTTCCCATATTGGTGATTGCTAATCTAATACTAAGTTTCTGTGCTGTGACGCGTTAACACTGAAAAATAGTCTCAGTATAGGAAGAAAAAAACCCCAAACCTCTGGGAGGCTAATAGTGCAAAAAGATAGGAGAAAGGAGAAGTTCCTTTTCACACTTTTCTGGAATATGAATAAATGAAAATTTCTTTGGAGGATTACTTGAAACTGTACTGTTTACAGAGATCTAGGCACTTGCTTTCTGTTTGATTTCTTCCTTAAGCATAATTTTACAAACAGAAGCATTGTACAGTCACAGGATTCCAAGCACCAGTTAAAATAATTAGAAAAGCTGCTAAAATAATTTACAAAACCCTACTTGCTGATATGAATTACAGTGTTTTGGCAAATGCGTTTACTAAAAAGAGGAGTGTGGAGGGATGGAGAGATGAGAAGCACCAATTACAAATTTGAGACACTTTCAATAGCATGTAGCTACTGTAAATGAAATTTGTCCTATCTTCTTTTAAGTCATCATCTTGAAATGACTGTTTCGAAAACAAGATCGAAAACAAGATCCAAACTACACCTACTAATTATTTGAGGTGAACTGAACTGCCCAGTTGTGGATTAATGTGAGGTATTTCATCACTGGTCCAAACCCAGTGATCCAAAAAAGAACCTTTATGCTTCTTCCTGCTTATACGTCCATCTATTGTGCCTTTTGCCTCTTAGCAGTGACCTTCATTAGTTTGGTTGACTAAATATAAGTGCGCGGTGCTATTTGCAATGTTCTAATATGTGAAAGAAATCCACATGGCTGGCAGAAGCATCACAGGAACTTTGGGACACCTGTGCCCCCTGGAGCTGCAGATGGAGGCCAGGTGTGGTAAGCTAGGGCATCTCAAGGGACAGTAGAAAGAAATCTGTATTTAGACAACTGAATCAAACCCGCTCTGAAAGTGCGAAGGTCTCCCAAAAGCCCTGTGTCTTATTTGCAAGTTCTAAGCAGACTTTTTGAATACCCTAGGGTGTCTCATATGGTGGCCAGCAACAACATTTGGGAACCAAATCTTGTCCTCTGGAAATACTCCAAGGATTAATAGCGTTAAATATATTAAAAATAAACATGAAATTTGGCCTTCTAGAAGGGAATTTCTTTTGAAACTCCCTCATGCAGTACTAGCACTCACCCTAAAGTGACCCCCTATTTTTCATCAGTTGAAAACCCCTCTAGATTTCTTTGCACCTAAACTTAGGTGCCTTGTGCTGCATAAGATGCCTTATAGTAACCAAAACATCTGCATAAGGCTGGCAGAGGTGGCACAGGACCCATGCACTACTGGAGACCCATGCCTTACTGGAGTGGCAACTGGTGTGTATATCAGGAGGGATACCCTGTATGAGTTGACAACAATCATGTCAAAGGGAATTGAGTGAGCAATGTATTGAGAACCATTGATTGCATTGATAATCCCCTTTGACTACAATGTGAGTACAGATACCAACCTAGGGAAGCCTGCGTTTAAAAACCTGTTGTTTCAGATGGACTCCTGCCCCAACTCGCCTCAGCTGTCAGGGGGTTCTTTCCAGGCACAAGAATTTGACAGTCTTCATGCTGCTGCCAAAGTTTTGCCACGAGGGAGGTTCAATCCAGAGAATATTGGTACTCTGGCAATCACAAAGATATTTTAACTATGGGCTTAGCTTTAAGTGTCTGAAATCACTGGGATTGTTCAACACTTTGCAGGAATGAACCTATAAAACTGGTTTTGTCTTCTTTCATTTACGGAGTGCCAGGCCTATTTCTGATATCACATAAACAAGATGACAGAACAAAAACAATCTTCTCACATCAGCTGAGGTGATTCAGTGACTACAAAGAGTTGGGATTTGATTTGGGAAATCTTATTGTCTAACTTCAGTAACTGAAGGAGGAGTTTCTGATAGTCTGAGACAAATCATTACTAAATTGCCCCCAACACAGTAAGAAACACAACTTGGTTGTCCATCTCTTTATACATACAACTTCCAGTGCTATTTTTTGTTTCAATGGTAGACAACAACATTAATAGCCTTATCTGTGGGGACTTTTTTTCCCCTCCCTGGTCATTCATTAGCAACTGTCCTCCATCCAGATTGTTGTGTAGTATTTATGTATGTTTCCATGGACCCATTTGCTGTCAACTGATTTCACATTCAGACCATATGTAATGACTCATTTATTAGCTCTAGAGTCTCCTTATTTGCATGGACTACTTGTATGGATATCATTAGCCTTAGTCCTGTTCATGGCCATGAAGTTTTAACTTGTAAGCTCAGTTGTTATCAATGTTCAACTGTCAAGTTTTCAGTCAGTTCTAATTAGTCTCAGCTTAAAAAAAAAAAGACATAACAACAAAAAACCCCAACAATAGCAACACGTTCTTAGTGGCCATGGTTTCTTCTTTGTCACACACTCAGACAAACATTTCTGTGTCATTGGTACTTGAGCATTTTACAATGTCTGAAATGCTTCTAAATGTGAATTACATATCTGAAAATTATTAATGCCATTCTTGGCGTTCCATTAGTGTTATTTATTATTTATCATGTGTGAGATGGAACTGCCTAGAGGCCTTTGCAAAGGATCAAGGGCCCGTTGAGCTAACCTCTTGCTAGGCATATCAATCCGGATGGATGAGCAAATGCAGGAGCACATGGCAAACGGCAAAACCTGTTTGTCAGTTCAGAATTCCAGCCTGCAAAATACAGCCGTAGCACAGACGCAGTGGCACAGTTCGTACTAACTGGCACCACCAGCTGCCACAGCTGAAAGGACACTGACTGAACAAAATCGGGCTGGTTTTAGACTTATTTACTATGAATCGACTCATCTGTTCTTTGGCCTGAATGATCATGTTTTCTAAAGAAAGCTTTGAAGACAGGAGGAAGTGCATGGTTCATTTTTGAACCCGTGATATGGGATCAGAATGTGGCTGAGAAGTGCAACCAGACTGGGAAACAGGAAAATAATCCTTTGTACTGTATTATTAAGCATTATCTTATAGACCTTTTAACTCTGGCGAATGAGGAAGCTAATCCTAGTGTTGTGTTGCGCTCATTTTGTGTATCAAGTGGACTCTCTCTGAAATAGGTGGCATTAAAAAACTTTTCAGGCCTCCTCCATCAGAAACTCCTTCCACCTGCCATCGATAATGTATTCACCCATATTTCTACTTCCTAACCCTCCTTCTCCACCTCCTCCTCTCAGTACTATCAGGAGGAAAAGGACCCAATGGTTAAGGCCTACCCCAGGAAGAGCTGGGGTAAATGATTTGTTCTGTTGCAGGTCTCCGCCGTGAGCCTGCGTCACTTGCATGAGCTTTCTCAGCCTTTCTTGTCTGTCTATTTTATGGATGATGTTGCTTCCTGTGGGACCATGAGGATTCATGAACTTGTTATTGATAGGTGCTCTCTGCTTTTCATCTTCTGGTCTCCCACATCACTTTTTTAGCTACCTTTGCCTCATGATGTCAGGAGAAAGAAGGGTCAGGAGGCTGGTGATGAAAGATGCCAGGAGTTCAAGGGTGACAGCAGGGCTGCTGTGTGACGCTCATTCTAACAGCTGCAGTCCTTTATTAACCATCACAGTTTCTCCCTTCGGATTGCTCATGCTCAAAGGCCTCTGAAAGCAGCCCAGAAAATACAACCCAAATCAGGAAATTTCCAAGTGGCAACGAGGCCCAATAGCCAAATAAAATAAATGAGCTGGCCTAGGCAATCCTTATAACTTGCCACCCAACAACAATAAACCAACTCTACAACACACAAACTAGAAAGGAAACAAAGAAGCCTTTTAATTATTTACAGTAGGCTTATTGTGGCTAAGTAAACATTGGCCAAGGACTTCTAAAGTTAGCCTCAGTAAAGTGGGCTTATGAAGTTGTATATAGCCTGTACATTTCACATAGCAGCTTTTTTAACCAGTTCCAGGCTAGCATAAGTAAAACATATCTCCCAGTAGAAGGGCTGTTAACCTGGGAGATAGTTTTCCACTTACCAGTTTCACAGACTGCAGTAGAGTTCCTGTTAATGCCTTTCCTTCAGTGATGCATTATAATTAGATAAACTTATTATCAATTTTTGTCTTAAAGCAGTTAATCATGGAGATTTAGAGACAGAAAATAGTGTGCTGGCAGAAGAAAGCCTCCTGGGGCGGGGACAAGGTAGTCCCACTGCACCCAGAGATTTCTCCTAACTCCCTGGTCTATGCTCTGAGGTGGCTGCTCTTACCTCCTGGGCACACTTTTGGGTCTCTGCCTCCACCTGGGAACGCATGCCCACAACCTATATCTAGTAACCAAGTAAGTGAAAAAAATAGGAATTTCAAATCTATGTACTCATTTGTATAAAAAAAACCCCAACCACAGTGAAACAAACTCTCAAACTGAGGAGACTTGTGTGTGGTGGAGTTAATGAAATCTGATTTTTTTTTTTTTTTCTGTGGATTTAAGTAGGAAGGCCCTTGAAACCCCTCAGTACCATGCATGGCTTCACCCCATTCCTCCTTTCTTTCCCATTCCCTTCCCCCCATTGCCATCCCCCTAGGCTCCCTCCTGCCTCCCCCAGCCCCAACCCAGCACACAGCGTGCTGTGACCCCCCCACCCCCCCGACACTCGGTCACTTTTCAGACCTGTGGCAAGAGGCACCATGTAACAGATAGTGGTCAAGTTCCCATTAATGCCTTTCCTTCAGTGATGCATTACTTCAGCTCTCTCTCTTTTACCCAGTCCCCAGGTCTTATGAGATTTTGCCATCCCTGAGACCTCCACTGCTTCTTGAATTTGGTTGAAATTGATTACAAGTTACAAAAGGTATTAGGAGGAGCCCGGCAGATAGAAAGGCATAAACTTTTAGCAAATCAGGTTGCAACTGGAAGGAAGCTCATAAATAAAATGTATGCACTCTACTGGTGACTGAGATTATAGTCAAGTAAAGTACTTTTAGTCAAATGAGTACTTTTGAAATTAACACGCCGGCCAACAAAACCAGTAGCAAATCCCCCCTCACTTTTAAACAAAGTCCTTCCCATCAGTACTTACAGATGATTTTTATGACAGAGGCTACAGCCCAAGGAAGTCAAGAGATTTCAGAGCAGATGGCAAACAAGTACTAGAAAATGGTTGGCCAAGGCCTGGTCCTTGCAGTCCTTCTTGGGCAAGATGAAGCTGTGATTACAATGTTTCCAAATATTTGGTTTTGGCTTTGGCCAGAGTTTTAGCAAGGAGTAAAAAGTGTTATCTCTCATCAAACTCCTTGTTATTTTAATGCATAAGGCAGAGGAGTGCCACTAGCTCTGCCTACAAAAAGATTTATCTTCATTTTCCACAAATGAGAATGTTTTGATTTTTTTATTGGGAAGAGCATATTGTTCTGACCACGCTAATCTTTCCCAAGAGTCTTTTAACAGACTGCGCCTTCTTTTGCATCAAAATCTTCAGCCTTAGTTTTAAGGGTCTTTTCCTACTTCCTGTTCTCAGATGCTCACTGCTCTCCCACTTAGTCTTCCACTTGTCCAGGTCTCCTTCTGGTTGCATCTTCTGTGTTCCCTAAATAGCTGCAGGCCTCCTCCAGTGACTCTGAGTGCAATGTATAAACAAGTGTTTACCCAGTGTTCGATTCAGTTATCTTTTGCTCGCAGAACATGACTTTCTGCAGACCTAGTCCTGATCTTGTGTCTCCTAGGTTTAAAGTTATAGTCTGCAATATAACAAGGTGACAACAGCAGTGCGTGTTTCCCCACTCCCGAGCAAAACAGTTAAAAAACTATGCAAAATGCAAGAAAAAACTAAGAAGTGCTGCTTCACCTCGCTGCTCGTGGGTTTCTTAGGCAGCATTTGTCCTGTTAAGCAGACAGTTATCACAGGAGACAGGGCATTATGCATTGCAAATCAGGAACTCAGTATTATGTAACAATCTAAAAAATATGCAAGTATGGTTTGAATGAAATACAACTGCTGGGCTACCAAACAGATAGGCAAGCAGGAAAGTAATTACAAATACAGATAGAATGGAAAAAAGACGCACTAGGGAAATGTCTTACAATATTTTCTGGTAATCAGTCAGTAGTTTGTTGTCCTTAACATGGGTCAGAAAAAAAAAAAACCTACAGATTAAATTCTGTTGGGCTTTATGTTATTTTTTAATAAAAAATAATATATACAAAGCCCCACAGGAAAAAAAGTCAACAATGTAGTTACCTTTCAATATATTCAAATGATAATTGTTATTTGGAGCATAGGATATGCCAGATGGTATCACTTTAGTAGTTTATCTACTTTCCAGTAACAGGCTATATAAGATACTGATCACAGAGAGTTTTTCTAACACCCAGCAGAGAGTTTATCATAAACACTTTTAGCTCTCTTAATAACCTTTCTCTTAACTAAAGTGTCATTTTCATTGGGTTTATTTAGCACTGCTGTTGCTTTGGCAAGAAGGAGAGGAGCAGTATTTTAAAAAAAAGTTGTTCACATACAGGGAAGAGTTTCAAGTAAATCTTTGCAGAAACCGTTGACTTTGTTGCAAGGAAATCTAATGTAGAAATACACTTGTGATTAAATGAATCTTATCCTTGTCCATGCTTTGACAGACTTAACAAACTCCAGACAAAGCCAAGATTATTTCAAGGAGAAAATGGTCAAAGTGATTTCATTTTCTTAAAATAGGATTTTAATTTCAATGTAATTTATTAGTTTTCTTTTGAAACATTGTAGGTATTTTTTTTTCCTCCAAGGTAACGTAGCAGTAGAAAAGACACTTTTCCATCTAGTCAATCTACTTTGTTCAGGGATTTCTCAGTCTGATAACAAAACCTGATTATATGGAAAGGAACTTTAAACTAATAAACAAACAAATAAACAAGCACTGCATTCTTCCATAACTCTTATTATTTGATGTGGTCTGTTTTTGGTGTTAATTAGTTTGGTATGCGTTTGGTTTGATTCAGGACAAAAAGACCCTGATAATTTGGAAAAATTTGGATGTGGCGGTCTCACCTGACCTTTGGCTGTTAAGGTGGGTCTCCATCAGTACTCTTGACTCTGCATACTTGTTTGCCTCCTGCTCCAGAGAGAGGTTGGGAATTCAGATCCCCATTTTACAGAAACACCAAGTTTGGAGGATAGGGATAAAGTTGTAAATCAAAACTATTCTCTCTCCTTGACATTTCTTACTGGCTGAATTAGTTGCTCCATCTCACTCCTGCTACCTGTGAATCCCACTCAGAAGTGTTGAGACCTACCAAGACAGTCTGGGTGGCAGGAGAACAACTGGATGTTATGAATTCTGCTCTCAGAGAGGGAGCCTAAAAGGGCATGCCAGTGCTCAGCATTGATGCTCTAGGCTGTGTTATGCATGTGTGTGACTATGTTACGGTCACTGCCCAAACCCCTAATGAAACTTGGAAAGCCAGTTCTTTCTTGAGAGGTAAAACTCTGCTATCTCTTCCTTTCTCTTTTTATCTTCATCTTCTCATCTTTTGTATGCACTACTTGGAAAATTCTGTAACAAAGAAAAAAGTTAAACACTATAAATGATATATAACTTACCCTATGGATAGTTTTTCTTCCTCCTACCTACTTTATAACAATGCCTGAGGCATGTGACAATGGACCCTCTTCTTTTCTAGTGATTTATAGACAGCATTAGATCACTAGCATATTTTTAGTTCCTCTCTTCACTCTGTGCTTGTGTCAACTTGTAAAGATTTATTTCTCTTTCATGCTTTTGCCCAATGGGAGTTAAAAAAGCTGGAGATTTAAGTCTTAGCACCAGAATGATGTCTTCTCTGTCCTAGCTCCTTAAACTTGTACTACATGTGAAAAGGGGAGAAAAGGGGAAGGGAAGGGAAGGGAAGGGAAGGGAAGGGAAGGGAAGGGAAGGGAAGGGAAGGGAAGGGAAGGGAAGGGAAGGGAAGGGAAGGGAAGGGAAGGGAAGGGAAGGGAAGGGAAGGGAAGGGAAGGGAAGGGAAGGGAAGGGAAGGGAAGGGAAGGGAAGGGAAGGGAAGGGAAGGGAAGGGAAGGGAAGGGAAGGGAAGGGAAGGGAAGGGAAGGGAAGGGAAGGGAAGGGACAGGAGAAGAGAGGAGAAGAGAAGAGAAGAGAAGAGAAGAAGTAAGGAAAAGGAAAGAAAAATATCATTTCACACTGGCCTGTTATTTTAACTAAGCACAGGCATTGTAAATGGCAATTTATTGTAAATGGCTAAACACTAGTTGTTGTACTCACTCATGGTTATTTTCATTCTTGCATGTCTTTCATCTAGTTCCATAATTTTAGAAGAACTAACACAGGCTGAAGTATACAGTGAGTTTGTAAAGGCTTCCAGTTGGCTCCAAGTGCATTTCCTGGCTGGCGTTATTTTTCTATAGCTTCTGGATCTAAGGCAAACATTTAAGCTTGGCTTTAGGTTTATGCCAGGAAAAGTATTGGCCCAGATATCAAGTTTAAAGACACATCACTTTCCCTCTTCCTCTCTTCTCTTCTCTTCTCTTCTCTTCTCTTCTCTTCTCTTCTCTTCTCTTCTCTTCTCTTCTCTTCCTAATAACAAAACAATAAACTCCTAATAAAACGGGGTGTTATTTTAGTTCTTCAGAAATAATATTGTTCTAGGATGAAAAACAGTTTGCAGATGGGCATTAAATTTGGCTCTAAAGACGACCTCTCATTCCTAAAGCTGCTACAAGTATCTGGCTGTCTGAAGAAAGGGCAGATAACACAAGGAAAATGATGGTAATAAAGACTCATATTCCCATGTAATATAAGAGTTATTTATTCTCTTGGCTGAATCTTTACAGTTTGGTGAAATTTTCTGAGGTCAATATTACTCTGAGTATTACAGCGTCTGGAAATCTCCAACTATATTCTTCCTGAGCACTTAGTGCTGCTAAATCCCACCTTCCTTACCCAAACCAGACTTTCACTGGACTTAGTAGTCAACTGCTGGGACTGCAGTTTTTTAAAAGAAGTTAATTTTCTGCATTATTTATTACACAATAGTACAATTTTAAGGCTATGAGAAACAAAAAAATATTTTTGAGTTAATGTAATAAACATCAACACTTTGTACAGTGGTCAATATTAAAAGAAAAATTCAGCCAGCAATATTTCTCCCATTCTAAGGTGTTGGTCTATCATAGAATGAGAATTCAACTTAGAAAGAGAGGTTGGCCAATTTCTAAACATGAGTAATTCTTAGTTTTATTTACACTTTCCCACAGAATCAGTTAGATTTTTAATGAACAACATGTTGAATATCAAACTGTGCAAGAGTCACCATCCCTGGAAGTATTTAAAAGACGGGTAGATGAGGTGCTTAGGGACATGGTTTAGTGGGCATGGTGGTGTTGGGTTGACGGTTGGACTCGATGATCTTGGAGGTCTCTTCCAACCTTAATGATTCTATGATTCTATGATTCTATATTGTCCTATGCAAATCTATGGGTGTTCTGACCTTGCACAACTGGGCCTTTACAGATTGTTTTGTTAGAGAGGAGGAGACAAATTTTTGAATGTTTCTTCATTTCTTAACTGGAAACTGCATCATCTAAAGGAAACTGAAAGATACCCAAGTACAGTCATCTTCACAGGATTTCCATCTTGTCCTGATCTTGTTTTGGCTTCTCAAACATGCAGTGTCACTTTAATTTAGCACTTCTGTTTCCTGCCTTGGCTCAAGACACTGACTGAAAGGAAAGGAAGCACAATTAGGATATTTGTTTTGTAAAAAAGGGAATAAAAAATTGTAAGATGTAGAATAGACTCTTTGTTTTCTTCAGTGAAGTTTGTCTAAACAAGTTCCCCCTTGTCAACTCTGTCCTGAAACAGAAGTGCCATCAGCTGCATAGCCAGCAGTGATTATTTAGTATGAATTGGATTTACCTCTGAGTGTGTTGAATCAAATTCCTTTCTCAGATATAATTGCAATCTAGGTGTGTTAGTGCAGTTTCTTCATGACAATATTCAGGACTGGCAGCAAAACCAAGTAGCTGGCATTGAAAGCTCTTCCCAGGAGGTATTCTTGCCATTTTTGCACTATTTCCTTGATTTCCTAGGAGGGTTGTGAATCTGATGTTGCCTTGCCAATGATTCTGGGTGCTTGTGCATTAAAAACTCCAACAACCATTTTGCAGATGTCTAGAAGGGTCATAACAGTGTATTTGTTATTGCTATGGCAGTGATTTCAAGCTTAGTTCCATATGTGCTGTGAGTTGCTTTGGGAATTAGATTAAATAATTATTGTACAGAGCTACTGTCAGAATTTTTTTTTTTTGGTGCATCTTTGGCTGTCTTGAATCCTTCATTCTGAAATTACAACAGAAGTAAAGTCCAACCAAAAAGTCCAACTTACTTCCTACATCATGGGGACATTGGCATGAAAGGGGAAAATCACCTTATTGATCATATGTAAAATAAAGAAATATGCTATGAAAGTTGCTGGGATGCAAGAAATTTGTGATCTTCTGTCAGAAAAAATTCCGGTACCAGAAGAAGGGCATTACTGTTATGGTACAAAGCTTTTTTGCAAGATTTCACCTAGAATGCCAAACTACTGTCCAGTGTTCAAAAGCAATAAATTCAACTTGAACAAGGTCAATTAAGATGGTCAGAGGATGAAGAGCTTGATTGGGAGAGAAAGACTATAACTTGTAGAGCTTAGTGGAGAGGAGGTGTAAAGAAGATGCCATTACTCCAAATAATACAAATGAAAGAACGTGTATGTGGAAATACATAGTACAGAGAGTGCAGAATTCTTTAGACTAATGAATAACGTTGAGTAAAAGAAAGTCCTGATACCAAAGTGAGGTTCCGGTATAGCTTTGAAAGGTTATTCCAGTAGAAAGGACAGAAAGCCCTAATTAGACAGCTGGGGAACAGACTTGATGACCCATGAAATCCCCTCTGATGCTCCGTTCTTATGCTTTTTGAAAACTTTCTAACTAAATGTTGTGGTTTAACCTCAGTCGGCAACTGAGTACCACACAGCCGCTTGCTCACTCCCCCCTCCCCCCAACCCTGGTGGGATGGGGGAGAGAATTGGAAAAGTAGAAGTGAGAAAAACTCGTGGGTTGAGATAAAACCAGTTTAATAATTGAATTAAAATAATAATAACAATAGTAATGTAATAATAATAATAATACACAAAGCAAGTGATGCACAGTGCAATTGCCCACCACCCGTTGACCGATGCCCAGCCAGTCCCCGAGCAGTGGTCCCCCCTGGCCAGCTTCCCCCAGTTTATGTACTGAGCATGACGTCACATGGTATGGAAT
>NW_008825494.1:1415838-1446231 GCF_000699105.1 Pygoscelis adeliae | reverse complement strand
TCAGCAGGATTTGGACTATTTTCTTCCCTTTTTCAAAAACTTCTGTTGCTGTGCTGCCCCACATGATGATGTCATCAATGTACTGTAGATGTTCTGGAGCCTCACTGTGTTCCAGTGCAGTCTGGATTAGTTCATGACTTCGGGCTCCATCTGTCATAATAATCTTCCAGAGCAGGAAAGATGGAGATGGTATGTGGTGTTGGATTGTTTCATGTTGAAAATCAGTTCTGGTACCATAATCACTGTGTTTTGCTTGGTTTCATTGAAGTTATTCTTCATTGTGAAATTCAGATACCAAATTAAGACCAAGGTCAATGTTTTAAAAATAAACCTCCCAAGCGGAATATCACCAATCACTGCAGACCACAGCAAACTGCAAAAACCAACACCAATCTTTAACAATGTACAGCAGAAAACCGAGCACAATGCAGATTAGAAAAATCAATATCGAGAACAGAGAAACCAACATTGTGACCCACAACTGTTAACAGATATAAATTCCTTAATACACTCCAGTTAATCTGTTATTATCTCAAACCCTTTGAGCCCCACGTTGGGCGCCAAAAAGGACTGTAGTGGTTTAACCTCAGTAGGCAACTGAGTACCACACAGCCGCTTGCTCACTCCTCCCCCCCACAACAGTGGGATAGGGGAGAGAATTGGAAGAATAGAAGTGAATTGGAAAAGCACAAGTGAGAAAAACTCATGGGTTGCGATAAAAACAGTTTAATAATTAAATAAAATGATAATAATAATATGATAATAATAATAATAGACAAAGCAAGTGATGCACAGTACAGTTGCTCACCACCCGCCGACCGATGCCCAGCCAGTCCCCGAGCAGCGGCCCCTCGGCCAGCTTTCCCCAATTTATGTATTGAGCATGACATCACATGGTATGGAATATGCCTTTAGCCACTTTGGGTCGGCTGTTCTGGCTGTGCCCCCTCCCAGCTTCTTGTGCACCTCCAGCCTTCTCAGTCGGTAGAGCATGGGAAACTGAAAAGTCCTTGACCAGTGTAAGCATTACCTAGCAACAACTAAAACATCGGTGCCTTATCAACTTTGTTCTCCTCCTAAATCCAAAACACAGCACTGTACCAGCTACTAGGAAGGAAATTAAGTCTATCCCTGCCGAAACCAGGACACTAAAATACATGCATTTTAGGAGCTTTTTTTCTGTGTGTTCAGTTTTACCTAGTATTGACCTACTAGGGCCAGCATAAGGAAATTGCTTGACACATGGTGTTTGACCTTTGTTTCATCGCCAAGTAGTAAAACTATGTTTTATTCCAGATCAATAATATTGTCTTCATCACATCAAAGATGAACTAAATCACAGCAAGGGAAAGGTCTATTTTTTTTACATCTGGCTAGAAATCAGTGGTTGCCAAACATGTATACTGCTTGAGTTCCTTACAAAAAGTTTTACATACTTTCATGGCTCCCCCAGAGTTGGATGTTGTTCACAATCCCTTGAAATATTCACCCAATGAGTAGGAGGTTATTTCCAGCAAGGAGTTTAAGTTTCACTGGTACTGTCCTGCTGTTTTAAAACTGTGAACCAGAAGAGTACTCAGCTAAATCTATGGTAATAATGACAGCTTAGTGTTCATAAGCTTTGTCTTTCTTTCCTTTCTTTTAATTAGGCACACTAACGTTGTTCCTTACTGTTTCGAAGAGAAGGATGGTCTGTAGTTCTCATCTTGGTTTTTTTTCCGATCATGCCTGGTATTGTGACAGCTTTTACCTGTGTTTAAATGGGGACTAGAATTTACGTTTTTATTTTGCCCATTTAGATGCCTAGATATCCAGGACAGACTAGTACTTTTTATGTACAACACTAACTACAAAAAATCCTCATAGTTCAATTGAAGACCATAATGATATAAATTGTAATTCTGACTGATATTTATTTCAGAACATTCACATTATTAAAGCTGTTTCATTAAATGCACAGACGGCTTTTTTCTTAAATCTTTAGTAAAAAAGGAAGCACTGTGCTCTCGAACTTTCTCTGCAGCTTAATGCCATCAATATACATAAATTTAAACTAAAACCAAATTTTATCTCAGTATTTATTTTATTACCAGCTGATGGGTCCATGGGCTGAAGTGCCATTCACAGCACAGGGGTGCTTCATAATAGACTAATTTGCATAAATACTAAATAATTTACATATATAAATTATATATCAAAATGCTCTCTAGAATCTATTCAATTCAATGATATTGTTGTTTTGTAGCCTTTAATACTGTTGAGTCTTTAATATTTAAATTCAACACCTCTTCCAAAGCAAACCCACAGGAACTCTTTAAATTTTTTTTGAGAACTGTACTGACTTTGTTATTAAGACAACAACTTGAACTTGATTTTGCTGCACTAAGAGATACAGATGACTCCCTCAGAAGTTTGGGCTCACGAAAAAGCTTCACATGAAGATTATCTAAATATTCAAAAAGACATTAATCATCTAGAGAATTGTAGTTGTTCAGAAAGGTAATTAGCTGGGCATGGAGGTACTGCCTCAGTGATTCCAAGAACCTTCTCGGCTCCATGAGCAATGAAAGCTTTACACTCAGAAATGTAAGCAAGAAAAGAAAAGCAGGAAGCCAGAAGAAGGGCCAGAATGTTATCCCATCCAGATTTACAAAACTTATAAAATACCAGCAGAAAATCAAATACAGCTGAGTGGATTAGAGATCTTCCAAGGTTTTCCCAGTGGCTTTTGGAGTTAAGGTTGAGTGGGTCTCCACGATACGCAGTATGAAGCTTGCATTTGCCAACATAAACTGCCAAATAAGAAATATTTGTATCAGGTGATTAGGTACACTGCATATTAACGATGCATTGAACCCATAAAGCAAATCCTGTTTTTAAAACAGTATTTAAAATTGTTCTATAGATATAGGCAGAACTATTTCTAGCCTTCACTGTTAATCTGTTAAAATATTTGGCCAGAGCTGTCACAATGTCATTAGCAAATCAATTTATTAATATGTAAGTCAAGACTAGGCCAAAAGAGTTGCTTAACCATGCATTTTTTAAAAATGTGAAATTATAAGGATTCATCTAACCATATGCAGCCTTCACTGTGGATGTCCTTGTATCCATCAGTCACCTTAGACTTGTTCTGTAGTCAGTGGGGGAAAATGTGCCTTGTAATGGCATGATTTACCTTGCTCTAATGTGCACATCTCTCATACATCTGATGAACTGAATCCTGAAAGTGCTTGCTTTTGTCCACTGATTGTAAAGGAAGCCCAGGGTGATTAGCCCATATGCAGTGATTTAGTACAGTTGACTAAACATGATGTCTAATGATTTTTAAGATGACTAAAGATATCCAAACTGACTTCCAGCCATGGACTAATCTGAAAGTCCTGTGTCATGTCTTCCAGGCCTTGTGGATGTCTGAGACACCATAAGACACATAAAATATTACTGGGTTCCTGTGAGTGATTCCAGCCTTAAGTGCCCTCTTCAGGATGAGCACATAGTTCTTTAGACTCCGTACTCTATTGACTGGACGTTATGATTGCCTAAACACAAGTGTCTACTGCAATCAGTGATGGCTTAAAATGCATGAGACATTGTCCATCAGATGTAACATGGGTCTGCAGAAGATCTGCACCCTTTGGTAGGAGGTGGAATATGGTACTTCATGCTATGTGTAAACTGAGCTGTAGATTCCATCCACTACTTTGAGAGCTTTCACACCTGTCTCAGACGTGAACACCTACTTACATTTGGTTCTTAGATATCTGCAGTCTGGTGCTGAATCCTTTTTCCAAAGTTAAGGGGAATTAATTCCACTTCCAGTAAACTTGTAAATAAAATCCATCATTTTAGCAAGCTTTTGCTTTTACAGGCGATAGTCTGCCACGGGGTTAGAAAGCTAAGCTACCTGTTTGCTTTATTTTTGACCTACTGAGCTGCATAATATTTAATATTTTGCATAGCCCCCAGCACAGGTAAAACACTGCCAAAAACTGCCTTTGCTTTAGAAATTTATCTTACTAAAACTGCTACTAAATACAAGTTGGTAGCAAAGGTTCTTTAAAACAGTAAAAGAAGCAGACAACAAATCAAGAGGAGCTGTGCAATACACATTATTTCGGCTATCTTTGCAGACCTTGGGAGGGATTCAGTAGCTTGAACGTAAGTGTCTAGTGCCGTTTGATATGCCCCAGGATACCCAAGACATCTGCATGGGGCTGACAGGTATGTCACAGGACTTACAAGAGACCTGTGTCCTCCTAGACAGGCAGCTGGAGACCAGGTGGGGTCGCCTGAGATGTCTCAAGTGGCAACAGATGCTAATGTTTAAGCAATTGAATCCTGTTCTTTGTGTACAATAGAAGCCGGACCACCGCATGTGTTGCCTTGTCAGACACAATGCAGCTAGCATGAAAGCTTTCTCTCTGACAGGAATCACCATCAATGATTTGTCTTTTAAACCATGCTTAATAAATTATTAAGAAATAAAACCACATGCATTAAAGAAGCTTAGGGCTGGGCTCTGAGCTAATATAAATTATTGCAGCTGCACTGACTTCAGTGAACTGACTCCTTTCTTTTAATCAGCTAAGGATCCAACTCCTAATAGAGCTTATGCACGTCTTTTACATTTCACATCCACTGACATGGGATTTCCTGGAGTCAAGAGCATGTGCTGCTTGGCACCATGTATTGGGACACGGTTGCTGTCATTTGGGTGGCTTCAGATATTGTCCCTTCCCTAGGCAGCGTTAGTGTGACTCTCAGTTGGTCTTTCCAGCCATGAAGAACAAAATTGAACAATAAAAAAAATCCCTCTTTTTCTTTAACTGTGTGTGAGAACACATGTCCTTCAGCCATTGTATCATTTTTGGTAGCAATTGGGTCAAATTCCTGAGGGCCTGATCCTTCAGGAGGATGCGGGTGGTGGCTGTACTCCTTATTCCTGTGAATGACTCCTGACACACCCAGGGGAAAAGGTGGCTGGCTCTGATCCAGGGAGCATCCCATGGTGCAGCCTTCTCTTTGGAAATTAATTCCTCCTGCGGGATATGTGGCCTGTATCCATCCTGACCATTTTCCAATGAAAGACTGCAAAATTTTGGGTTAAAAATAAGCACCTATTACAAAAATATTCATTCTCCTATTTCTAACTGCAAGATGAGCAGGATGTTGGGACTGAATCCCACTGCTTGATTTCAGCTTTTTTTAAAATACTGAAGTAGTCCTTGGCTTTATAACTCCCAAATAATTCCCCAAACATGGCCTAGATCGCTTCCAAGATCAGAGAAGGGTAGGTGGGATAATACGATGAAAAACCTAGGGGTGAAATCCAGTCCATCTAATTTAGCCTTACAGGATAGGCATCTGCCTATGAGAGGCATCTGCCTCTTTCCGCTGCAGCTCTGGAGAGCTTGGGCATCAGGAAGAACAATTTGGGCATATTTTAGGTGCTAAATTTAGTTGCAGTGGCTTCCACCCTGTCTAAAAACTTTAAGCATCTGCTGCATTTTTTGCGAGGAAGAGTTGCATGTGAGTGACCAGTTTCTTCATTTTTCTGTATAAATTGTCAGTACCTTTTGCAAAAAACCCAAACTTTGTAATAAGAACTATTTTGTTTCTTTTGTCTTTTTTTGGTCATCAAGATATTCAACCTCTTTTCCCTCCCCTTCTTTTTAAATATAGGTAGCATTTCTTCAAGACATATATGCTTTTATTGTCATAAATGGAAAAGGAAATGTATACACTGTAAATGTAAAACACTATTGTTACCCGTAGGAGAAAAAAATAATAATCATGTTTACTGAAATGACTGTCAGGCAATGGCAGCTGTCAGACCAAGCATGACAGTAGAGCAGAGATATCACATGGATTTGCCAAAAGCCCATTCACATCAGCATTTAGAATTACAATTTTCTGCACTATTTAGCTTTTTATAAACCATTTTAGGCTGAATAGCAATTTCAGATTTGACCTATTACACGGTTACCTGCTTTTCTGCTCTCCACAAAGGGACAACTGGCTTGGCATAATATTTAGTTACTTTTCTGAAGAGAGCTTTTGTCTGAGTAATTGGTTCTTATTAATGGGTGAAGGCTCAGACATGAGCTCCCTGAAATTTGTATGTGAGCTACAACTCAAGATGAGCTAAATGCCGCTTGTCCATGTGTGATGCACAGAAGATTTGGTCTGCTGCTGTCATCAGGTCTCTAACACAAGCTGTAGCGACATTTCGGGATGGAGGACTCCCACTCTGTTTCCAGCACGTGGGCGAGATGGAGCCTGCTACATTGCTTTGAGGTTTTTCAAAGTGTTTGGTATGCTTCACGTGTTGTTACAATTTTCAGCCAGTGAGGGAAAACAGTTGGCACATTGGTCAGTGTCATGGTTTAACCCCAGTTGGCAACTAAGCCGCTCGGTCACCCTCCCCCCACCGCAGTGGGATGGGGGAGACAATCGGAAGGGAAAAAGTAAAACCCATGGGTTGAGATAAAGACAGTTTAATAGGACAGCAAAGGAAGATAAAATAATAATAATAATAATGATAAAAGAATATACAAAACAAGTGATGCACAATGCAATTGCTCACCACCTGCTGACTGATGCCCAGCCAGTTCCCAAGCAGCGGTCCCTGCCCCCTGGCCAACGCCCCCCAGTTTATGCACTGAGCATGACGTCATATGGTATCATATGGTATGGAATATCCCTTTGGCCAGTTTGGGTCGGCTGTCCTGGCTGTGCCCCCTCCCAGCTTCTTGTGCATGTGGCAGAGTATGGGAAGCTGAAAAGTCCTTGACTAGTGTAAGCACTGCTTAGCAGCAACTAATACATTGGTGTGTTATCACATTATTCTCATCCTAAATCCAAAACACAGCACTGTACCAGCTACTAGGAAGGAAATTAACTCTATCCCAGCCGAAACCAGGACAGTCAGATATGCTATGGTCTGGTAACCTGGAGAAGATACAAATGTGTCCGCATACTCAGTCTAGACTTATGCCAAAACCTCTGGACACACTATGTTTCCCTCCTTTGGTGTACTACACAAGACTGGGGCCATCAGATCTCTAGGAGAGATTTCACAGGTAGAAGATGCTTTCCTCCCTGCACAGCATACACATAATTTAGACCACAATGTAAAAAAGGAAATAGAGTCAAGTCTAGCCCGTATTTCCATTGCAGTGCAGGTGGGTAAGCCCGAGCTTACTGCCACCACAGTGGTCAGTACAACTGAGAGGAGCGGGGAAAGAAATTGTGCCAGGAAACTTGATTAACTTTCCCCTGTGGAGAAATGAGGAAGCAGCAACTGAACCATGACTCTTTGCTGTATTTTCTGGTAGTAAAGCAGTGACAAGACCACAGCTGAAGTACAGCATTCAGAGCCCAGGAATTTTTAAAAAAAATATAATCCCATTTTTTTCCTGACTTTCAGAATAGAAAAAACAGGGGAGGGGGGAAGGACTAATAGGAAATGAGTCTTGTTAATGTATTAGTAAAGTCGGACACTTTCAGTGTAAGAAAAATAATGCCTTATCCTAGATATACTTCTAAGCATGCCAGTAATTGTTGAGAGAACAAGCCCTATCACGAGTCTTCTTACCACGCAAGAAGACATTTGGACTTGATTCACCAAAAGCTTTACTCGAGGTTTACAGAGTAAATTAGTTATTTTTGTTGGCGTTGCAGTGCTGTGAAAAATTGTGGTCGTGTGAGGGTGAAGCCAGATGGAAGTTCCCCTGCAATACTTGCCTGGTTCTAACAACTTACCCTTCCTCGTTTCACTTCCCACATTGAATTATTTACCATCAAAAAGGGAGGTTATACTGTATTTGGATATGATTAGATTATGTTTTACCCAGCCATGGCCTGATTCTACATTAAGTAAGATTTTCCTGATTACATCATAAGCTACTCAGTGTGATGTATACATTTCTTTGTCCTGCATGTCAGATATTCTTCATTTCATAGAAAAGGATATATAAGAAAGGATAAGTTTACTCAGTGGTAAGTGAAAACTAAAACTCAATGTGAGATGTTTTTGCATGAATCAGAGCAATTATTTTAACTTGTTTGCCTCTCTTTCTTCAAGACATACTCTAGATTTAATTTTTTTTTCTATTTAAGAAGTTCTGTTCCTAATTTGAAGAACAATGGCTTATGTTTACATGAGTTTAGTCTGAGTAAGAGAAACAGCTTCTTTAAATTCAGCTGCAAACTGTGTTTAAATATCTATCATTCATATCAACTGAAAATTGAAAAAATATGAACTGAAAAGAGATTAAAAATACACCAGAGACTTCTTCAATGAAAAGCTGATAAATACATAAGAACGGTAAAGAACATGAACCAAATGTCCAAAGATATGATCCTAATCCTATTCTAAATTTATCTGATGAATTCTGGAAAAATGAGAAGCTCAAGCTTAATTCAGTGTTTACATCCTCATCTTTATTTTCTAGATTCTTTGTAATAGGATAACAATAATGAAACCTAGAAACACATGAACTTCAGTATTAGAATGATTGGCTAAAAAAGTAAAATATTGTATAAAACCTCAGTTACAACAGTTTTTAAAATGTGTTTGAAGCTATATATACACAATACTGCTAGAAAATAATTTTAGATGTTGAGTGTATTTTTTCCTTTTGCAAGACAAGCATTTCCTTTTGCAAGACAAGTGTACTGTCTGCCTGCAAAGCTGGTAGACAATAATCTAAATGAAATAATTTTATAAAATATATGTAATTCTGTTGATTTACAGTGGAATTAGACTTGTTAGGGCTGAACTTGGCCTTTTAACACCCTACTGTGGTGATTGATCATCTTGTACTTCCAGGATACCAATAATTCTTTTAGTATGTTAGAGAAATTATGAAGAATGTATCCATGTCGACATTTTGATCTTATTCTGAACTATCAGAAATAAAAAAGAATTTAAATTATTTTCTTTCTAATAATCTGTATAGGCCCTTGAATCCTGCAAGCCTCTTTTGATCTATTATGCATAGCTTAGGTACCCCTTTTTCTCCATCATATAATCAACATATGCGTATTCTTTTATACTTGTTACAGTGCTAAAATATAGAAGGACAGTGCTTGGAAACTAATGTATAGTATGATTACAAATCCTTCCTCTCAAATAGAAATTACATAGATCAAATTCATCCCCACTGGTTTCCACAGAGCTACATGAAGAATTAATTTATCATCAGATACCTAAACGGAGTTATTAGTAAGCACTTAAAAATTTGTTTATCCATTTCAAAGTAAATAAACACTCCAGTCAAAATTCACACTGAGTGTAATTTAACTAAAAGTGATTGGAATTTGCTAGGCATGAATGTGGTCTCCTACTGTCAAAAATGTTCTCTGATTTACTCTGTGAGGTGAATTTAAGTCAATGATCAAAACTTCACATGGAAGTTCATGGCCTACAACAAGTGATGAAATAAAGGGTTATATAAGCAGCTATAAAAAGCAACAAATTAGTATACACAGCTTTTATTTACTCAAATTTTGCATTTAATTGAAATGAAAGACTTGAACCTTAAAAAGAGACAGGTATGAAATATATGAGGTCCACAATTTTTCAAGCTTACATCTTCCCTGTCTGCAACATTTCTATTGATCTGCTTGGTTCTTTAATGGAAGTTTACATAAGGATAACTTTTCTGGACAGTCTAGTATTTTTCCAACAGTGGTTGCCAGATGCTTATCAAAGAGTTACAAGCAGACCATATGTACAGTAATCTCTCCCTGATACAGTTTTTCTGGCAATAAGTAGTTTAGAGACTTTCTGAGACAGAGATCACACCATCTCCATGATGTTGATAGCCACCAATGAACATACCCTCCAAGTACCTATATAATGTTTGACCGTATATCTATTTGCCCTCCCTAGTGTCCTGTGCCAATGCCTTCCCTGACAGACTCATGTTCTACGTGAAGACAAACTACGGGCTTCACAGCTTTTCAAACCCGCTGCCTGATCATTGCATGTCCCCTCAGTCATGCGCTGTGGTTAGAAATGCAACATGCTACTGTTTTTAAAGACAGATCATGGACTCAGGACAATGCTTATAGGTACCTTTTGCAAAGCAGGTAATTGCATTGTACCTCAGCTTCTTAGTAAAATGATACTGAGTAATATTTACTCACTGAAACACTTTAAGATATACTGAGTAAGGAAGGTGGATATACTAAGTATAGTAAGGAAGGTGGCTAGTTACACAATGTTTATGCTGATTAGGAACATTTTTTAATTAAATGAAGGTTGAACATATTTGTGAAATTCAGCAATGTCCTTGTGGAAGTGGAAGATGGCATAGTATACGTAGTAATTAGCACTTGGCATGATAGCACTGTACAAGGCATGATAGCACTGTACAAAACATCAGCAATGAACTTGAGCAAGTCTCATTAGGAGAAAATAATTTTAAAAACATCAAACAACATGTATAGAGTTAGCACAATGTTGAAAATCTTATGTGTCTCATAAATTTTTGAGGTGCAGTGCTTGTAAGCAGAGTTTGTCAGCTAAGAGACTGGTTACTGAGCTCTGGCAAGGCATAGACTGAGAATGCAATATGTTGATGTGAGCTCATAAGTGACTTTCATTTACTAAACTGACACAGTCTTCAGACTTTGGATACTTCTCTAAAATCCTGTGTAAGATGGATGACTTGCTTTCAGATTCACTTAAGCAAAGATGTTTGGCCACGTTTAATTTGCTAAAGTAATTTCCAGATGAGTAGTTTCCTCCAATTGTCCATTAACATTAAGTGAGATTAAGGGAGCTATTAAATACTGATTCTTTTACTCAGGAGATCTGCTTGCCTGCTGATATTTATGAGAACTCTTCTGATATACTTATAGCTCATATGCTAAATATTTTAAATTCCTCCAAAGAGACAAAGCAGGTGGCTTTGTACTCATTACAGGGAAATCTCATCTTGCTGTCCAAATTAGCTGTGGAACCAAAACAACATAAAATGTACGCCCATCTTCCTGATAAATGTTGACAGAGCCTTCTTGCCAAAAATGCATCCATTTAAATCCAAAGTATTATAACCAGTTGTGTTCATCAGCTTTTATTTACAGTGGGGAATTCTTCGCAATGATCTCTGACAAGCTATCAGACTATGATTAGTGATGGGTGAACTTCGAAAATATAGTTTAGTAAGGCAACTAAAACACTGCTTGTTTACCCAGACTTCGCTAAACCTTTTTAGTCAGAACATCTGATAAGATCTGGTATTCTCCTGAGATGTTCAGTACTTGCAAATTCTGGCTGAGCTGTTAATGGGAAACATTAAAGAGGTTTCTCTAGTGTAGGTGAGATAGGTTTGGGTGAAGGAAGTTCAGGCTGGTGCCCAATTTATGACACTTGTGTTATATATGACGTGTCTAGCTCTTTTCAAAGACCACCAGAAATCAAATAAACAATGATAATAATTGGTTTGAACACGAGTTAAGATTTCTGATGAAACTATTAAAAATATTTTGCAGCCTCTAGGCATTTTGGAACACCTCTGCAGACTGATTTTAGTTAATTACCTTGGAATATTTACTTCTACCTGCAATTCACTACATTTCTACAACCATGTGACTAAAAATGTATCTCCCTTCTTTTCTTTCTCTGCACCTCCCGTTACAGTAAATGTGCCTGCTGTGTAAAGTGCTTGATTTTTCAGCCCCGTGGTTCTGACATCTTGAGTGAGGGGACTGCAAGGGGGCAGGGCCAGGGCTGAAATAGGTAAGAACGAGGCTGATAAGTACACCCACGCCCTGAATAGGAGGTGCAGAGGCAGTTCACATGGGCAGCTGAGCGTGTGTCCTGATACGCCTGGAGGATGCAACTTGTGGTACGGGGGGTACCCAGAGCAGACCCTGTTTCAAGAGCACCGTGGAGGGGCCAGAAAGCCCTTCAGTGGAGGGGCTGCTCCTTCAGAAGAGGTTCCTGCTTCTGCCCAAAGTGGTGGCAGATGTCTGGTACATGGGAAAAATGGGTCAGACCTGTGCCTGCTGTTACGTCGTACCATTAACTGTGGTATATGGAAGAGGACATGCTGCACGAGGCAGCTCCTCTCTGCAGAGCTGGCAGTCTGGTGGCTGCTGCTGCTCGGGAGCACGGCTGTGTGCAGGGGCTCCTTCCAACTCTGTCCTGACACGCAGCTTCTTGCAGTCCAGAAAAGTCTTCTTTTGTATGTGGCTTGTCTAGGTGATTTGCTGCTGAGCCTCTCTTTGGAAACTGCGGTGAGAGGCACTGCACCACCTTCTATGTTCTCTGCCTGGCAGAAGGACCGGATAGGCAGGTAGTGGGGGTTTACTGGGAGTCCTATTCTGCCCAGCTCCACTGAAGGACTTCCATGTCTGTGGCAGCCCTTTTTTCCTTCATTTTGCTACCTCTCTGATGAGGGTATGCAGCTTTCCAAGGAGGAAAGCCAAAGACAAGATTCCCAGGAAACCTGGGAGTTTAAAATTGCTAAGAGTAGTTGATTCTGGGCTTATCAAGCACTAATCACTGTCTGGTATCAAATGGGAGATATGGTATTGCCTCAGCATTTTCTGAAACATTTCAGCCAGATTACACCACAGCAGGCAAGGATTAACAGACACACAGCAGCCAACCCGTGCTACAGCAGTGCAGTGTGCTATGCAGAAGGACTGCCTAGTGCAGCTGAGAACTTCAAAATTAACAAACTCGTGTAACAATGGTTTATTTGGTGTGAAAGAGGTTAATTACTGCAACCTGGAGAGGCAGTAGCTGTGAATGAGGATGTAAAGTTTTAGAGGTGGAAAAACCAAATTTGCTTGGATGTAAAACTTATATGGATGGACCATCCATCCTTGGATGAAAACCTACTTGCAGACAGTTTTAAAATAAGTGCAATACTAAAATAGCTTTAGCGTAGATGTTTTGACTGTATTTCTGTACATAACAAAAATTCGAACTATCAGCAAATGAAAATGAAAAGTTGCTTGGAGCTTCATTTCTTAACAAATGTTGCTCCCAAACTTAAAAAATGGACCTCCCCTGCCTTTTAGTGTTGAATTTTTATGAGAGTTGCAGACCTTTTTCTCCTCTCCTGTGTATCATCTGTAAATATTTGAATTGTTTTGTTCTAGAAAGGATTTCCTGAGTAACTATCAGTTTGGGATATGAACATGCTGCAGCAAATCACCAATACTTAAACCCTTCTGCTAATGTTGGTTATATAAACATAAATACATTTATCCTCACTTTTTTGATATTTCAGACTCATTTGGATGAATGTCAGAACTGGAAACCAATCTCACTAATTAGTCATTTACTTTCTGCTGTAACAAAATGTTTTTTTCTTTCACAGCTGATGCTGGTAAGTGATCCATCAAGTATTCAGTTTATCTTATCATACTCACTTGTATCAATTATAAATATGTAGTTTAAAAAGTAAATGTAGCTATTCATAAAACCAAAGGGGAAATGGTGTTCCCCTCCCATTAAAAATTCCAGGAAATTTCCTGTTTCCATTCCAAAACTTTTCAAAATATTTCTATGAAAAATGAGAACAAATCACACCAAAGCTACTCTTTGAATAGCCCGGGTGGTTCCTAAGGAAACCTATGGCTGGGTTCCTGCTCCTGCCTAGCAAGAGTTATTCTTTTTGTTGGATCTGCTGCAGTTTGTATAAAGCAGTACCTCTAAAATTGGCTATGAACCTGACTCATCTATATATCTCCTAGACAAAAATTTAAGAGTAGATGTAATTAGATGTACAGAAGGTATCAGAAAATGTTGGAGACCAGAGCACTGGCATCTGGGGAATGATTCTGTTCTCTTTTCTGCCACTGCAAATGTATTGACTTCAGGGGAATAAACGTGCATATATTATATCCATATCAGGGTCTTTGTCTCTAGTTCCAGCTCTCCTAAGACACAGACTATATCAGATAAATTCAGACAAATTATTACAAACTATTTTAAAGTTGTGGATCATTAGCTCTCCTGTCTTCAGATAAAATGATTACTATTCCAAAGGAAAAAAAGAAGTTGAAGGCAAGATATCCCGCAGAATGATTTATTTGAAAAGAAGAAGACCATCAGATGCTAAAGGAAAAACTCATTTTGTAATAGGTATTAAAGATTTCAAAAGAATGACAATGCCTAAAAAGGAAGGCCAGCTTACTTTTCCATTTTATTCAGATAAACAGATCAAAATATGGATGAAAATTCAGCTCTAGGAAATGCAGTAAGAACAGTCAAACTCTCATAGAATTATAGAATCGTTTAGGATGGAAAAGACCCTTAAGATCATTGAGTCCAACCATTAACCTAACACTACCAAGTCCACCACTAAACCATGTCCCCATGCGCCATACCTACAGGTCTTTTAAATACCCCCAGGGATTGTGACTCAACCACTTCCCTGGACAGCCTGTTCCAGTGCTTGATAACCCTTTCAGTGAAGAAATTTTTGCTAATATCCAATCTAAACATCCCCTGATGCAACTTGAGGCTGTTTCCTCTCATCCTATCGCTTGTTACTTGGGAGAAGAGACTGACACCACCTCGCTACAACCTCCTTTCGGGTAGTTGTAGAGAGTGATAAGGTCTCCCCTGAGCCTCCTTTTCTCCAGGCTAAACAACCCCAGTTCCCTCAGCCGCTCCTCAGCAGACTTGTGCTCTAGACCCTTCACCAGCTTCGTTGCCCTTCTTTGGACACGCTCCAGGACCTCAATGCCTTTCTTGTAGTGAGGGGCCCAAAACTAAACACAGAATTCGAGGTGCGGCCTCAGAACTATACTTTCTTATGCTACATAGTGAAATGGAGAGAAATAGGCATTCTGAGGTCACTGTTTGCCTGACCTGTTTCAGACACTGTTTGGAAAAGAATGAAGTGCCTGCTTCTTTCTGTTGACTATAACAGGAGCCTGGAATGACTAACTGAGATGTAGACATTTACATTGGTTTTATTTGGTCAAGTAAACCTTCACCATCAGAAATGCTTTAGCTAAGTGTTAGTTGTTCAGGTTAAAAAGTTGTCTTTCATGCTTCAGAAGTGTTAGAAAATACAGCAGGGCGTGGAATTTGAATTATCTTTAAATGTTGTCTTTTCATGCTCAACTTAATTAAGATTACTTCTGTGAGTTATGTTTGTTACTGGTGTGAAAGAAGGGAGCTGTGGAAAGATTTGATCTTAAAAACCACCTCTTCTTCAGATATGTATTGATCAACTTCTGTTGACTGCTGGAAAGCTACAGGAATTAACCTCCCATTTCTGTCAGCTCAGCCAACAAATGCCTATCCTGAATTACTATGGAAATTAACTAAGAAACCAGTATTGCTGATCATTTTTTTGTGGAGAAAATAATGGTTAAAAATTAAATAATTGAACTATTATAGTAATTTTACAAAAAAAACCCAAAACCCCTGATATTTACCTTTCTATGAGATTGACTACTTTCCCATGCAAAATAATTGAACCAATATTAAGGGAATGAACTTTCAGAGTATCTAAGCTCAATCCTGTGAACACTTATGCACATCGAACTTGATTGTTCTTGCTGACAGAATTATATAATGAGTAGATGAAAGGAATGCAGCAGAGGTCATATGTTTGGAATTCAGCACAGCATATGTTCTTGTGCCTCATGACATATTACAACGAAAAGTTATTTACAGTTTGGCTATAAAAGAAATTGTAGTATATATGAATTAGATACCATTCCTTTAAATAGTCTTTACCCTGCCTCATGGGATTCCATCTTTTCTATTGTTTGCATTTGTACATTTGCACAAATTACTGAGCGTGGTTTCTGGAGTTTAGACGTCATACTTTGATACATCCTTAATATTATGTTGAGTAGAGAGCAAGGGCACAAAACTAATGTTTTCCTATTGTCTAAGAAGATTTATGAGACTCTCAGGACTCTCAAAGATCCAGTCACTCTGCAGATTGAAATTGCCAATATTGCCAGCTGTTGTGCAAATGCCAAGATCGTGTGGGAAAAGGGATATTTCTGATTCTGCTTCGACTAATCTGTAAGTACTTCATTCACTCATGAAAATGGCTAGTTCTTCAGAAGTTGAAATATCTTTTCAAAATGTTCAGTGTGAAAATTTGCTATTTTTCTATCCCATTGGAAAATAACAAAAAAAAAAAGCTAAGTCTGGTGGACTTGGCAGTGTTAGGTTAACGGTTGGACTTGATGATCTTAAAGGTCGTTTCCAACCTAAACGATTCTATGATTCTAAAAATTTGTTAGTGTTGCTAAATGCACTATTTATTTTTTTTCTTGTCTTTCATTTCTTTGGATTTCTTTGAAAATTTCATTGGAAAATCAGAGAATTTAAAATGAAACACTACGAACTATTTGGCTAATGCTTATGGAAAACTTTATAGAAATGACTTCAAGTAAAAGTTTTCAATCAATTTATATTCCTATTTCAATAGTATTTTTGAGGTTTGAATTTGTTTACAGCCTATGAGGTCACATGTTGTTCAGTTGTCTGCCGCTGAACAGAAGAGCACAATCATGACTTTACTGGATCAGACCAAGGTCCACCTAGCCCACTGTCCTTACTAACATGGAGCCTATAACAAATGCCTAGGGATGAATCCAGGAAAAAAGCTGATATATCGTTATGGTTTTTCAAAATATCCTCTCATACTTCCTTAGTGATTTATGGCTCTGGGACATCCTTAGCCAGAGGTAATGTCTTTGTATTCAAAACTGTATCTCCAACTTTCATCGCAGTGTTAGCATAGATAGAAGTCTATGGAATGACTAATTACGTAGTAAAAGTTGAAAGAATCAGGATCTTATTTTTCAGTGTTTCCTGTGATTGCACCAGGAAATTCAGATAATAATGTCTCGAAAATGTTTATTAATTTTTTAAAAGAACTAGCATTCATTTTAATCTCGGTAAATATTTCTATTTCCATGTGTAGTTATCTCCATGTCATGAAAACTCTTACTGAGGAGGGAGTGAATATGTGAGCCCTCTATATAATAAGATGTCACTGCTTTCAGATGTATGTCAACTGACAGTTTGATTTGGCTATTAGTCACATCTCTTTTTTGTTTTTAATTATCACATAGTTACCTTACTCAGGAACTGTAAAGCTTTGCCACATTTTTTTAATCCTGAGGCACAATAAATACTAAGAAAAGATTTCTCTTATACCAAAAATCAAACAAGCAAATGTAGAATTTGATTAAAACCTCTGTAAGTGTCAGATAAAATGTAAGGGCCTTTCCGATTTTTATTAGATACTGGACTCTTTTGTCAGCTGGTATAAATCAGTCAGCTTCAATTTATGTTAATAGAACTAGTTTGACTTGTACCAGTTGAGGAACTGGCTCTTTCAGCTCCAGCATATGAAAGTATCTATGTTAAGACAATCAAAGAGTTTTCTATGACAAATGATGAAGGTATGATAGGAACTAGATGGCAGGGAGTTGTGTTATGTAGTGTATTTTAAAATTCAAGGTCAAAGGTGTATATCCTGCTCAAATCATGGTGACTGAGTTTTGAACATCCAGACATTTCCTTTAGAATAGGTGATAAAAAATAGAAAAACAATAGGATTTTTTTTTGTAAAAAATTAAAATAATTTGAAACTGTCTGAGCATCTATACACTGTTTGATTGCCTACCTGAACTGTCACAAGGAAGTGATAGCTCACTGCATTTTAAGTGAAAAAGTTGTCACATAAAAATGTCATTCCAATGTCTAGTCCTGTCATCACTCCCAGTGAAGAGACCAAGGTCTAAATGGATCACAGAAGCTAAACTGCTCATCTTTGGAACATGTTCTTCCAGGCCAGAGTTAAAATTCTTTTGTTACATAAATGAAGATAGTCTGAAAGATGTTTATTTAGCTATTTAACAATTTAGCATGAGATTCATCCCACTTGACTGCAGTCTTCTAATTCTTAGGGTCTTGTCCTGTGCTTTCAGGCAGCCCTCTTTACAGTCATTTATCACACCTGCCTGGGGAGTGATCAGTTTTTATGACGGGTTGAATCTCCCTCTAGTGGATTTTGTGTTTCTCCTTGAGTACAGAAGGAGTCTAGATGAGTGCCCCAGCCTGCCCACCCACTTTTTGTAGAATAGGTGGTTAAAATCCAGACATAGAGAGCAGAAGATGGGGTTTCTAAGCAGGACTCATGATGGTAGTGGACAGAACACATCTTGCCACCAGGGTGTTGTAACCACACAACCATCTTGGGTAAGGGCAATCACTGCCACCCTTTTGGAGACCAGCCACAGCCCACATGCAAAAGTCAGTGGGCAAAGGGCACTTTGAGCATTATGGGTAGTGCATCCACCCAGGACAAGGGCAGCATTAGGGTCCAGGTTCAGGTCTCAGATTTGAGAGCGCATTCTGTACCAGACTGTGAAAAACAGACCCTTGGGGAAAAACAACACAGTCTCTAGTACCGGCAGTCTCACGGTTCTACATTCCTGGCTGGACGGGATGTGGTACTAGATCCTCTCTGAGCCCCGACTGGTTCTGATGCCATTACTGCAACAAAGGGAACTGACATATTTCTATTTCACTGGCATTAAAAAAAAAAGAAAAAAAAAGGAAAGAAAAAAAGAAGAAATTAGTAAATCTTTTTTAAGAGATATCTGTAGTTGGAAATAAAAAAATATAGTGATTGCACTGTGGGAAGAGGGAGACCAGTTCATTAGCAGCAGTTGTTATGAGGAGCATGTGAAAATTTTTTAACGCTGTTTTCTTCTCCTGGGCAAAAGGATCTACTAGCACCTCCACGCCGTTAGCAGCATTCCAAATGGGTTTAATGTTTATATGGATGGTAATAGTTTATTGCTAGATTCTAAATACGTTACATAAAACATGTGTTCTGATTTTCAGTTGATCATGCTGTACCAGAGGGGAGGAAATGCAATTAAAATAAAAACGACACACTAACTGGTATTTCTGAAGGCAGTTTTTAGAATTTAAATTGTGACCTCAGTGTAGACCATAAATATAAAATTCATATGTGCTCTGCTTCCTGCATATAATTACCTATCACAAGGTTCATAGTTTAAATGAAATTCTTTATGAAGCAAGAAATAGTATAATAGTGTTTTCTGGCTTGGTGCCCTACAGGATACATCAAGCAAAGATACTTTTTCTAATTTTAAAGAGAAATAAAAACATGTGGAACATATGAACTTTTGATGCTGTAATCCTATCAGAATATGTTTGTTTTTATTAAATTTTCCTCATTGAATGCTTCCTTTTCTCAGTGCATTCAGGGGGTGACACTACGTTCCACATGAGTTTAATAGTTATGTGAGCAGTCTGAAGGATCTTTCAGATTCTTTTCTTTCTCCCTGTTTATAAATACTTGAAGCCCGCAGTCTGCCTATCGGTAATACTTCCTCTCATCTTGGCACAAAGCCTGAGCAAACAGGATTTCGGTAGGTGAATTGTGCGAGGGTTGAGGTTGGACAGGGAAAAAGGATTAATCCTGCCAGACTGTAGGCGGGCAACGTAATTTCACCTAATGCAACCTTTGGAGCTCATTTAATTGCCCTGTCTGATCGTGCAGTAGGTTCAAACCATGGTATGTGCACAGGCACGGATTCATCTCTCCATCCCAAGAGTCACCGTCTTTCTGACTGTTCATCTCTGCATGTCTGTGGCTCTGCATCTTTGGAAGCCATCTTTGGGGACACTTTACTGCTTTACTCCTAGTGCAGAATCTCAAAGATGTCCATGTAGCAGCTAATATCACCCTTGTGACTTAAAAGGTATGGCTGAACTCCAGGTTTATCTTATCTTCCTCTTTCTTTAGACAAATGGATTAAGCTGATCAGTGTAGTTGATTATTCACATGCAGTACATCAATCACTTCTGTCCTGAATTGCTCCTCTGTGTTTTCACACTTCAAGACTTTCCACAAGGCATCAAATCACCAATGGGCATGTGACATAAATGTCCTTGTTGATCTTGGTCACTAAGGAAGATCGGGTTTTGTTACGTTATTTGCTCTTGCTACATTAGTCCTTGCTTTCAAGCTTCCAAAGCTTCTCTCACTTAAGCACAGGGAAATGCTTTGGTGGCTCCTACAGTCTTCATTCTGAATGTAGGGAACTCAAATTTAAAACATTTACAGATCATAAGTGGTTTTTCTTCCAAATAATTTTTGCATTCTTTCACAGCTTGCTGTTTAAAATTGTTTTTTTACTATGTGTGCAAACATATTGGAAAAAAAAATGTTGAAAAAAATATTTTCTCTACATCTTTGTCATGAAAGTTGGTCTTTAAAAATCTCTAAATGTGCATGAACAAAACTGCAGCTATGTTTTTATAAGAATACTGATTTGAATAGATGCATATGACTACACTAAAGGCATTAAAGAATCAGCAAAACAATAGTGTGTGATAAGCAACAAAATCCTAGATATATTAAATACTATTTGTGCTCTCATAATGATTATGAAGTTCCACACATACATTTTGCTTAAAAATCCCTTCAGTTACAATAGCACCTTGTTCAACGTAATCTTATTCACATGTATTCTAAAGCTGTGGTGATCTGTTTTGTGGTGCATGCTCAATGATGTCTGTGGCTATTATGTGCACATGACCACGTAAGAAAATGTGGCAGGTAAATAGAAACGTATGAAACACATATAGAGATGGTAGCCTACAAAGATGGCAGTGACAGATGTTCTTGTTGCAGTAATCTGATCATGGCAGAATGACAACAGTAAAAAAACAGGAAGAAAAATGTTTAGGGAGCACAGAAATGCTAGCAGTTCTTCTATCAGTAGAACAAATAAAGTTTAAGATAAGTTTCAGGGCTCAGTTCAGTTGGCTTAATATTTTTGTCTAATGCCACTGAAGACCGCTGCTATTATAATAGCATGAAGATCTGGTCAATAAAGCCAAAGGAGTCTGAAGATGCGTTCAGCTCAGTCTAAAGTAGACACCAGTGGAGGTCAGCTGCATAGCTCTCCAGATTGCGGAGGAGATTCACTAGATCTTCATTGACAGGAGCTTAAAAATCTTCCTTGTATATATATAGCTACATCTGGACACAAACTTCTTGGACTCTTCAGTTTGGACTTGGGTTTGGGTTTTTTTGGGTTTTTTTTTTTTTTGTTTTTATGAATTAGTTCCTTGTGGTTGCGTTCTCTATTATCTAATAAGGTACAGCCCCTTGATCAAATTACAAGCTCTTCTCCCATGGTTTTAACATTGTAATGTCTTTCTCCTGTGTGCATTCAGTTTTCTGTCTCATCCTATAATTTTTCCCTGAGCAGGGATACTGCTAAGGGATCTCTGTTATCTGAACACTTAATTTAAGAATGTGTGTAGATACGTAATGTCTTTAAAAATATTACCTCTGTCAGGGAGGCTGAAACAGAGCAATAGATTTAGGAGTTACTGGTAGAATAGGTGGAAAGGACAAACAGAGAAATAGTGTGATAACATAAAAATGCAAAATGCATTCTCACTCATTTTTTCAGCCTGAGAACTCTTATGTGACTGATATTTAGACATATAAACAGTTTTGTGGGTTAAGCTGTCCTTTCCTTTTCCTACGCAGATTTTGGCAACACTGTATGCATGTAGAGAGAGGATCTCATCTCATAGGTGGTGTTTCCCCATTACACTGTCCTACATTTTGCAAAACTAGAAGGAAAACCTTTTCCTTATTTTGATGTTTGTACCTTTCAGATGCTGTGGTTGTTGATAATAGCTGCATAATGGTTGTATTTGTTTGGTTCTTCTAATCTGTCTTTGTAAGAGTTAGCACCTCTGTGGCCATCAGTGTACGTTTTGTAGATTTTCCTAAATTTATTCCGGTTTGTCACTGATGTGAACAGTGTATTACCATCATTCGACAAAGATGCAAGTGGCATAAAAGTGTTACATTATTGTATGCATGTGTCCACTTGTAGATTTTGCGTCTCTTAGTAACATCAATGGGATAATGTTTGCTTCTCATTTTCCAGAAGCAGATGCAGGCAACATCTTGTTCTTGCATGCCAGCATAATGCATAACGAAGATTGCCAGTCAAAATTAGAGAATCGTGAATAGATAACTACCCCAAATCAGAGCATCTTCAGGCCAGAAAAAACAGCATCAGACCATACACTCCTTACTTTTCATGTTTTTATTGGTAGCCTTTATCATATTTGAACAGAAGAGTTGTGTTAATCTTCAATGCTGAATGAAATCATGTTGCTTACTACTTATTGAAGAAGTAAATCTTTCTCTTACCCTTGCCCCTCTGCTTGATGGATTGTTTAGAGAAATAAAGCTGTTCTCTTCACTAAAATTGGCTTGCCTGAGTCTCAGCTTATTCTTTTGTATATTAGATATGTCTTTTTCTTTTCAAATGCGAGAACTAAAGGAAGGTGTTGCTTCTGTTATTCTTCTGCTCTAGGGTCCTTTTAAAGTTTTTATTTGGGTTAAGCACATTTGCGATTAATCAGTCCACAGAAGACAGGCCAGGTACCCATCATGTCAGACTGTTGCCATTAATTTTCATTTCAGCCCTTCAGATATCTGTATAAACCACTCTAGCAAGAATCAAGCTCAACTATATAACTCTGTATTTTTGCTGTCTGGCTCACATTTTTGTCCTGGATCTTTGCGTTATTTTCAAGTGTTTGAGTGATGCAAAGTTGCTTACATTTGGGTAACTTCTGTCCGGAGGGGACATTAATAAAGACAAACATTCTTCATTCAGAGAATGTAATAATGTCTGGAAGTCTCCACGTGTTGTGGAGTGATCCCAGGCTTTCCAGCCATGGAGGTATCAGTTGAAAAACACCTTATCTCCCCCAGGGAGGAAACCTGGGATCCATTTACGTGTTCTTTGTAGTTGATAAAAAGATTACAAATGGCCAGTTAATATTTCAAGATTATTCTAAATTACTGATTAGCATGGTAAATTTCAAAACATTAAAACAAATGAAGACATGCTTTTTAAATATATTTCCTTTAATACTCAGAGCTTCTAGGGCAGTTAGTTATAAAAGGCCAAAGGTCAACCGATTGGTTCCAGTCTGGAAATTTAGACGAGGGAAGTTCTTTAGGGCTCCTGCTTTGGATCAGGAACAATTTGAAAGAGCAACAAGCTTGCTTCCCCCACTCCTCCCTGGAAGTGGATTAATTTCTTGCTTGAAGAAGTGGCAATAATAATACAGGAGGTCCTCACTCCCTACCACGTGGTAATTTGCATCCATAAAGTTTTGATTTGTCTCTTCTTATTTCTCAGAAAAGATATAATAGCAGGGTGTCATACTGAGATTCAGAATCATTAAGACTTCATTAAAAATATACTAAAGCACATTTTCTAGTATGTGATGTAATTTCATGATAAATAATGAAAAACTAAATGACAGCTGTCAAAAATATTTCTTATTACACTCATTTTATTTTTTTAATTATAGGTCTAAAACCTCCAATAACTACAGAGGGATTTCTGTGTAAATTCTATAACATAGATATGAAATGAATAGTCCTTGTTAACCCTGATGGTGAATAATGTGGAGGTTCTTCCAGTACTGAGCATTCATATCCCAAGTTCATATATGAATAGCTTTCATTCACATAAGGAATCGAAATTTGTCACGCAACCTGTTGTGGTTTTTCAATTTTGAGGTTTTTGTAATTTTGCTAAGCAGTTCAGTGTCTGTTTAGTTCATTAAAATGAGCACTTTAGATGTGAAATGGGATCAAGAAGAAAGACCCTGACCATCCTACTTAGATGTTCATTCAATAAAGAATTAACCTATCCTCTCTACAGCAATTGCTGACCCTTTCACCTCCTTTATTCTGTTGCCTCTCCAGCCTTCCAGGACAATATTCCGGCTGACAGGGAAATAACACATCATGTTGCTGAAGCTCCTATTTAATCTCTATCTGTTGACCCTGTTGGCAAGTAATATCATCCATCTCCACCCTAAATCTAAATTATTTCTAACTAATTGCTCCCTTTATATCGTCTCTTCATCTTGCCAGCTTGCTGGCAAGGGCCTGTTTGAATGTATTGATCACCTTTTCTCAGCCATAGGATAGAGGGCATGCCACAGGCACTAACTTACTTAACCCCCAGCAACAAGAGCACATAACACCACAAGGAGCCAGGTTGTTCCTCCCCGCTCCCCGCCCCTCCAAACTCAAACTGAAATGCAGTGATACAGCTTCTTTGTCCTGATTCTCTACCTATCTCCTGCGCAACTTTCAAAGGAGTTTATTATTATTATTACAGTGCTTGTTGTCATAGCCCTTTCTTCTGTCTCTTGAAGTACCTCCCACGGTCATTGCTGACTCCAGGGCCCCTTCTTGTCAGTTTTTACATTAATGACATTCCCAGTGTACCTGAAATCTGAAATATTTATGCTTGCAGATGACAATGTTCCTCTGTTTGCTGCTAATGTCTCCTTCTCTGCTTTGAAAAGACGTATGTGATCAAGTAGCTTAATAATATGCAGTACCTCTTTCCTTTCTGCCCCTTTCTCTTGACAGAAATGTGGTTAATACTCTTTTCCTGCTCACAAATTAGTTACCCTTTCATGCTGCACAAACTTTACAGTGCTAGAAAAGTAGCTTATCTGCTTCCTTAATAAGATACAAATGTTTTGTGTCTACAGGGGTGATCTCTTCAGGTCAGGACTGAGGACTGTTGGCTCCGCAGTACAGGAGGAGACCTGTGCTGCTTTGGCTCTCTGGCACATTTGGCTTTTCAGAATGGCTATATATATAACTGCGCATGCAAACATATGCAAATCTGTATGTGTACCTATGTATACACACAGATGTCTTCCTCCCTCCCCCTGGACTGCACTGGAGCATCCAGCCCTTTCTAAGGGTATTGCATTCATTTGGGGAGGGGGGTGGGGGGAGAAGAGGAAGCGTCTTGTCAAATATTATGACTACTTCAAAGGAATGGAGTCCTAATCTATTTAAAATATGAAGTACATTTTGATAAGCCATGTAAATTAATGTTAACTTGGGGAATACTATGAGTAGACAGCTAAAATGGGTGGAGATTGTTGAGGAAAATGAATTAGAGGGCGAAAAGGAGATCAGGAATTTTTTAGCTAGCAAGAAAGAAGGGAACTTTAAGCACTTGAATATGTATTTTTCCTGTGGAAATAAAAAAATGACCAGCCAAATTGGTGGACAAAACTGTATCTGTTAAAAATGAAAGGGAGTATAGGATAGCTCAGGGGAACGATAACTCATTTCTAAGTCACTAGTTCAAATGCAGCCTAGTCAGTAAGAACAAGGCACCCTTCCCAGCAGTCACTGGAGTATTAAACAGAGACCTGAATGGAAGTTAACACAGTGCTAGCATTTCCAAAGTTCATTTGGTAGCTGCTTCTGGGTAGCTGCAAGGGGACATACAGAATAGTCATAAGGTAAATAGAGCCAAAAGGATAAAACCAAGAAATGCGTCTGTGATGTTGAGAGAAGGCTCCTTTTGCTGGTGTGAAAATGAAATAGCCCTGAAGACCAACCATGAAATGGGCAGGAGTGAGAGGTCTCACAACACCTTCTACTCTGTCATTCCCCAACTCCTGGACTTTTTGGAGAGGTGAGAAAAAACACAGTTAAGTCTTGGCCCTGTCTGCCTGCTAGGTTTTTATTTTCTGTGATGTTGTTTCTGTAAAATGTCTCAAGACTGTACATAAAAGCTGTTTGGCGATGCAGGCTGGAAAGTGGTCATCAAGCAACATGGAAGGTCTACCTGGAAGAGTGCAGTGCTGGGCACAGATACCCAAGTTATCTTAAATACCAGCAGCTGTCTCACCACATGAGTGCAGCAGACTCTCAGAGAATGCATTCTTCTCACCTCCTTAGCCTGGACAGAGCACTCTGCTGGTGTGAAGATTGCTTCCATTTCTCTGCAGATGTGCTGAGAGTCAAAGCTGAGGATGCAATATTAACTCCAGACTCAGAACTACAGTCCCCGAGCTGACAAGAAATGAAACATTACTAGAACAACGGAGAGGGGGTGGATGACTCATCCTTAGAAGCAGGCTGAAAAATAGAGTTGATGTGGCCAATCCTTCCGCCTGTAGAGGATGGCTTCACCTGCAAAGGCATCTGTGCTCTTCCCACAGAGCCTTTTATTGAATGAACTGCTCCTGTGCCTCTGAGGTCCTCTTGCCCATGCCAGTTGCTATGTACAGGAAATCACTAATCAGGCAGACAGAAAACACACGTCAAGTGCCCAGGCTAGGCAAGTAACTTCTTTATGCATCTTCTTTAAGGTGGAAAATAGTTTTAGTAAGATAGACCGCATGCAGAAACATACCTACTCTACAATATCCCAGGTGACACATGCATCTCAGACTTACACAGAAGTTTGCTGTTCTTTTTAGCTCTTCCATGCTTTTGGATTCAAATGACCACAAAATAAAATAAAATAAAATAAAATAAATAAAAATAAAATAAAATAAAATAAAATACCACACAATTTCAACTCTAACTCACTAGAAGATTGGGCTCCATCCAGTTCATCACAGATCTGACCATAAAGGTCAATGAATGCATTTGTGACGTTAAGGCAGGATTCTTGAACTCATCTTAATTTGATGGGGAAGCCAAACTGCTGCAGTTTAATTCATACGTTTTAGGAGGTGTTGTTGCTAATGGGAATCAGCTCTTCAGCCACCCACAGCTTTTGTCTTGGGGAAGCTTGTGCATCCCTAAACAGTCAGAGAGTGACCTAACCACTAAGTGATGTGAAAGGTGAGGATCAGACTGCTCTCCGAGAGTAGTTTGATCCTTGGCCCTTTTTTACTCAGCAGGATCTGTGTACCCAAAGTAATTTTAATCTTTCACCCTCAATTGACTAAATTATAGAAATCCTGCTGGATATGGAAGATTACAGGCATTAGGTTTCCATCAAGCTGAAAGAATTCCCACGTCCACCCATGTCTCAGAAGGATTGTTCATATCTAAATATAAAATGAGTCTAATTAAACTGTGAACATGTGCTATTTTGATGTTGTAACTCAGATTTTTCAAGCATGACAACATCTTTGCAAATGTCATGATTTGGGATTGCTATAATGTGTAAAGAGGAGGAAAGAATTGAGGAAGAAAGAATAGAGAGAAATATTCAATCATTCCCAGACTTTTGAAATACTTGCAATCAAAAATAGGGGGAAAAAAGTGCATTTCAGCAACAGATTCCAAACATTGGCTTAAAAACAAAAGCTTATCTAAAAATGGTTCATTTTTACATATAATGTGTACTGTAAGACCCTATCCTTGTATACAGCCTTTGAAATTATATCATCCTGTACTGTGCCCATCAAAAATCTCACCCTATATCCAATGTGTCATAACCCTGTATTAGAAAAGCTGACTTGGGCCAGTTTTGTGTAAGAGCACATAAGGAGCTCAGTAGATGTCTAGACATTAGACAAGTCTAATGAATCACATCCCAGAAGCTCCTGTTTCCACTGAAACTCAGAGGGCCTACAGAGGGATAGCTCAGATGTAGGTATATACATGTAAAGTTAGATGAGATGAATTATATGCTCCATGTACAACTCCATGCTACTAATTCACCTGTGTTTCCACAAAAGAGGCAGAAACATTGAAGTGCTAGGCAGAGTTTGGGGTAACATATAAAACCTATACATTTGTGGGTACGAAAATTTCCAGCATAGTTGAAGTCATATTATAGTTTTGAACTTAGAACTACTGGCATCTGGTCCAAAAGCCATTGCTATAATTTTCAACAGTCTCTGAAATACCAGCTAGAGATTATATAGTTCTTCCTCTCTTTTCTTCCTCTCTTTTCCTAACCTGTTGAAAAGTATTATTTTCAACTATTAAGCAGTGGTTGAATTTGAGAAAATGCATTAGTGGTGGATGTAGGGTATACGGCTTTTTAATCACTTCAGGACAGGCAATATTACTGTGCATCTTCTGTGGAAGAAACTATTAAATAATTGCTAGGCTACCTGCTGCACCTTATCATAATTGTAATTCTTTTTTCCTAAATGTTTGCTTTGGACTAGTTTCAGGCTCTGCCACATAGAAGGTTTTTAATCTTGGTTCTCACCCATACATATTTACCTGAGGCTGTCAAAGAGTAAGCACATTGGTTTATTAGCTGCTCTGCTAACCCAATCAGGCTGATAAATGTAGTCTTCAAACAGTAACAATAAATCAGAAAGTATTTTGGATAAGATATGACTGTGTCCTGTTCAATCAGGTATGTTTGAAATCATTACATTTGAATATATGCACTGTTGCTAATACAAGAAACAATGTTTAAAATGAGGGTCAATGAAGCTTTCGAAGACCTGACAGGCAACAGGAGATGAGAGCAGCTTAGGTCCAATAGTGCTGGGGTTACACTATGGTATAATAAATTGAAAGATAATTTTCCCAAGGAAGATGGAGCAGGAGAAATCATGACCCTAAAATATTCTATACTGGAAGTCCTGAAATAAAGAAATAGGAAATCTTGAAGATTCCTTTTCCCATTGAATCTGAGACAATCACCTCAAAAGACACAGTGCTCTGCTTTGAGCACTGCTTAAGTTCATGTTGCAAAGCTTAGTGGCAAAGAGGCATGTGTAACACTTGTACATCTGGATTGGACAGGCATTTGCTGTATGGGAGAAAAGCATGAAGACGCACTCTAGAAATAGTGGTGAATTGGACAGCATTACATTTCTAGAATGCTAAAAGTCCATCCCAGCTCAAGCGTTACCTTATTTGCTCAAATAAAAGCAACACTAGAATAATGGCTACGGTTCTCAGTTTCACTCCCCAGTATAGAATCTGCATATATCCACATAAAGTCTAGACTTATTGTCTTTTTTACGTTAGATTCACAGTAAATCTACCTAATCTTTTGCTCATCTTGTTATCTTTTTATGCCTACTGCTTTAGAATTACTACCTCTGAACTGGAGATGCTGTGCTGAAGTTAATATAGTTCACCCAACCAGGAACACTATGTTGTGCATGAACAACACCCAGGGCTTTTGGGTGGTCTCCAGTGAGCCTGGAGCATGAGAGCAAACAGAGGTCTATCCTGCTGTTGCTGACTTTGTACAATAAAATAATAAGAAAAAGGGAATTGAGATAAAGAAAAAGGAGCAATATGGAAGAGGAATGTAAAAGATGCTTGGAGAACCTTACTGTACCCAGCATGGATAGCTGGTTGGTGACTGTAATGGGTTCAGCTACTGTTTGAACCTCTGGACTGGAAAGAAAAAATCTGGGGAAAACAGTGGACCCTTTCTGAGTAAATACAGTATTCAATTTAAATCTGTAGACCTGGAAGCATTTAAGATTGCAGGATGTATGAGTTTTTAAAAAAACAGTATTTGTTTCTACTTTGTAAGACATAATTCTGATAGGCTGGAACACAGTATGAGTTTGTATTTTTCCTATTACTTTCCCACAGAACAATTTCACATGCAGCTCCAATTGCAAAATGCACAGTCAGGTTTTTCTGAAGAGTGAGATTTCAGGAAGCTTGTATTCACAACTTCAAGCAGTGCTAGTCTAATGTAAAACATTCTGTTTCCAAGATAAAAAACCTGGAGACCTGGCCATGAGAAGATGAAGACTGTAGTGGCATATGACTAGCTTAACAACAGAGAAAACACACAGTCCTATAGCGAGAGCCAGGCAATAAATATACCTAATATTGCAGTCTAGTCTAACATGGGTTAATTCTTGTATCTTTATAATCTTGCAAAACACATTTAGAGATGTACCCTTGTGTTGTTTCAAATTATTTCCTCATTGTTTCTCTGTGAGAAACGCACACACATAAATTGTTTATGAAAGCTCATCTCTGACACCATTTATCCACTTTCCTTGAGATATCTGATTTGCCAAAAATGAAACCTTCCTTTATGGTATATGAGACGCTTCCTGACAAAATCCCCATTTAAGGGCTAGAGACGGGGTGTCTCTTGAGGACTGGTAATGAGATACAGAGCAGAGTTCTGCAAAAGTTCAAAACAAAAGTATAAGCCATGTGAATCACGCCTGGTTTCATGCCTTGCTGGAAAGAAACATTTCATGTTTCTGTGCAGAAATCAGACACAGCTTGTCATGTGGTCTGGTTGGGATATGAAATCAGATGAAACCTTGGGCTTTAGCAACATTTGCCTTTCAGAATGTAATTGTACAAAACTCAGACTGTAACTGAAGAGATACCCTATCAATGTATAAAGGAGTATACATTGAGTTGCTGCAGAGCAGAGCAATATTGTCGTGGTTTAACCTCAGTTGGCAACTAAGCACCACGCAGCCGCTCGCTCACTCCCCACACCCCTGGTGGGATGGGGCAGAGAATTGGAAGAGCACAAGTGAGAAAAACTCGTGGGTTGAGATAAAAACAGTTTAATAATTGAAATAAAATGATAATAATAATA
>NW_008825494.1:1413382-1415612 GCF_000699105.1 Pygoscelis adeliae | reverse complement strand
GTGTGTTATCAACTTTGTTCTCATCCTAAATCCAAAACACAGCACTGTACCAGCTACTAGGAAGAAAACTAACTCTATCCCTGCCGAAACCAGGACAAATGTATAACAAGGTGTATAAGCTGTTCTGATATGACTTGCAACACCTCTTACGTGTAAGTACTAACCCAGGACACTTTTGCAGCAGTAAGTGGAGCTGCACCTCAGGGTTTTGTGCAAAAGTTGTGCGCTATCTAAAACAAATTTCAGCTCTGGGCAACTTGCACACTCTGAATGGGGCACAGATGATGCTGTGGAAGGGACGAATGCATCATCTGAGGACTTATTAGTACTGTACTGCTTTTGGCTGGGATAGAGTTAATTTTCTCCATAGTTGCTCATAGGGTGCCATGTTTTGGATTTGTGAACAAAGTAGCATTGATAACACAGGGATGTTTTAGCTATTGCTGAGCAGCGCTTGCACAGAGTCAAGGCCTTTTCTGCTTCTCACGCTGCCCTGCCAGCAACTAGGCTGCGAGTGCACAAAAAACTGGGAGGGCACATGCTGGGACGGCTGACCCCAACTGACCAAAGGGATATCCCACACCATATGACGTCATGCTCAGCAGTAAAAGATGGGGGAAGAAGGAGGAAGGGGGGATGTTTGCGACGATGTTGTTTGTCTTCCCAAGTAACCATTAGGTGTGATGAAGCCCTACTTCTGGAAATGGCTAAACAGCTGCCTGCCAATGGAAAGTAGTGAATGAATTCCTTATTTTGCTTTGCTTGCGTCCGCAGCTTTTGCTTTACCTATTAAAATGTCTTTATCTCATCCCACGAGTTTTTGCACTTTTACTCTTCCAATTCTCTCTCCCATCCCACTTGGGGGGGGGGAGAAGTGAGCAAGCAGCTGGGTGGTGCTTAGCTGCTTACCAGGGTTAAACCACAAGTCCATAAGGGCTGTAGGCTTCAGGATGTATGGGTTGGAGAGCGGGCTGTTCTGGAGCAGCCCTACAGTCCTTCTGTAGGATTTTAAACACTAGTCCCATCTTCTCTGCATTTCCTAGTCTAGTAATCTGGCATTTGCTGTGTTTTGGGGCTCAGACCTTGGTTCACATCCAGCCCAGGTATACTAATACAGAATGCTGGAAGTACCCATGGACCCTTAAAATGAAACGACTTCATAACCCTGTTCCACAGAGTAATCAGCATCGCTGCATGGGTTGGTTTTGGCAGGTTTGATGGGCACTGTCACCAGAAGTGACTCAGATGCTCATCTTGTGCGTCTGAAAGGCCCTGAGAAACATGTTCTTTTTTAGGAAAGACGTTAATGGATGTTCCCCAAGTGTTGCTTCATAGCCACCCCTCTTCAATGTTATATCGGATACATAATACTTTTTCCTGTGGGTTTCTATAATAAGATATCACAAATGGAAGTCAAATTTGCTTTCTCAGTTTCATGTCCTCAGTTTAGAAGATCCTACTTACACCCAAATAACTCCAGATCACCCCCTTTTCATCAGTCTAGTTACAGTTTTTATTCAATTTCAATAGAAAATAAAAAGAGAGATTTTGGGTTTAGGGAAAAGCAAACAAATTGAGAATACAGATCTTGGATGGAAGCAACAAAGCAGAAAGCAACATAAGAAAAATCATGTCTGCTTCCAAGAGAGACCCAGACGCTGCAACATACCTAGACGCACGACTAGAAAAAACAAACCTTGCAGCTGGCTTGCAGTCAGACACCTGCTCTGAAATCCATGACTCAATGGATCATAGTTCATTAACCCACTCAAACTATTTTCTAATTATTGTCACATTTTACTATTCAAAAACTTGGCCACTTCCCAAGAAAAAGGATCATCCTCCAAAAATGTCCTTGAATTCTATTGAGAGGAAAAGAAAAGAAAAGAGGAACTTGGGGTAAAACCAAATTATGTTATAATATTGAGAGTAAAATCCCCAAACCTGGACATGTCTACATTAATTTTGAGATTCATCCTGAATGTGTGGTTCAGTGGGAAATGTTATTTGTGACCAGAAAAAGCCAAAAACTCTTGATGTTTTTTAATCTTGTGTTGTTCTTCAAGTATCTTAAGATAATTCAGAGAATTTTTAGTAACCAAAACAAATAGTCCAGACTTTTTCTTGCCTTTATCTAGGAAATGATGCACCTCGTATAGTCACCCACACCTCTTGTATTTTTGGCATGACATATGATGGATCTAACTGCTAGTTTTAGAACACAATTGCT
>NW_008825494.1:1407671-1413362 GCF_000699105.1 Pygoscelis adeliae | reverse complement strand
TCCCTGGTGGAACAGACTCATTAAATTCCATAAAAACTCTAAGATGTAAATACAATGTCTACAGGGAGAAAAAATCTTAGATCAGCAGAGACATATCACTGTCTTTCAGTGTTTAAAATGAAACGTCAGAGAAATCTAGAACATCCTAAGGTAGTTTTGCTTAGATTTTGCTCTAGAGACACCAAAATTCAGAATGATCACCTCTTTCCAGGCTTTTAAGTTCCGTATATTGGGAACCTTACCTACCACAAAGTACTCTGACTTGGGGAAGTAAGAATCTTGCTGTCTGTAGGCTCCATCACCTATCAAAACTGCATAGAAGTCTGAAACTTTGGCCAAGTCTGTGGAGTGGTTTGATGTGTTCGCTGTAGTCTAAGCACCCTAAAGCTGTACTGCCAGCACTGAACCCAGTAAAAAGCATAAGAGAAGGGATCATTTCTTTCAAAAACACCACAAAAGGAGGGGCTGCCTGTCTTTTATTCATTGGCCTAACATTTTAAGCACTCAGTAAGAAATTGGGAGACATGGGCTTATTTTCTCCTGCTAAAGGTAAACAATTGTTTAGAGGAAGGGAGAAATCACAAAATGAAGAATGTGAGTAAGAGCAAGGCTGACTCTATAATGGAGGGAGCATGGAAATAGAGTGGGTAGAACTGGACCCTACTCCATGGAATAGCTATGAATTTTGCTTTATCCAGCAATGGGACAAAAGCAGTTAATCCAAGGTGTAGGGATCAGACTCACTTTGGAGAGTGTCCCAACCACTAGGAGGCAAACCTTTTCTCTTTGATCTGCTCTTGACCACACAGCTTTTTCTTTGCATGCTATATTCTGGTGAAGTTTGAAGGGAAAGGATGGGAGGCAGGCTAGGTGCTCTATAACTCCGTAATTAAGGCACTCTCCAGGAAAGAGAGAAATAGGAGTTTGGAGCCCCCCAGGCCAAGGTAGAAATGAAATTCACGTTTTCTGCTTTCTGTGCTGTGGCTGTAAATGTCAGGTTAATTTTCAGTAGTGCTCAGTGTCTCCAAACTAGTAAGATGCCTGCTCTCTGGACACAGCCTGTCCTCCTGACCCTGAGGCAGCAGGAGCACTTGCACTCTGGAGGGAGGTAGGAGCTGAGACTTGGCAGTGTTCAGCTGACGGCTCATTGTAAGTAGCCTCGTGCTCACTGTGTGGAACCACAGTGCTCACTGTCTGTGGCACTGCTCGATTTAGATGATCCAGGTTCCTTGGTGGTGCTAGGAACTCAGTTTCAAGGCAGCATGATGTCTGCATTGGATGCTCAAAGTAGGTAACTAAGTTCTGAATCCGGCCATTGTCCTCTTAGGAGAAAAGATTTTCCATCTCCAAGTTTATTGTAATCCATAGCACCGATTTTTTCCTCTTTGATTAAACTAGAGAGATATAAACCCCTTAGAAATAGTATTGCCATCGACTATCTTTCAATAAGATAGCACGACACCTTTAAAAATGATCTGATAATGAACAGTGCGTAGCTTACTTATTTTCTACTGATGATGTTAATCTATGCTCAAGTAGCAAAAAATAACATTGATCTGGGGCTGAATCTTCTAGAACTGCTAATCTTCAGACACATGAAGAATTCTTGTGTTAAGAGAAAACATCAGCTTAGTGACACGAAACCCTTCCCTGAAACTTCTAATTTAAAATAACAGAGATCTATGTAATCTTTTTGATTGTCTAATTGTGTCAGCATGCTTCAACAGCTGTGATTATTTCAGACTTCCATGCAGCCCAAAGTCTTATCAGTACACCTAAAGATAACTCTTGAGAATCTCTCAGGACAAAGAAGGAAATTAATCAGAGAGTTAACTTTTTTTTTTAAATACTAGGCCTGTTCTAGAATGAGGTTAGAATAGAATTAATCACTGTTAGTTGTAAATAGATCAATTTGGTCTTTTTTCATAGTAGACATTTTCAAAACAAAAATTTTTTAAAAGAGTATTGGAAAAAAAAACATCTGAGATTTGCTACTAAAAAGGAGAGAGATAAAATATAGGTGTAGGATTGTTTATAGGAGGAAAAAGAAAGTAGGCCAAATCTCAGTGAGACTTGTATCCACGAATCCTAGAGGCAGGACAGTGTCTAGCCCCACGATGGAGGAAGAACTCCATTTAGGATCTGCTCCCCTTTTATTTCATGGCAGCTTTGAGGTTACTGGCAGACTGACTTTCTTTTGTTACTTTCCAGAGAAAAGAACATATTCTCTTACTAGTGGAATTAATCACCTTTCTGGAATCTCCAGCTTTGAGAAGGGAGGATTTTTGCAATTACCTTTGTTCAGCTTCAAAAGCTAGCCAGGACATATGTGTTCTTATTGCAAACTTAGCTTCCCCTTACATAATATTGGTCTTTATCCTGTAAAGTTTTGTTCTTTCTTTTTTTTGGTTTTTCTTTTTTCTTTTTTTTCCCCCCCCCCCCCCTTCAGATAGTTTCTCTGCCTCAGAGAGCTAACCCTGGCCTATCAGATTCTGCACAGTAATTTTAGATTTGTCAATAAATATTTGTAGTGGTTTAAAGGGAAGAACTTAGCAACTGACCTTACAAAGTGTGTCATCATTTCTGGAGTGTGGTTTTCTTTGAGGTGAGACAAATGGAAATTATTAAAATCACATTTTATTGAATTTAGTAGAGGGGTGATATGAGAGAAGATAGTATGGAGATGATTAACTGAAAATCAATCACGTCATGTATCAGAAATGACTGGAATAATAAAACAATCCACAAAACCTTCTCTTACGATATATCCAGAAAGAGAAAAAAATTCTTACCATCAAAGAACATTAAGTATTACCTATTAGTACCTTTTACTAGGGCTTTTGGCAGAAAAGGATTGTCTCACCATGGCTGGAGTTGTTGTAGGCTCTGGAAAAGGACAAAAGAAACCCCAACCAAAAAGCTCTGAGCCATCAGTCAAAATAACCTAGGAGACACAAGTTCTCTGGCAAGGCACCATGCAACATTACGCATCTGACCTGGTTTTGGATGCAGTGTACACTTATTCACCCCTAGAACATCACAGCTCCAACATTGTTCATGTCTCTTCTTTACCCTTCCTTGGTGTAGCCAGGTGGGCTGGTTCATGAGGGAGGAGGAGGAATTCACAAAGGCTCACAGGAGAACAGAAACGAGCCTTGTGTAGGATATGCTGCAGTAATTAAAAGAAAAACACAGAACAACCTCTTTGCCTTGACAATACGGGTCAATTTGTAAATAAAACCAAAGCTGTCTCTTGAGACCTACAGGAAAGAGAAAAGAGGTTGGTCTCTGAAATGAGCCTAAGTCCAACAAACTTCATCCGATCTTTACAAAGCCACTAAGCGTAAATTGTGAGTAAATGACTGGACAAATCAATTCACTGTAGCGGCATCCTTATGTTACTTAGCTACTTGTCAAAATACTAGCCTCTTGGGAAAGTATATCTTCAACATGGGTGAGGATACATAGTCATTTGAAGCATATTTACCTAGAAAGGCAAATGGATGTTGCAAGAAAGCATTTGCATCGTTAGAAAAGTTTTGCTCTAGTACTACTGTCCCATACTGTTCTTAATGATATTTTGCACAAAATCTGCCGTTTCACAAAAATATTTTTGACTTTGTCATTTTCAAAGATTCCTCTGAATTCTGATTCTCATATGTTATTGTTTACTTATTCTGCATAATATGACTTTCTTTGATTGGTGAAACAAACAAAACCGGCTTTATGACCAGTCCAGAAAGTTACTAATGTGCTATTTTGGCATTTTGCTTTTTCTCAATGAACAAACCCTTTTTTTTTCTTTTTTTTTGGGGGGTGTGTGTGTGTGTGTGGGGGGGGAATACAAGTAATAGACCTCTGTGATATTAACAGTTAGTATAAATGAAGCATTTGACCAGAGAAGTTCTGCTCTTGGTGAAGAAGTGAGATAGTATAGCTTAGGGAGAAATAATTCCTTGGAGTTTAATATAATCACTGGAAAGGAAGTGGAAATTTTGGGTTGGACATAAGCAAGTGTAGGCCTTCTGTGTTAGAAAATTCACAATCCAGCAGAAATTTATAATAAGCCTGTCTGGAAACTGAGTATTAAGTATTACTGTAATGTTATTAAGTATTAAATGACATTTAGAGTATTATTTAAACAATAAGAAATTGATTTTAGGAAAACTATGAGTCAGAATCACTATACAAGTGGAAAAATGAGTTTCGTTACAACTTCAGGGTTTTACTGAAAGGAACTTTAAGACAAGCTCTTGAAGATTATACCAGCAATTGTTACTGAGAAGTGTATTTGCCATTTTCCACTCAGGTTTACAACTAAAGGAGCATGTTAGAACTGACATCAGTCCTTTTGAGTAATAGCAATGGATAGGAGCCTTTTTCCATCTCAGCTTGGTAAAGAAGATGCAGCTGTTTCCTCTAGGTATAGAGCCTGAAACCATTTTTTTTTTTTTTTTTTTTTTTTTTTTTTGGTGTGTGTACTATTATTTTGTGGACTTGCTTCTTGTACTGCTTGCTTGGAAACCCATACCTTGAGATCACAAGGAATGAAATGAGGCTCATTCCTTTTGAGCTCTCACTGGGCATCCATTTTTCATTAATGCTGCTCAGGTTTTATATCAAAACCTATAAGCAGAACTTCCTGGAGTGAATGCATAAAAAAAAAATATCTAGGAATCATAACAGTTCTGTGCTAGTTTGTGCAGATAAGTTTTAGTCTCTAAATTGTTTAGAATACCTTTTGGCAAGAATTGCGATAACCAGAAACAGTGCAAATACTCAAGCCAGGATTCCATGCTGTAGCCCACAAAAAGCAGCCTATTTAACTGTCTCAGCAATTAACTTTCCTTCCTTGGTGCACCAGGACTGATTTGTTAATCATGTGAACATACTGCAAAGTTCCTCTCTAGTTTTGTAGGCAGTTTGGGAAATGGACAATGGACATGTAGGACAGATGAAAGAGTCTAAGTGATGAGTGATAGATGAGATCTATTTGATTAAATCTTTTTTACATGTGTTGGATGTGAAAAATTTTGATTTATTCTACAGATGTACAGAGCAATAGATAGATGCTTGCCATTGTTATAAATCAACGATATAAAATATACAATTATGCTTATGAGTTGTAAGAGAAACTACAATAAAAAAGGAATTTGTTCAAATAAATTGGATCTTGAGGACAGTGCATGTCATGAGATCAATAAACAGCATTTGTTAAGCAACTGTACTGCTGAAGAGACTGTCACAGAACTTCAGCTTCATCAAGCTCTTACTGGAAGTGTAGGCAAACAGATGAGGTGGAAGAGAGTAAATGTTGAAACATGAATGTAGCTAACCAGAAAAAATAATGCTACTGAAGTGTGTCTACATGAATTATAATTTAATCAAGATGTCATTTGTCCTCAATTATATAGAGATACCTATAAAAATACCTATGCTATGTCCAGTGCAAGTTTATTAGTTTTTAATGTAAACCCAATTGGCAGTCACATCCAGTTAAAGGATAAAAAGATGCAAGATGGAAAGTCTTATTGAGAATATTAAGGTGTGTAGATCTGCACTTTTACATTTTTTACCATCCAAATCGCAGTGGAATGCAAGTCTTTGATGCCTGTTAGATTCACTTTTTATGAGACAGAATTTTTAATATTAGAAGTTGGATAGTACTACAGCAACTTCTGAATCCCTGTT
>NW_008825494.1:1364091-1407650 GCF_000699105.1 Pygoscelis adeliae | reverse complement strand
TGCCTGTGGGTGTGGGGGGGGGGGGAGAGAGAAAAGAAAAAAAAGAAGGAAAAAAAAAAAGAAAAAAGAAAAAAATTTGAGGAATTTAGTAATGGAAATAATTGGAGCATACATTAAATTCTCATTTCAGCCAGAGGTGTGTGGACCCATTTTGGAATGTTTACATGTGTTGGAAAAATGAATTTGTCTTTAGCGAACGTCCACAGTTGAAGAGAGCTGATAAATTTTTCTTTATATGAAACTAGTAGTTGTAATTGGCTGGTGCATATTTCTATGCCATTTTGGCATTTCTTAAAAATCAAATTATGGCCATCAGATCTTTTTGTGCACATTACCTCCAGGTTGTAATAGATTCCATATTGGGATTTCTGCTTTCTTTATTTAGCACAGTATCCAAATTGTGAGGAAACTTGAACAACATGTGAGTCAGGAAGACAACAAGCAGGGGTTCAGTGGTTCAGTTCTGTTACCTAAACACAGGCATCCATGCCATTTGGGATTCCCTGGGGTATCAAGGACATTGATACCTGGCAAGTAAACGCGAGATCTATGGGAGACCCCAAGGACAGCTGAAAGCCAAGGAAGACACCCTGCGGTATATCCACTTGTCACTTGCCAGGCAACTGAATCTCATACTAAGAATGGAATTCAAACTTTAGATTCAGCAGCCTAAATTTAGGTTTCCACAGTGTAGGCATCCACGTGTGACTTAGGTGTCTATGCTCCCACTGGAGGTAATGAAGAATTAATCTATCTTAAGGGCTATTGAGAGCAGCTAGAAATAGACAATTAGAGTTCAATTTATTCAACCATACTCATGCGTCCGGTGCTTTTTGTAACGTCTCATGGCATTTTGACAGGCCTCCAGCTGTCAGTTCAGAAAGGCAAGGTGTCTCATAGGTTCTACAATATGTCCAAGACACCTATATGGATCATGCAGTACCCTGTGGCATCTCAAATGACATTAGACCACCATGTGTGGACAATCAAGTCCTCACATTTAACCAGCTTAATAGCTGTCTGGACCCCACTCATTGTAAGGTTTGATCCCTACTGACTGTATGGGTGTTTAGACACTTTGCTCACATGTTGACACCCTCATTTAAATGTTGAATCTGTAGCTGGATCCCATACCAGATTTTTTTTAAAACCATCACAGAACTGTGGTGCCCATGGCAGGCTTAGCTGCCGATCAAATAGGGTGCATTTTTTTTGCACGGTACTATAGTCCAAGTTGTTTACGTGTGAGTGAATTCCAAACCAGTCACTAAATAGCGGATTTAACATGCCCATTTTCTCTAACTAACATGTCTTGAGAGCTCAGCTGAATGGGCTTCTTGCCTGGAACACAGCACAGCATTAACTGCAGCTACATGGTTTCAATCTGGAATTAATTTGCATCCATGTAGCGTGGAGTCTAGGCAGAGAAAGCTTGTGTTTGCTAGTAAAAGGTATGTGCATCCTTGGAAGAGCTATATCTGCAGCTCTCCCCTTTGGGATTCTACCAACAGAGGTGAACAGAGTAACCAAACAACCTTCTTCTGGCAAGATATTGTTTACTCTGCATAATAGCAATGAAGCTTTGTAAAATAGAGGAGACTGGAAAATAGTCTGTATTCTGGTTCTTTATCTCAAGGTTTGCCACCTCCTCTTAAAAAGCTGAAAAGACTCAACTTTCTCACTAGTCAGGCATCTGTGCCTGCCTAAGGAGTTCCTGAATTACAATTTCTCAGGTGCTAGAAAGAAAGAATTTTTACCCTGCCTGGATTCTTTATTTTCAGCTTCTGTATTTTGGACTGGTTCAGTAGGGTCACCCAATCTCCCCCTGAGGGAATGACCCTACCCCCTCGAAGAGGGCCTCACCTTGACATTGTTTTGCTTTCTGCTTCTGCTCTATCTGTTACCCGGTGATGTGGACATCTCGAATGAACACAAGCGACCCCACTGCCACCATGACTGCTCACATACGTAGTCTTGCTTAAATTCTGCAGAGTAGAAGATACAGACTGCCACTTCCCTCAATGATTGTCTTTTTTGTTAGTCCCCAGCAGAATGATCCTGACTGAAAATTCTGAGCATTAACGCAAATTACTAGTAATAGTACTGTTAAAATTGCTACCGCTGCTAATTACAACTGCTACTAACTCAACTTCATTTTACTAAGCTAAACTAAAAAGTTTTTAATTACAACAAAATGAGCTTTAGATTGCCAGATGTTTCAGATAAAACCCATAATGTTTATGAAAATAGATATTTTTTGAAATATGCTCCCTTAGTAAGAAAGGTTTGTTTCCCTTTTAAAAACATTCAAACTGGAACTTTTCATCAGGTGTACCATGTATTATTGACAAAAAAGGGAGACAGGATGGATGGTCACTGCAGAAAACAAGAGTTGCTGTTCTCATTCATAGTCACCAAATAAGCTTCTGCGTTATCCTGGTGAACTATATGTACTTCCATGGGTGATGATGAAAAATGTACCTTAGCAGACAGAAATTCACTGTAGCTGTATGCTGACTCATAATTACTGAGGCAAATTCTGAAATATCTAAATAAACTCACACTGAACAAAATGACTATAAGAGGCAGACTTGCATACAAATGTTCATCTTCATTAACGCTGAGGTGAAAATAGGCAACATGCCAGCTCACTACATGGGTATTAAGGTCAGATCACAATCTTTTCCAATAATGGCTATAGGTACCTTAATTAACTGTAAAATTACAGTGGGATTCCTGCGATGATGCATATCACATTTTCATGAATACCACATTCATTCTTGTTGGTTTATCAAAATAATAGCTGCATTAATAAGGACTGGTCATTTGTTTCAAAGTGATCCTGTCAGCTAACACATGGAAAATCCTCATTCATTCCTTCCCTCTTCATTGTATTAACATTATTCATGCTGAACCCTGCTGGCATGCATGTGACAGAGTATGGAATTTGAGAATACTTTGGCATTGAGCAGCACCCAATTATCGGAAATTATTAACATTAACAGAAATAGCTCTAATCCTCGCTTTTTCAGCAAAGGATACATTGCCTCAGTTCTAGCCACATGATTGCTCTTTTAGACTCCCCATTCTCTTTGTTGATTAAAACCAAAGCACAAGTGGGTGAATTTTTTTCTCCCCCCACCCAGTATCCTGATAGCTGACTAAATTAACACTGCCCTCTGATCACCAAATGAATGGTCTTTGTGGGACCAAAACATGGGTGATCAAACGGAGCGTCCGCCTGGTTTGACAGGTATGGAGTTGAGTTGCACATGTGCCTCTCCTGTGCCTGACATCAGCAGCAGGAGGGGTGGAGCAGTCCGGGGAGTTAGTGCATTTACAGTTGTTACCAGGGAAACAAGAAAAATTGCAGACGTTCTGTATTATATATAATATAGTCTGAAGCCAGCTGTATCACAGCAACATTTGGCTAATATAGCAATGTACTGTGCAATAGTAGCAAAAAATTCCAATATTTTTATCACTGTAGCAGGGACCTCTCATGTAAAACATTAGTCATTAGAATTTAAATTAGACTTAAAAGAGAAGATAAATGGAAATACAATGTTCAGCTATCTCCTCAGAAAAAATGGCCCTACATTGAATTTCCATTGCAACTTCATTCATCTTCCCAGCTTTGAATGGCCAGCAATGCAGATGGTGCTTTGTTCTCCAACAGCCTTCCTTTCCACTAGGGTTCCACCTACTCATTCTGTGAAGCCTAAATTTCTACTTGGTATTACACAATTCTCAACAATTTCTTACCAATTTAGACCGTCCTCTCCCCTCTGACACAGCGCAGAAGTGCAAATAGCTTGGAAGAAAAAAAAAAGGCTATAAAAATATCTGAAGATAAGTTTGGAATTGAATTTAAGATGTGGCAGAATACAAGCAACTAATGCAACCTCAGTCCTGCCTTGTGTGGTGTTATAGTGCTACCTGGTATCACTCAAGCAGCAGATAGTAAAGAAGAAAAGGAGCAGGTCTACAGAGTGAAGCAATTGGTGCTGAAGGACTGATGTTCATGCTGCATGAAGTTTGGAAAGCTTTAACTTGGACTAAGTCTGTGAACTGACTAAGTCAGCCCCGTGAACTAAATTCCTGTTAACGGTTAGACCACATTAGACGTTCCTGGACTGCGTCCCTTGGTTTAGTTTCATCTGATGTTGTTTTAGCACTCTGAAGCATTCTATGGTACAAACCAAAGTAGAGCAAGTGGGGAAACCCTGGAGATCTTTGATTGAAAGACAGACTCAAGAGCTGAATTGAAATGCTGATGCAGATGCACCCAAAGTAACCCACAATCTTAGTAAGCCAGTGAAAAAACACAAAAAGATATTCTGCCACTTCTCACATTCATCTATCTTTTCTGCTGTCCTTTCTCCTCAGCAAAAGTGGTGTGGATGTTGGTATATTTGAATAGTGTATCTTGTGCTCAGAATAACTAAAGCAACATATTTCTTGTCTCTCCTAGCTGCAGAATGTCTCTTCATTTTAAGCTTTGTTTTATCTTGGCTATTTCTTTAATGTTTTCAGTTTGGTTTTTTGGATTTTTTTCAACAAAATTATTTTAGACTGAAGGACAAAATTGTTTCCCAGCTGTCTGAATCAGAGATCTTTTTAGATCCATCACACATATCTGTATAATTTAAGCTAAAGCAATAACTGGTGAAAATAGAAAGCTGTTACTCTCTCTGAGTTACAACTACTTTCTCAGTGCCTTACGCCAAGCCTTTGTTACATGTCAAAGGAACATGAAAAACCATGAATCTCAGCTTTATTTTTGTAGCCTCTTTGCTGTAGAGAGCTGTCAAGTAAGTACACTTATTTGATACATTCATCCTGAGTGCGAGACACAGACTCCAAAGTAACCACCAGAAAAGAAACCCTTAGCAGCTCCATAGCTGTCTTATTTTGTAAAGTAGGTGTGGGATGTTAGCGGGCTCTGCACTTCAGAGGTGTGAAACGATGAAGTGCATACACTTATCCCTGATCAGTAAGAAAGTAGGGTCGAAGGTAACTCCTAGCTCCCTTCCCACTTCACTGGTTTTGAAGCAACAAAATGACCACTCCTGATATGACCTGTGAATTGATTTTTTTTTTAGGTGGTTGTGGTGTAGTCAAGTGAAGGCTCAGACACAAGGATTGGGGACTGGAGCCTGCTCAGTGCGGGTTTAGAGATAAGAAGTCTCTAACAAGACCTACTGCAGGTATACACCTGCAGTATACAGACCAATATATATCAGTTTTAAAAGTTTATAATCTAATCAAATCCAGCTGGTTTTCAAGGTGACAACAGAAGAAAATGCTTTCTGCAATATTTATGCTAACTTTCATCTTCCAACTAGCGCTCTCCAGAAAAAGAAATGGAAAATGAATTTAACATTGGCAAAACTATCAGTAATTCCTTACTTTTCTGCTTATAAATGGTTTTCACTTGTTCCTCATGTTCTAGGGTAACTGAACCTTCATGAGAGGAAATCATGAAAAACTGTAGCCAGTAACATTTGCAGAATTACTAGCAAGAGAAACCAGACTAGTACTAAAAAGTGATAGACCTGCTATGCGCCCAAGTACTAACTGGCATTTCTATTTCTGTTCAGTGAGTTGAGGGTGGCTTACAAACGTTAAGGCGTTAAACTTTAGCAGCATCACAGCCGTAGCTCTGACAGGGACATTGCAGTGACAGGCAGGTGGGGGGGGCACAGGCCGCTGATGCTGTAAATCATTGGGAGTGCTGGGATGGGAGCTCACCACTCCTGACTTCCATCTCCTCCCCACCAGCCTCCCTTCTGCCTTGATTGTGGGCTCGTCTCGGCTCACAAAGTGCATTAAACATAAACACCATTCAAATCATCCCCGTTGCCTCTGACTGACAGCAGCACTTTGTCAGCTTCAGCAGCTCCCTGCACTGGCTTCACAGGAGGATGTGATAAAGAGGGTGTACGGAAGTGTATTTTAATTACAGACATTTTTACTTGAGGAGAAGAGTAAACAGATGAAAAATGTAGAAGTGTGACAGATCTACGTAATTAATTGGGGCCTCAATGAGGCTGCCACTGGGTTGCTGGCAGTCACTGGGCTTAGTAGCAAATTGAGGGTGAGGAGAAGGAAAAGGAATAGGCACCCAGAGCCTTGGATTATATGTTTTAACTGAGAGTGTATTAAAAACATCTCCACCGTACTTGGTCATCTCACCAAGTTGCATGTTCATTTAAAAATATAAATAAAAATTTAAAACTGTTTAATTATTTTCTTTCAGAATGAAAGTAATAAAGAACTCCTCTGAGAGATTTTTTAATCAGCTTCCAAAAAAGCCTTAGAAAAGCGATCCCCCCCCCATTCCCATTTTTAAATGGAATTTGTAATCTAACGAGGAAATTATTTATGAAGTATTTGCTCTGCACCTGAAAATACCTCCAGTGAAATTATGTTTGGCAACCTGAAGCACTTTGAAGTCGATGGAGTGGCAATAAAAATTAGGCCTTCATTAAAGAGCAATGCCTTTTCTCCAGCAAACTGGCACTGCCTCAAGAGGTCAAACTCTGGGAAGGCCACAGATCTCTGCCCAAGCCGTGCCTGTGCACCACACATGGAAGCAATTTTGCCCTTACTCTCTGCTGCTCTTTATGAATTTCTCTTTCTCCTTCCCCCCTCCCTGCCCTTTTTTCAGGCTTCCTTCTGCAGCTTTCATGTTGCATTTAGGAAATTAACAGTAACTGTCAAATTACTCTGCAAATAGGAGAATATAAGTTTGGAAGGAGTAGAACTTGCCTTTTGCCCTAGGGCCAAGTCAGTGGAAGAGCAACAAAGGGATCCTTGAGAAGTGTTTGGATAGACCATTTTAGCAAGCCAGGCTCTTATTTTATCAAGTGCACACAATTTTTCCATTGGAAATTTCCCCCCCCTTCCTGTAAATTATTCTTTCCCCTTGTGCACTCCACTTGCTGCATGAACTGGGAAAGTTATTGGGGATGATTATAGCCGCTAAGCACTGGCAGGGTGGGTATTAACCCTTGGAGAGAGATAGGAGAGGTTTGGAAGTGGGGGTTCCTTGTGGGATCATGTAAAAAAGGTGCAGTTTGGTTTGAAAAAACACCCCACTTCTCACATGTGCTTACAAAGACGATGTAAAGGAGGGAGTAGCTACTTTAATTAAATACTGAAATCTTTTGGAAAAAAAGTGAGAGAAAAAAGCTCAGAGGAATTGTAATCTATGGAGATGTAAGCTAATTACTTAATCACTTGCATTTGTAAATCTTATTATTGGAAAAGAAATTACTGTAGTGATTAAATTACAGATATTTATCTGCTAATAGCCCTGATTAACTGGTGATGCTAATCTGTCATTCTGAAAGCCAATATTAACGGCATCAATCTCACAGAACAATAAACAGTTTATATGAAAGAAAACTTTGTCCGTGCAGAGTCCAGATGGGTGAAGGGAATGTGGGATGTGTGAGACTCTGGAACCAGTTTGCTGGACCAAAACAACCAACGCTCTCAAAATGAGTTGTTTTGGCCCATTAACCTGTTGTCAGGCACAAAGCGCTACTTAGCTATGAACAAGTACTGTCTTATACTGCAAAAGCAATTTAGTTAGCAGCACTTCTAGAGTAAATAAATAAATCCCAGGCTTAATTTATTACCAGAAAGTTATTAGGGCTAAGGCAGGTAGGCCAGGGAGAGTTGTTACTAAGTCTTGCTTGCAGGTCCTGCAAAGAAAAGGTAGCTGATAGAAGCCAAAGAGAGGTATAATTTATTTATTTTTAACAGATACCTGACTGATGCTATTGATTTTCACTTTGGCTAAATAAACTTTTTCTTTTTAATCAGTGTTTCTTACCACAAGGGAAAGTGATGAAGAGGAAAAGCGGAAAGACCAGTGCCTTAATTTCCTCTCCATGTTGCAGGGCAGGTTTTACAGGGAAATGAAACTCCAGCAAATAAACCCGAGTTAGAGCTTCAGAGGAAATTTGCTGTGAAACGGACAATGGCAAAGTACCGAGAGAAGATCAAGTTTCCTACTTAAGCTGTTCAAGAAGTACTGCAGGAAAAAAAAAAAAAGAAAGAAATGAAACAATTGCTGTAAGTGCTCGCCTTACAGAGCTCCTATCTCAAATATAACTGGAATCTACCAATGTAATCTTTATGATGACCAGATGTTACTATTTCTGGGAATGTCCTGAGTTTTCAAGGACTGCTCCAGTTTCCTGGCTGATTATATTGAAACTGGTGTTTGCCTCGGTTACAATAAAATCTGCCAGCTGGCTCATCTCATCCTATCAGTGCCTCCCACTGCAATCTCCTTTATCCCAAAGATTTAAAGCAACCTTTCTTTGTGCAGAAACCACTACAATAGTCTTTAAAACAAGAATTGAGACCTTTTGATTAAATTGTGTTGGAGATTATTGGTGAAAGAAAAGAGAGTATGGAAGGCAAGAGAGGACTATGGCATGGTGTTCCTTGTGCTGGATGCAAAGATGAGGATGTACTGATAGTGTCAGACCAGAAAGGGTAAGAAAATGCATTCACTTTGGCACATGACCCACCAAGACTTCCCCCCCCCCAAGATTTTGTGTGGTTGGATTTAGAGGATTTCCTTTTTTTTCTTTTCCTTTTTTCCCCCCAAGAATGACAGAGATTTTGCTAGAGCTATCAAGTCAGATGCAATTGAGCATCCACAATAGGTCTGAGAAGTTGCCACACATCCAGAGGTCCCAGATGAGTCTACACCACCCATGCAGTATAGTTCTATTGTATGAACTCAGTGAATCCTTTCAGAAAGCACCAAACTCATGGCATGTATTAGGCCCAGTCTTTGAACATCTGTGAATGGAGTTGCCTATACAGCAGTCCCAGGAAGCACCCAACATGCTGCAGGTGCTCCCTGAGATGAACCTGTGCCTGTGCAGTAAGTCTGAAGTATCTCAGACAGTGCTGGCTTTACGGTCTGAATGTAGACAACACGTCCAGTGCATGCACCTGTATTTCTGTGTGGGAAATATTTAGTGGATGCCCAGGTTTCAAAGGTTTTGCTCCTAATAGCAAAACCAAACAAATGAAAAAGAAGGAAGAGTGATATAAAAGATTAGAGACGTCCCACATTCAGAGCCAGACATTTTGAGGAGCAGAACATTGCCAGTTTTCTGATGTGCTCCATAATGGAGAATGCTTCCATGGATAAACACAGATTACCATGCATTTGCTCCCTCTGCAATTTTGAACTAAATGTGACATGCACCTATGCAGTTAGAAACATGGGAGAAGAAAATACACAGCTGCCTGCTTCCATTGCTCCAGCCATACATGAAGGTGATAGCCTTGAGGCCTAGAAACCCTAGATGTTATATAAATTGATTTGGTCGAATAAGAGTGCCTATGTTGGCAGCACAAGATGTGCTGGATGCCACCAGAAGCCTGAGACACACTCAGGGGTCATATGGCATGGGGCCTTCTGGAGACCTCTGTCCCGCAACGGCAGGTGAAGACCGGGTCTTGGGGACTCCCCCCATACCTGACAAACACTTGTTCTGGGGAAACCACAGCAGGAAATCTCCTAGGGAAGAGAAGGCTATGTTTTCAGGTAATGTAGCAATGTGCTCAATTTCTGACTGTGTAAACTGGGAAGTGGAATAGAGGGGGCACTCAAGTTTCCTGTCAGCTTTCTCTTCCAGAAAGCTAGGAAGTGCAGAAAACCCCGTGACCAAGGAGTGATACTGAGTGGTTATTGAGGAAATTTTTTTGTTGGGGGTGGGGGAAGAGACTGGTGAGTTACTTCCCTAACAAACAGAATGCCTTGTATGTAAAGATACTTACCACGAGGAAAAGGATCCTAAACCCAGGATCGACTGACTGGATGCAATGACAAATAATTTATCCTTGGCAGGGGCACCTTGATTATACAAAAAACATTCAAATGAAAGGGACCTTCTATTTTTCTCCTCTTACTGGAATTCTTCTCCAGTGAAGAATTTAAAATAATATTAGAATATTTTCCCCTTTCTGGTAACCACCCTGACTTGTTGGGATCCAACAGATGATGAAGGGAGTTGGAAGATTTCAGTCAGTCCCTGGAAGCCGTCACATACTTAAAAAATGAAAAGACATAATTCACGTAACATTTCTGAAGCCTGAAGTGCTCTAAAAGAGAAACAAAATGTTTTCTCAAAGATAAGTACACATATTAAATAGTTATAGTAGAAAGGTTTGTTTGTTGCCAGACTTTTGGTGTCTAATATAAGTTACCAGGGAAGAAAACTCAACACTGTAAACCTGAGTTCTGGTATGAAAGCACAGGGAGCTCTAGTATCTAATTTTCCACCCACTTAAACAAATCATTTTAGGCATTTTGAGCCAAGATCTTTTGAAGTTCCCTTAACTGAGTTATTGTTGTTTTACACTCTGATTTCAATCATGCATGGGCAGAGAAAGGCACATTCTTTATTTTTTCTGAAATATTTTAAACAAAATGCCTATTTTTATAAAGCATTAATGGTAAATGATTAAAATGGCAAAAAAAGTCTTTTATAACTTAGGCCCTTCATTTTACTTTCCAAGTGTTTTGTCTTGCATATTTTCTTTTCTGTGGTTGTACTAATTATGGTATAGTTATATGTATATAAGTAGTGTTATTCTTCTGGTAGTAAAAATGGCAATTATGACAAAGCAAAAAAGCTTTGTCCTGCTTTTGGTTTGCCTTGTCTCTTTTGACTGGGAGCTCTGCAAGGCACTTTCTTAGTCTGTGTTTACCGAGTAGGGATACAACATGATCCTGCTGTCAGTGGGAGCTGCGGGAATTCTGTAATTACCTCTAATGTTCCCATTTTCCTGGTAAGGGAGTGGGAACAATCTGTTAGGGCCAGGCACACATCTTGAGTCTCTTCTGAACATTAGGAAACTGAGAATGCTTCATGCTTCTGCAGTCCTGTTTAAACAAAGTCATATTTTTTAAAAGAAATACATTTTTTTCAGTTTTAGGGGTGATAATGCTGCATTGCCAGTAGAGACAATAGACAAGTATTGAGGAAAGGGACGAAAGCCTGGTCTTCTAATTGATACGGTATGTGCAGCAGGAACTCTTATTAAAGTTGAAATATTTGGGCATAAAAGAGGCATATCAGTTTTTATCTAAGTCTAATGGCAGTTCCCCAGTTTTGCTTCCTTTCTGAAAGAAGTATGTCTTTCTATCAATAGGGCACAAATTCCAAGGATCTTTACAAAATATTATCAATATGTATTATGATGCCCAAATGCAAACCTGCAGTCAATCTGTTTGGACAACAGCTCTAAAAATATCCTTCTTTCTGAATAAACAGGTCTAATAACATCCTGTTAAATAAGTGATTTTCCACACAGTCTAGCAACTCTAACTACCCAGACAGTAGCTTGAGCGGCCCTGTACACACAAATAGTACATTCTCAGCTATAAAACTATCGTGAATTCATTTGTGAGAATAAAATCACCACTGTGCAAAATATCAGAGGACAAGAACGTATTTCTGTCCATGTAGCCCCCAAGTCTGTGATTATAAAATGAACATGCAGAATTTATAATTTCGGTTTTGCAAACAGGCCCATGAGATTTCGGTCAGTATACACGCAATGTACCAAAATGTTTTCAGGATTATAGTCTAATCTGGGGAAAGAAACCTTTCTAAATCTTCTGGATCTGGATGAAGAACAGCAGGTGTGAAGGGGAAGCATGAGATGAGACTGGAGTCACAACCATCACTGTTGCCTGAATGTTTGTGCTCAAGATCTTTCTTATTTATTGTTTGCAAGAGTGGTAGAACTGTCTCAGAAACAAGATGTTTGGTATCCCCATATCATCACTCTGTCACTTAGTCATAAGACTGTCAGTGGCGCTGTCTAGTCAATTTGAACACTTTGACTTGCTTGGGTGACTTGCCCCGTTACAGAGACAACTCTTGGCTACTCAGATGTGGGTGCAGTTCCTCTGTCGCAGCTAGGTGCCCATTCCCCCCCAAGAGATCAATATTTTCCCAGCCACACTGGGGCATTCCTCCCCTGCCAGGCTGGCATGACCAAGCACAGAGGAACAAGGAAGGCAGACCTTGCAGAGCACCCTGTTGTGAAAGGTTTGTAAGAGGAAGCTTCTTATGGAAACCTACATGAGTTGATATTTGGTAGAAAAACAGTCTGGAAAGCTTATTCTGGTATTTTAATGAGAGATGGCCTTCTGCCAAGTTGGAAAGAAGACCCTCAGCTCCCTGAAGTGTCATGAAGGGTGTTTTCCCTGGATGTGAATAGAGCCAGAGGTTGGTGATCGGGGTCACAGATAGCTGTGCAGACAACCTCTTCTATGGGTGTTGACAGAGTCACTCTGATGGTTCCTGGGACATCTTGGGTCTTGGTCTGCACTGGAGAGCAGTCAGGTGATTTGGGGGATATAAGGTAACCATGGGTTATCCACAAATAGTGACTGGCTATATTGGTCTGTTTCTGTAGATCAGGACAGATATCTGCTGGTACTTGATAACATCACCTTTCAGTGTCTCTGGGGGAACACGCACACTTTTTCCTGATTATTATCATACAACGTCAAGGAGAGGAAGCATATCTTCATTTTAGCCTCTCTTTTAAGAGCTTATCCATTCCCATCTCTAGAAATGGTAGTACATGATTTGAAGTAATCACTTGGCATGTATCACCAAGGAAGATACTCAAAGCAGTCCCATGGCCCTGAGATTCAGAAGACTTTTTTCTACTTACTGAGGAGGTCAGTGGGGTGGACTTTCCTCTGCGCTTTGTTGAAGGACTCTCTTGTAAGGTGGGGTAGAACACATATGGTTATTGACCTGAGATGTGGGATGTGGTTTTTCCAAACTTGTTTTTGAGCTGTCCAGAGAACTCTTCCCACTGGCTAATATGTCTCCCCTCCTCATGCCTTTAGCAGCAGTAGATTTTGAAGCATGTGATGTATTGTGTTTTGCTTATGCTGCTGTTCAACAAGCAATTATTCACATTCAACTGTGTCAAAAACCTTTTCTGTAGATGGAGAAAAAACAGAGTGTTATGCAGTCACAGATACCTGAACTTTTCCATGTTGTTTATATCTTTATTTATGTTGGTTTTTTGAATATGTTTTTATGAGTGAGAAACAGAAAATGTAACACCTTCAGGAAAAATACAGAAGAAAGCTACAAGGACCTAATTAAAGCAATATAAATAGTTGCAATATAAATAGTTAGTTTTAGTCAGTTTTAGTTGGGGGACCAAATTTAGTTCAGGGACTTGAAATTCTTATCTTTTTTAAGAATGTTGTAATCACTAGGGCAGAGGGGATTCTGGTATGGGGAAGTGATTTTTTTTCTTTTTTTATAAACAATAAAATAATCATTTAGCTATTCGAGAATGGATAATGTAAGCTGAAAATCTAAATCCAACAACCTGAAAAGTGACTGCTGAGAAGTATGAAGATAAAGCACAGAAGTTCAAACACCTTTCGTGCCTGATTTGGAGGAGGTTTCAACTCTCTCATGTGGGTATCTTACATGGGCATGATGGGGCATCCGCTTCCTTTATCTTGTGAAAAGGGCCTAGACCTATTCTGGAGGTAACTCCCAAAATGTAAATGTTCATTTAGACGATGTTCTTTTCAGCTAGATATATTAGTCAAGTTTTATTTATATACAAAAGTAGTTACAGCTATCATGACAAATCATTTTTAAGTGAGGTAAACTCTTCACACACAGAAAAAAAAGAATGAATGAATAAAAATATGTACATCCCATAGCATGAGTATAGCCACAACGGCATAAAGACGTCTCAAACCAATAATATGTTGTTCCTCTCCTTATCAAGAAACATTTTTATTCACCTAAAGTCTTGTTTCACCTATAAATAACTCTGTCCCAGTTAGGAAGTGTGCATTGCACAGTTTTAACCACATCAGTACATCTTTCCTGAACAATGTAGGAACTTATTAACAATCTCTCTTCCCCTCCTTTAGCGGTTTCACCTTCAGAATGGCTGGTCTGAAATGAATTAAGGGATTAATGAAAGAAAAAAAGAATTATCTTTGTATCAGGGGAAAAAAGTGTATTCCTGTGGGTAAATTGTTAACTACAGAAGATCTGCTTTCCTGTATTTACCAAATACCTCTATTTACCAAAATTTTACCAAATTTCTACAAATTTCAAATAGCGATGTTATGTCAAAGTAGATTTTTCTCCACTTTCTCACATTTTTTAACTGCTTTTCAAATGGAAAAGAATATAATTTTTATTTCTTTTGGTTGCTCAGAAGAGAAAACTAAAACTAACAGAAAGTAATACTTTAAAATAACTTACATTACAAACAAAACTGCATTTTCCCATAATGATTTTTAAAACCCGCAGGAAAGTAAAAAATTTTTGTTTGTTGTGAAATAATTTCTCAACATCATGAAACAGAATATCTAAAAAACCCAAACAAAACCTCCTAACAGACCACAGAAATGTTATTGATTTAAAGTACGAATTAAACTCTTAAATAAAATACATGAAAGGAAATTAAAGACAGTAAAGAAAATAAGCAGTATACAAAAAAAGGCAGAAATAACTATAGATTTGTTCCGTTTTGCTCATTTTGCGCTGTTCTTGTTGAAAGGGATAAATACACGTCAATGTATGCTTTCTTACTAAGTTGTCAGCTTTTTCTAAGGAAAACCAGCAAAACCAAAAGTAATTTTTCATAAAAGCCGTGTGTTAGTTTGTGTAGGTATGTGTACTCCAGCTAGGTTATATTGCAAGTGAGATGTCTGCCATCCCCACATAGAGGTAAAGTCTTTAAGTAGGTAAATATATACATATATGTATAGTATATTGGGAAAGCAAAGATGCTGCAGTTGCACAGCTAAAAAGGGCACAGTTTTCCCATGATATAATTCATTATTATTGTGAGTTTAGTTAAGTGGGAGGTCTATTTATGTGGTGGTTAAGGTGCCTGTCAAAAGGGCGCTTGGCACTTGTTCCTCCTTTGCGCTTTGAAGTTCACTTCCTACAGTAACATTTTCCAGTCATAACACCTCCTTCTTCACAGCTAAAAGCCAAGGCTGCTAGCCATCCCCCTGTGCTTCAAAATGTAGAAACTGTAATTCAGCCCTAAGGAAATGAACCAATTACAAGGAACTTGGTTTAACTACAAGGAACTTGGTTTAACTTCCTGCTGTGGTAGTCAAATGGAGATCTACTATGAAAGTAAGCCTGCAAGCTTAAGAAATATGTGTAGGCATTGAGCAATTACAGTCAACTGGAACATGCTAAGCAACAAACCCAATCCCTTTCTGTAAGGACCAGTCGCTGCACATAGCATGTGAGGATAACGAAACCTTTATGGTTGCTGTACTCTAGACAGAGACGTGTGTGTGAAATTTCCTGTTCTGGTTGTAGATTTCAGTGTTTTCGTGGTAGTGGAATAAAGGACTAGTCTATAAACTGCAAAGAATGTGGATCAAAAAAATGTTTTCATTTCTGCCAACAGAAAAAGAGAGAGATCCTGCAGAGCTTCATACACGTAAATGGTATGGATATATTCATAATTAAAGGTTTAGCCTAATAGGGAGTAAAGGTCTGTAGTAGAAGTTTAGGACACCTTGAATCGCTGCTCATTGCTTGATGCCTGAAAAGTTAATACTTGCTCTGAAACCTGGGAAATATAGTAAATGCTATCCGTTAATCATTATAAAAAGTTAATTACCTTCGCTATTTCATGTTCTAATAGTCCTGGTTTAGGATTAGTAATCCAAGAATACGAAGTAGACAAACCTGGTATCACTTCTCTCTACAAATTCTTCTCATTTATTGGCTGGAATTGCATCACATGTAATCCCAATACTATTCTTTTTTTTTTTTAACATTTAAGAATTTTTCTTTGAAATTATGGATCACCTTTATCCCAAGAAATAAATAAAGTATACTGTGTGCATTCAAGACAGCTGAAAAATATGAACACGTCACCATGTCATACTATATTACAAATCAGTTTTTAAAAAAATGTTTTGAAAATTATTACAGTCATCTTTTGATAGGCACTAATATAAATATTCAATATATTCAGCAAATATTTACAAAATAGCTAATGATATTAGCTAAACTGTTTTGCTAATGCTGCTTTGTTGTGAAAAAAATGTTTTAGGTATGACTAACTAGTGGCCCATAAAAGTTTTTGAAAACACTCTTAAGTTAATAGACCATTTTATTTATTTCACTGTTACCTTTTGAGATGTCACTAATATAGTTTACTAAACAATGCAATGAATAATGTACATAGTGCATAATAAAATGCAGTATAATGCTCTAGACTTATTATATTTTTATGATTCCTATTTCTTGGGATTGATTTTCATTCTAAAGCACAGAAAAATTAAACAAGGAAACGTCAGAATAAGGTGAGGTGGAAATTCCAAGCTTTGAGACATTCTACAAATAATGCAGAAAACTGGTAGACATTCAGGCAAATATCTCCAACACAGGATTCCTGGTTTCTTGTTTACCGGATAGACAAGCAGCATTCTTTCTTCCATCGGGATTTACGTAAATTCCTTTAAGCTGAAACTATGCCGTATAGGGCGATTGTACAACCCTTCGTCAGCTCTCACAAGTTAAATGAGGTCAGGGTCAGGCCGGGTTAGGGTTGCACAGGAGGTCTCCAGAGAGCTCAGGATGCAGCAGGAAGCGGTCATGGCCACAAGGCAACGGGCAGCCTCGGACGTTCCCTGGCCCAGGCGTGAAGCAGTGCCTCGCGTGTTTGGACCTGCCTGCAAACAGACCTGCTGTCTCGACTCGGAGCGAAAGCCGATGTCCTGCCCCTGTAATGGCTGTATCCTGTTATATACTTGGCAAGCTTAAAAATATTAGCACTACTGTCCTGGCCAAAAACTCATCTGGGACTGTAGTTATGCGGGCAAAATTAGTTATCTGCTTTGACTAATTTAGGCAATTAACTCAGTCTGTTTATTTGTTTGTTTGTTTGTTCACCATTTCTTTTTCCCAGATAAACCATGAACAAAAATCCACTCTTTTAGAATGTTTCTGGTGGAAAGCTTTTGCAAACAATTTCTTTTTTTGCAGTTGCACTATGAGCCAGATTACGATGAGCTGTCCAATTTTCAAAAGAGCTCAGTGTTTAATAACCTACAGTGAGCACATGCAGTGGAGACGTTCAGTATCAGGTACTCATGATAGAAAAACTTCAACAGAAATACATTTTTAATTAAAAAAAAACAAACCATGCCCAAACTGATTTTTTTTTGGTCTGCAAAGCTGTAAACTTAGGGGACTGTGCTGTTTATCCATCTCACTTGTCAGTCTCCCTAAATAATTTCTCAGCATACTGGGCAGCTTTTTTTAAACTGAAAAAAAAAAAAAAAAAAGGAGTAGATGTCTCAAAGTTAATTATATTCTATAATTTTTAGGCACACCAGTGTCTTGTCAGGGGAGATGGATCCAGAGCAGTACCTCCACTGCCAGGCATGACTTAACAGGCACATAACGACTGCCCAGCTGAATATCACAGGTTTCTTTCCAGACTAGCCATCTCAGGATTGCCTCTTAAGCAGGGAGCACGCAGAAGGGAATGGCAATTATTGTAATCATCAGATGGTTGATGGCTCAAAGAACATAAAATCACAGGAAAGGAGGCTGCATTAATTCCAGGGGCCATGGAGTAACTTTACTTTTTATATGGAGGGAAAATACATCAAAAGCTGGCTTTGTTTCAGAAAATGTTGATATGACATATGAGTAAATAAAAATTAAACTTATACATTGATTTTTTTTTCATTTTTATATTGTCTGTGTTATTCACATGTTATTTCATAACCTGCTGTGCCTGTCCAGATCAAAACAGGTGTCAAAATGCCAAACATTTTCTGCTCAGTGAGAATGCTGAGTATCTATCTGGCTTTGTTTAAGTATCTGTTTTGCAGAGAAGAGTAGGACTGGGCAGGGAGTTGTTTGGTTATTGTTAATTTTATATTATCTTACCTTATACTATTTCATTTTATTCTTTCATGTGCATTTCATAGGGAAATAAGATCATTTCGAGATATATGTGTTCCTGATTTGTACTCTTCTTGCCAGATCCACACCCTCTGACCTTGTCTCTCAGAGCAGTCTCCTTGTCCATCTAGCTGCGCAATCCCGGTGCAAGCCTCCAAAGTCCTTTACCTCTACATCCCACCAACTTTGTGACCATGGGAAGCTCCAGCACTGTATCTGAACAAAGCCTCAAGCCAGGACCTGTGATTTACCCAGTCCCTCACCAAGCTGGTTCCCTCCTTGCAGCCAGCAGTTTGCCTTGCATTTCCACCCTCCCGAGACCCCCAGGAGACCAGATGGAGCTGCTCCTCCAGCAAAAACACTCTCATGGAAGTCCTTCTTTGCTATACAGTATTTTCATGACAGTGAAATGACAATGAAAGCAGCAACTGGGGCAATGTTGGAATAACAGCCATACAGAGTGGTGAGGCAGCACCTCAAACTTACCCTGATGTCTCAGAAGCTGTAGAGCTCCCTGTAGTGGGGTGCCGGTTCCTACACTTACTGCTTCCATCTTGACGTTGTCCTCATAGCTAAGGGTTTGGTAATGCAGCAGCAAAGTTAGATGCCAGTGAAAAGGATGTAATCAGCCATGTCTTGGCTTCACAAAATGTCTTATGGCACTGTGGTATCTCACCCCGTGAAAGCAATTTTTGTCCCATGAAGGAGGAAGGGCCTACTGAGGAAATATCTACAATGTGGCTGAGGAGCTTGTGGTAATAGTGCAGTAACTATTGGTAGGAGTAAACATGAATAAATCTAGCCAGTATTGCAATCTGTAAAAACTTTCCCCACTCAGATAACTCTATCAGCACAGTTCCTTCTGGGCTCTGAAATATTTTTAAAGTAGATTGTTGTCATTTTTTTAATTTTCAGTTTTCTTCCATCCAAACTTTGCATGTCCCTCAGCTCCCATTAAACACAATCCATCTGACCAGTAACCCTACATGTGGTGAAAAAAAAGCCAGTAAAGAAAAAAAGGGGTCAGGGAAAGGTTGCTTGAATAGGCAATTAGTGGGAAATTTCATAAACAATAAGGGAAATGTGTTAGAGAGCAGCCTATTTTTTCTACATAAGTCTCCATTTCATCTCCAGGAATGTTCCTTTTATGCATATTTAGTTTAAGAAAAAACATACCACACATCTTTCAAGATATTTTTCATTCTTCGTTTATGATACTATAAATGTTTAGGTAATAATGCTGGTATTGGAAACAAGTCAAATGAGCACAATTCAAATTAGTGGGCAAGCTAGAGCAGAGTCTTTCATTTACAGTCCGCTTGATCAGACCACATTAAAATCGGCAAGACTTAAGCCTACTCTGTTTACAGCCCACAGGTTGTTATCTAGTTTCAAACCTCTCTGTTCACAATTGTTAAGCCAGTGCTGTACTGCATGCAGCTCACCATTAATTGGAAGCTTGGATTCTAATGGCTGTTTTCTGGGGCGGGAGCTGGAAATCCTGAAACCCACACCATGCTCTAAAATGTATTAATTTAATTTAAAACCTTTACATAAAATTACTGATTATTTGAAAGTTAAACACTTAGTCACAGCGTTCTGCATCAGATGCTATGAATTTATTCACAACTAGATTTTAAATTACCTCCTTTCTGTTTAAGATGCCAATTTTACTAGGCTACCTGAAACATAATTTGCATAGAGTTATTACATCAGGAAAGAAAAAATTGTCTCTTGTGTTCAGTGCCTTGTTTCTCTAATCCCCACAGACAGTGAGGAAGAAAGGCTGGCTTTATATTGTCAATTTCTTTTACTGCACCCATTGGCACTTGTCAATATTCCTTACCGGACAAAATGCGCAAATATTCTCGGACATGCAACAGCTTCAGAAGTTTGCTGCCACTTATATGTGGATGTACTGTAAACATCTACACATTAATTAATGGAAAAACAGGAATGTTTTGATGTTGCAAACCCACAAATGGAGCTCTACTAGCTGAGCTAATGAATCAGTTCCATGAAATGTTCATACTTCTAAATGACAATCATATTTAATAAAAAAAAAAATATAGGCAGCAGAGTACCTTCTTGTACTATTTAGTGGGAAAAAGTCACTGTATAACTAATGGAATCTTGTAAACATACACAGTTCCTTAGGGCTTTTCTGGGAGATGGAATAAGATGTGCTTCCAATGTACACTCTCCAGTTATTTTTAAACATGGGTTCAAACTGAAACATACACAAGATCTGGGGCCATTCGGCACTGGACCTGTAGCTTTTCCCATAGGTCAATGCCCTAATCTATATACATTCTGCAGGCTCTTGATAATGGTATACATTCTTATGCAGTTGTGCAAACATATTGCCTTTCAGTCAGACAGGACTCAGTCACACCTGCTTGCAGTCATTCTCTTGTCACACTGAGTTAGAGTGACCACTAACAAATAAGAAACAATTGAGAATCATGCCAGTATTTTCTTTTCTTACCTGACAATTCCTCCCGAGGAGCCCTCTGTGTTAGACCTGGCTAAACGTAATTTGAGTAACTGAGCTCTTCCTAGCCAGCTCTCCCCACAGTGATAACTCAGTGATGCATACTTCTCCACTCCTTGCCCTCGACTCTGGGCTGGACTTGTTTTGTGTATCATTTCTCAAAATAAACAACACAGTTCTGTTCTATTCTGGGATGTCATTGAGATGACTCTTCCCACCACAGCCTGCTCAAGCTTTTAATCATGAAACCAAGTCTAGAAGATAGATGTTGTGGGACATCTTAAAAATTTAGTCCATCAGATGTCTCAGTTGGACTGAGACTGCATCAGGGCTCCCATCTAACTTACGCACATGATTTTCCATCTTTCCAGAAAAAAAACAAGGCAGGAGTAGTTGAGACCGGAAAGAAAAGGGTAATTCTCTCTCTACACCCAGGATTCAGTTGAGACATGGCAGGTGTGTGCATATGGACTCATGAGATCAGAAATGCTTCCATGTCTCACAATTTAAATAAAGTCTTAGAGATCAAGTTCTTGTACTTACGTTGAAATCCTGAACAGAGAGATACACCCTTTGAGGGTATGGTGTATTTGAATTAATCTGAAAATTGAGTTTTTTATTTTGCAAGAATGGTGCAATAAAGTAAAGGAAATGAGAATGTTTTTATAAAAATAAAAGAAACAAGGAGAGAGTTTCACAAATTGGATGAAGACAGAGGTTTTCTTTAACCTGTGGGCTTTAAACAGTAAGGTTTTAAACCTGGGGAGCTCTGGTAATGAAACACCCACATACATTCCCAAACTGCCATCCCATAATCTGCCTGGTGCTTGCATTCTTACCTGCTAGTGCTCCAGTCCAATATGAGGCAAAAGGACAGCAAAGCTATGAAAGGAAGTGTAGTCTTGTATTCAACAATCTTACTTTTTATAATTTAGGACTCCTTGTTTTCAATTTGCACACCACTGAATATCAAGGCATATCATACAATTTGGAACAGCAGGTACTGAGGGTAAGCCACATGATAACACCTGACATTTAGGTCATTTGCACAGAGGATGAACAAGGAAATCTTCTCTCCCCTGACTTTAGATGTCCACTTCTGACTGTGAGTGTCTACATATGACCTAATAATCCTGAACTCCCTCTACAGTAATGAGAGAAACATGCTTTCCAGAGGTGACAGTTTTCACTAAATGTAGATGTCTACTTTGGGACAAGACGAATCACATTCTAGAAATGTCTATTTCTTTCCATTAACTATAAACAGACCCACATTGATTAACAGAGATGTAGACATCTATGCTATAGATTCTGACATGCAGTCAGTTGAATCCTATCCAAACACTTAAGAGATGCTTACAAATAAAAGAAATATATGACACAAGTAATTGACAGTGTAATTACCACTCATCATCACACAAATCCTTAATCTTTTTCTCTGAAATATAAAGGAATCCTGTCTTTCTGGATTGTTGTATTTTATGTGCTAGGATTTTAATCTTAGACCAGTGGATAAATTTGTATATGTTTAAACATGTTCTTCCTCCAAGACCTTTTAAACTGAGAGAAAAAAGAATCAAAACTTCACAGAATTAAAAAAAACTAATGGCACATTTTATACTTGTATAATAATACTATCTAATTACTATCTTTTTTTTAATAGTAAATATACGGACTTTAAGTAATTTCTTTTCTGCACAAGAGTAGTGATATATTTGCATAACTCTCATACACTGCACACAAGATAGGGTTTCCCCTCTACCACTCCTGTTCCTCTCATTCATATCTCACAGGACATGAAAATCTACCTGGCCATACAAAATAAAAAAGGCATGAAGTGTGAGTGAGAAAGCTGAGAGAAACTATGTATGTTATGTTCACTAACTTTTTATAATGGTCTTTACAAAAACTCAGCCAAACTAAGGATAACTGATTTGCTCTTTACAACATATAAAACTGTCACAAAATATATGTATGATGTGTGGGGCTTGACTGCAATTGCTGAGTGACTTGTGACTGGAATCCTTTTTTGTGACTACCCAGAATTTATGTCCATAAGCAGGTATACTCTTTGATGCTCACTCCCCTAAACTACTACGTTGTCTATGATTGTTTCAGTACTGATGCCCTCAGCATTTGCCTAGCTGGAATAAATAATTTCCGTGGAAAACTTCTAGTGCCAGGCAGACTCTAAGATAGATATGTAAAAACCAATAGCACAGCATTTGAACTCTTATCTTTTCATTTTGACTGCCAAAATCCTGATCTTAAGTCATTGATGGAATATTCTACCGTGTAATAAAAAGCTGGAAAGCTTTCTTATAATGTCCTCTGTCATGAACAGGGGATAATATTTCCTTTGAAAAACTGTATTTAGGTCTTGTGTGTCCCATAAGCTCTCTTTTCCACAAACTACTATAATAAACAATAAACTTACCCATTCTGTCTCACTTTGTGCATTTCATAATTCTTTAAAACTTTCCATTTTGTCTGTTTTCTTTGGAAACTAGTTTTTCATCATTGTGCTGCTATCTGATGGTAGCAGTCATTAGATTGATATACTATTTCTTCTGTAGTGAATCTGATATGAATCTGTACGCTAATGCACACAGCATGGGGAATAAACAGGAATGAGAGAATAGTTGAAGGGCTATGGTCTTGTTGGGATCATGGAGATGTGGTGGGATGGTTCGCCTGACTGGAGGGTTGAAATGGAGGGATACAGGCTCCATAGGAAAGACAGATCAGGCAGATGAGGAGGGGGAGTTGTCCTTTATGTGAGAGAACAGCTGGAATGCATGGAGCTCTCGCTGGGGATAGATGACGAGTCAGCTGAGACCTTATGGGTAAGGAGTAAAGGGAAGACAGGTAAGGGTGACTTAGTGGGTATCTGCTACAAGTTGCCTGACCAGGAAGAACAAGTGGATGAGGCTCTCTACAGACAGCCAGAAGTAGCCTCAGGCTCACAGGCCTTGGTCTTCATGGGTTTCATTCAACCATCCCGATATTTGCGGAAGGAATAACACAGTATGGCATAAACAATCCAGCAGGTTCCTGGAGGGCATCTGTTACAACTTCCTGACCTAAGTGACAAAGGAGCCATCAAGGAGAGATGCTCTTCTGGACCTCATACTCACCAACAAGGAGGGACTCATTGGGAATGTGAAGGTCAAAGGCAGCCTTGACTGCAGTGACAATGAGGTGGTGGAGTTCTGGATCCTAAGGGCAGGAAGCAGGGCAAAAATCAAGCTCACAACCCTGGCCTTCAGAAGAGCAGGCTTTGGCCACTTCAAAGTCCCATGGGATAAGGCTCTGGAGGGAAGAGGGGCCCAAGAAAGCTGGTTAATATTCAAGGATCACCTTCTCCAAGCTCAGGAGCAATTCATCCCAATGATTAGGAAGTCAGGCAAAAATGCCAGAAGGCCTGTGTGGATGAACTCAAACATAAGAAGGAAGCACACAGAAGGTGGAAGTGGGTACAGGCAACCTGAGAATAGAGGCACTGTCCAAGCATGCAGAGATATGGTTAGGAAGGCCAAAGCCCACCTGAAGCTAAATTTTGCGAGGATTGTAAAAGGAAACAGGAAAGGCTTCTGTAAGTACCTAAGTGGCAAAAGGAAAACTGTGGAAAATGTGGGTCCACTGCTGAATGGGGCAGAGGACCTGGTAACAAAGGTATTGAATGCTTTTTTCGCCTCAGGCTCTACTTGTAAGACTGACCTTCAGAAAACCCAGGCACTGATGACCAGGGGGAAAGCCTGGAGCAATGTAGACTTAACCTTGATGGAACAGCATCAGGATAGAGAATACATAAGAAAATTGGACACACCTAAGTCTATAGGCCATGATGGGATGAACCTGTGACTGCTTAGGGAGCTGGCAGATGCCATTGCAAGGCCACTCTTGATAATCTTTGAATGATCATGGCAATTGGGAGAAGTGCCTGAGGACTGGAGAAAAGCAAGTGTTACTCCTATCTTCAAAAAGGGCAAAAAGGAGAAGCCACCGAACTGCAGGCTGGTCAGCCTCACCCTGATGCCTGGGAAGGTTATGGAACACCTACTACTGGGAATTATTTCCAAGCATATGGATGGCATGAAGATGATAGGGAGTAATCAGCATAGATTCACGAAGAGGAAGTCATTCGTGACCAACCTGACAACCTTCTACGATGAAATGACTGGTCTGGTAGATGAGGGGAGAGCAATGGATATTGTCTATCTTGGTTTCAGTAGGGCTTTCGACATTGTCTCCCATAAGGTCCTCATAGAGAAGTTGTTGATGTATGGGCTGGGTGAGAACACAGTGTAGTGGATTAAAAAATGACTGAACAGCCAGGCTCAGAGGGTGGTGATCAGTGGCACAAAGTCTAGTTGGAGGCCAGTAACTAGCGGTGTACCCTAAAAGACAATACTGAGTCCAGTCCTGTTCAACATCTTCTTTAATGATCTGGATGATGGGGGAGAGTGTAGCCTCAGCAAGTTTTCCAATGACACAAAACTGGGAGGAATGGCTGATATGGCAGAGGGGTGTGCTGCCATCCAGAGAGACCTCAACAGGCTGGGGAAAAGGGCTGGCGGGACAAAGTTCTGCACCTGGGGAGGAACAACCTCATGCACTGATGTGTGCTGGGGGCAACCCAGCTGGAAGATATCTTGGCAGAAAGGCCCTGGGGATCCTGGTGGAGGGAAGGCTAATGGTATCCTGGGCTGCATTAGGTAAAGTACTGCCAGCAGGTCGAGGGAGGTGATCCTTCCCCTCAGCTCTGCTGAGGCTAAATCTGGAGTGCTGGGTCCAGTTCTGGGCTCCCCACTACAAGAGAGACACGAACTGAGAGATACTGGAAAGAGTCCATCAAAAAAGCTCATGAAGATGATTAAGTGACTGGAGCATCTCTCCTATGAGGAAAGGTTGAGAAAGCTGCTACTGTTTAGCCTGGGAGGAGAAACTCATTTCAGGGGAAACTCATTGATGTGTACAAATATCTGAAGGGAGGGTGTAAAGACAGGCTCTTTTCAGTGGTGCCCAGTGACAGGACCAGAGGCAATGGGCACAAACTGAGACACCGAAGGTTCCCTCTGAACATCAGGAAGCACTTTTTTACTTTCAGGGTCACCAAGCATAGGGACAGGTTGCCCAGAGAGGTTGTGGAATCTGCATCCTTGGAGGTACACAAAATCATCTGGACATGGTCCTGGGCAGCCTGTTGTAGGTGGTCCTGCTTGAGCAGGGGAGTTGGACCGGATGACCTCCAGAGGTCCCTTCTAACCTCAGCCATCCTGTGATTCTGTGTTTCTGTGAAATCCACATTTTGAATTCAGTGGCAATATTATCAGTAGCTTTTGTAATATGTGCATTTTCCCAACAAAGTGTTTCCTAATAGGAAGAAGTGATTCAAAGAAATTTTAGTGTTTAACATGATTTTTTGTCAGTTTTTTTAAAATCCCTGTCAGAAATCCTCATTCTTTTTCTCTGCAATTTAAATAATTTGATTTGCTTGGTTTTTTTATTCCATTATTTTTTTAATACAAGGCTGGAAAAAAAATACTCAACTATTTGTTTTATAAAGAGTATTAAGGTCTTGATTGGCATTTTAAGCTTTTCTACAGGATTGATTGTCTTGAATGCATACAATAGAATTTTCAAGAAGTTTTATTGTACTATTAGTATTATTACACCATTATTATCATTGTTATCATTATTATCATTATTATATTGAATTTAGCTACTACGTTTTGAGAAGAGGACATAATGTCTTGCTTTTGCATATCATGTTTGAGAAAAATTTGGTCAGATGCACATTATCAAAGTCTAGATGCTATAGGTGCCTAATCCTCCCTTGTAGCCAACATGCAATATGTGAACTTCCAGGGCACAGTCATTTCACTTATTTCAGATATTTATTTTAGAATGAGAAGAATCATTGCAATTCCCAAGAAATGAAGAAAGATAGGGAAAAGTAGAAGCTGCCATCCACAAAGCCCAGCCAAAACCAACGTAGACATGTTGTAGCCAAAGACTTGATCAGAGACAAGCCAAGACAGAGTGAACTTGACCAAATGGAGGACTTCATAAAAATGAAACAGTACTAACAGGAGGAATCAGAAACAGTACAGTGAAGCAGCCTTCTTCCACTGAAGCCAAAATGAAGAAGTGACTTCCATTCTTCTAATCTTTTTGTGATCGAGCACTGTTTCAGAGAGTCTCTGTTAATTTGCTTTCTCTTCCTTTTCTCTCCTTCCAGTCATACACTCAAAACACATACTATTTTTCTAAACTGCACTTTATTCTTAAGTATCAAGCTCTGTTGACCTCTTAGAAATAATTAAAATTCACTCACAGGATAATATAATGAATCTTACATTTGTCTTTCCCATCTCCAGTTTTCTATCTTAGCTTTAAAATATCAGTCAGATTTAATCCCATGCCAGTTTTACTGAAGAACCATCTGTAGCTTCCCTTGGCCTTGGATAAGGCCTGGTGTGCTTGTCCAGCTTTGGAATATATTAGCAGTTACAGTGAATGCTGTCTCACCAAATCATGAATTGACTCACCAAATTAATGCCAAGTGATTTTTTTTTCTTTTGAGCTTTTTTTTTCCCAAATTGTTTTCCATTTACTAAAAAAATATTGGCCCTCTACTGTAGACTATAAATCAAAGCAAGCCTGTTGTGTTGTATCCAGGTTGCTTATCTACTGTTCCAACTTACAATAGAAAATATCACATTAGGGAAATCTATTGCTTCATGTGTGGAATCTATCCTGAAATTAAAAAAATGATCTGTTGCTGCCTGAATTAAATAACAAACCTAAACTTGCAAATTTTTGTGATACAGGAGAAATGCATTGAAGGGACTCATCTATAAAACTGAGGAAATAGCTTTAAGTCATCTCCTAAGTGGATTTGGTCTTTTTAATTTTGGAGGGGAAGCCTAGTGACTTTAGAATTCCCCTAGATCTACACCTTACAATAGATTATGGGTTTTGATATGCATATTATTATATTGTTTAGGAACGAGAAAAGAACAAATAGATATCTGAGATTATTTAACACTTATTTAGATTGCTAGCAAGGCTTGTAAGCCAATGAATTTCACCTGCATGGACTAAACTGGGCTTTTCAGTTTTTTTCCTCTGTATTCTCTAGTTCTCTGAGCACAGTCCTGAGAGTGGCATTTGGGAATCTCCCCTTGCAACAAGACTGGGAACCAGAAGGACAGCTAAATTCAGCTTGAAGCTGGACTTTGCAAAGGAAATGTGGTGAATGCACAATGTGCTTGAAGAGAAATTAACTGGCAAAATTAATCACAAATAAGATGATGGGGAAGAAGCAAGGGACTGAGGTAAGATTTATCTTCTAACAGGTTACCACTTAGTTTTAAACCATAGAGGCACTTGTGATTATAGGTCGACTTCCAAACATGGTGTTGAAAATTTGTGACAAGTAAAAGGAAGAACTATAAAGGTGTTTTGATGACTGAAGAAGAGGACCTTGAAAAACTTAAAGTATATGCTTTTAAATAAGTAACCAGGGGGGAGTTCAGGTGTGAACTTACAGAGGAGTAATTAGTGGTTCATATACTAACTTGTCTTGCTGTGAATTATTTATATGTCCACACTAACAAATGTTTCTGGTTTGTTTGTTTGTTTTCCACCAAGGAGCACTTTATGTAATTGCTCAGAATATATAAATACTTCTATGGGAAGAAATTACTGAGGGTTGCAGTGAGAGAGAGACATAAGGCAAGTGGAGCCGAGTGAGCACTGGAGTCTCAGTTCGTTATCAGAAGACCTAGCACGTCTGAAGCGAATAGCCCAGTTGTTCTTGCTTACTCTGTTGAAATGCACATTATGGTGAGGCCTTAGAGAGTACAAGATATTTTCCTTTTTAATGAAATTGAGTCAAAAAGAGGCTAATGGATATTAGCAAACTGGAACTAGACCAGTCTGAAATGCATGTAGCGCGGACATTGTCTAATCAACAATTGCTCACTGATAGTTGGTGGAAACATACATAGTCAAAAAACACCGTTTGTTCAAGGTTCAGTGAGACATATTCAGTTAGACAGTGGATATTTTGTTGCTGCTGTAGGCCAGATTGATACATTGAAAATGAAATTTTTTGCATACTTCTATCTCATTTTGATGATTCTTGATGTCATTGTCCTTTCCCTTCTAGTTTCTTTGCAATTATATCATTGCAGTCTGGTGTTTCATTTTCTTTGCTGTGGCTTACGGAATAGTTTTCTGAGGAATCCAGGACTCCTCCATTGCCACAATGACATCTGTCTTCCTTTCTCTGTAAACTAATCACCACCTAGCTGTTCAGTGTCCTTGCTCTGCTGTTCATCGCATCAAACACAGGGACGAGCAGCAGTTGCCTCTCTGGAACACGACTAGAACCCTCAAGGAGAACTGGAGGGCTGCTAGAAAGTTATAGTCTTTGGCTATTATTTTAGATATGCTCTGATGACCAAAATTGCACACCTCAATTCTCCCCAGCTGCCTCACTGACCTACTTGAATAGCCTGGCAGAACTGTAAAACCATACTTAAAATGCCAGCTAGTGAGGCACGCAATTTTCACAGGATGTGCGCACCCTTCCACCAAAAGGATTACTTTTCAAAAATCGTATTTTTTCATTGCTCAAGTTCCAGATTATGTTATTTCATAGTCCTGTAGGCCACTGAGGAGATTTGAAAATTGGTCCAAACTGCGTACCAGTAACAATTTCTCACATTTTTTTTCTTAAACCAAAGTGTTTTGGCAAGTCATTTTGATGACTATTTATCAACCATGAAATTGTTTGAAACTTCTAATGGTATCAAAAATTGGAATTTCAAAATATGAAGTATCTTAGGCCTGTACCCTACAAATAACATACGTGCACAGTGTGAACACTTTGGCATTGCACAAATCTATAGGGTTAAGGAGTAAACTGGTTTGGCCTGAATGCGTAGATGTAGTATTATTTCTGTTAGCTGATTAGCTAAATATAATTGCTCTAATCAGATGTCTAATGCTAATATTTTGTTTAAGTTCAAAATTCTGAGTCTCTAAATTTTTACTGGCTTTACTAAAAAATAACATTTGCAACAAACATTTCTCCTGGATAACTGCTAGTGGAATATCTGAGATGAAACTATCAAGGAAAATATGTCAGTGAATTTGCGAGGCTAGAAACAACCTCCAGATGATACCATGTTCTTTCAAAAGCACTGAATCTCCTTATATTTCCCATTGATTTTTCTTTAAATAACAGGAACAAGCCTGAAGTTGTCAAATGTCCTTATATTTCTGATTGATTTTTTAAACATAACAGAAAAAAGCTTGCAGATATATTTTCCTCATGTTATTTTTAGCAATTATTTCGCCTTGTCATAATACGTATATCATCACTTAAATGTTATTAAGAGAGTTAAACAAGCCGTAAAGCATCTTTTCCTTTTATTGTGTTGCTGTTGGAAACATGATCACACTAATAGCACTCACACTATATTTACTTTAAGGAAAATGTTATCAGACAGTATTATTGATGTGACTTAATAACAGAGAAAAGACATTACAAGTGCTGGATCAGGTTTCTCATGAGAATAATAATTTCCTTATACCTAAAATAACTCTTTTTTCCCTTCTTCTTCTTCTTCTTCTTCAAAGCTTTGTACTTTAAAAAACCAGAGCTGATAGAGCTCATTGATCCATCCAGGCTTCTGTTGCTATCTGTGCATGTCATCTGGCTTCTTAATATTCACATAGCTCGTACACATGCTTTGGGGTAAAATTCCTGTTTAACTACTCCAGGATGTTTAACTTCATGACTGAAACCTTATAGTAATCTATTATCATACAGGAAAAAAAGTGGCATACTTGTGCTACTTACATATTTAAATTATATGTGTGCTTTTTTCATAAGTGATGGTATTTTACAGTGCCATATGACTTGGCAATGTACCATACAGATCAAAGTAGATTTTACAGCAACATATGAAAGAAACACAGCAAGTAAGATGTACAGGGAATTTTATTTAATTTTATTTTAATAAATGCTTCTGTATTACTTCCTTTCATACATACTAGGTTGGAGCATCTTTCATACAACTACCTTTCTTGAGTAGCTTTGTTTCCAGGGGGAGATATCTGGGCTATACTGCAGCAAAACATTTAAGATTTTGTTTAACTAACACCAAAATGGGAACTGTTCATAGACAGCTTCCAGAGTGCCCTAAATGTCAAGGTCCCATAAGTATGAATCAACAATAATGCCAGGAAGCCATCCCAGGTAAGAGGAGATCTGGAAGCAGAAATAAAGAATGAGAACTGTATGGTAACATATAAGTCAAACATTTTAAAAATTTAACAACTTGCCAGATTTTTATTCACTTGATAGAAATATGTAAAGAGTTGTCTGGTTATCTGTGTCCTGTAAACTTGAAGACAAGAAGAAAGCATTTAAAAACACAATAGCTACAAATAAATTCATAGATCAGGAATAAATCTATTGCTGCACATAGACAGAAAAATTTAAGTGTTGACATGGAAGAGGTGGAAGTGTTCACAAGGTACTTTGCTTCTGTGTTTGGAGTTAAAACGCTTGGAATGAAACCTGTGTCATAGGAAGTATCTGAGGCACCACTTGACACTAAAATTAAATCTTTTCCAGTCAACACATCCAGAAAATATACTCCTTTGGACCTTCAGGAACTAGATAAGGAGCTCTCTAAACCAAAGAAAGACTCAAATCAACAATTTGGAGAAGGTCTGAAGGGCATCTCTTGATCTCTCACACTTTTTGAAATAATGAACTGTTAAGCATGAGCTGAATTACAGTGACACCTCTATAAACTGTAGTTAAAGCTAATCAGACTTTTCAATATTTTGTAAACTCATTCCTAGAAAGATTGCATTATGTAGGCAATATGGTTTCCAAATTATGAACAAGGCATAACTTTGCCCTTAAAACCAACAAAAGCTGAAGTTAGAGGAAAAAGTGGTAGTATTGATGGATCAAAACTGAAGCTAGAAAAGAAAGAAAAAGGGACCGGGATTGGAATGACTACTGGCTTCATCTTTTCAAAATCACAACATTAACAAATGTTTACAGAGACACGTTCTTTACCCTTGCTCCTGGTTTATAAATAACAGCATATAAAATAAGCATTTTACTTCTTGATCAGGATTCTTAGCTAGTTTTGCAGTAACTGTGGTAGTAATTTTCGAGCTGTGCCTGCATCCAAACACATCCAATTTTAGCAGACGCTTGGAAGCCGAAGTCCCACATTCTCTTGCAGTTGTTTCACCAGATCATAATATTTCACATACGTGTCACCTTAATCAGTTGTAAACATATCACACCAGCATTTACTGACCTACTTCACAATATGCTTCCTAAGAATCATGGATTATATATCCCATAAAAGTACAATAATGGTATGTATTCTGGCAGCTTGATGAGTCTGGGAGCTCAAGAAGACTGGGATTTAATTCCAGATTCAAGCACTGGCATTAAACTTAGTACAGAATAATAAATCTGGGAAGTTATTCAGCTGCTCAAAGATGCATGTCTATCTTAGGCAGAGTGAAATATCCCTTCAGGCTCTGTTGGGTAGCTTGATGTCCATTAACAATAATGGGAGATTAGCCACCTCGATCACACACAGACACGTGCACTGGTGACTTCAGTGTTCAAGTGTGTGAATCTTGAGCTGCTACAATCCGGGCAGCATCCTGTTGCATAAGCAGTAGGCATCTGGGGCCGCTTGAGATGCCTTAAGAGCGTCAGAGAAATCTGCACAGCTTGGCAGATACGATGCAAGACAGGGAGACTTGCACATTTCTGCAGATACAGATACTCCATAGCACCTGTTTAGCTGACTGAATTCTACTCTTTGTGTTCAATAAATTGGTTTAGCTCACATGGTCATCTCGGCTTTGTTACAACACTACTTTGTATTTCTATTCTCTGTCAGGCTGCCTCTTTCAAGGACTGTTGCAATTCACAGTGGGGTTCGTTGCATCTCACTCTAGCAATACCCTCAAAGACATCCTTGTAGCTATTCAGAAATCGACTAGATGAGGCCCTGAACAACCTTATCTAAGTTGGTGGTGCTTTGAGCAGAAGGTTGGACCAGGTGACCCCCCGAAGCCTTTTCCAACCTGTAGGACTATGTCATTCTGCTTACATCTGAACCAACTACCCTGGGCTGCACCGAGAGCCAGCAAACGGGCACTCGGGGGGAGGGGGGGGCACATCTGACAAATGTAAGCACCAACTCCAGGGTGAGGTGAATTGTACCCTATATGTGCCAATTTCTTGCCACTGACCTTAAAGAGAGTGTATAGTGACAGATTCAGATGTAGACACCTGCACTGAACATCTCTAGAGCTGGTCAGGTAAATGCCTCTCTCAATAACTGTGAGATCTCTATCTTCTCAAGTTTGTTTGCATTTGCCAGTAAGAAAAATAGAAATCAATCTAAGGTATAAGTATTTTAAATGCATTATTATTACATCCATATTAGTTTACTTATATAATTTATAATACCTTTATTACAGCTAACACACAGGTAGACAGCGTGGTCACATAAAACTTGTTTCCCTCAGAAATTAAGTTATTAAACTTCATGTAGTGGGGTAACAAAGCCTAAAAGAATAGCGACAGGAAGCATATTTAATGGTTAGTGAGATAGACTTTTTTCCCAACTTTTATCCCCACTTGCTGTGTGACCATAGGCAAGGCACTGTGCCTCAGTTTATTCAAATGTAAAATGGTTATAATTAATATTCAGCATAATTAATGATTAAGTGCCTTGAGAACATGTGATGAAACAAGCTCTAGAAGAGCAGAGTATTTTTGCTTCAACCTCTTTAAAACTGTATCCCCTTGCCACATATTTTCAGAAAGTCTACAACTCCTTACTAGAGCTATATGACTAATTCAAATGAATAATTTATCTGAAGAATTCTGCTTTGTTTTCTCTTTGCAAATTGTTCTCAAATAGACTGCAAAATTCTTGGGCTTATTAGTTATTGCCAAATTATGCACAGGTCTCTTCAGTGTCTAATTCTGTGTCTGAAGATCACTGAATTTTTTCCTGAAAATGTTAGTAATTTGCTATTTGCACTGTGCTGGTAGTCCTTTCCTATTATTGAAAAGCATATGTAATTAATCAATGCAGTCATACCTATGTGTAATGATATTTTATAAATAAATACATATATATGAAAGATTCCTGATTCATGGATTTTAAAGGTCAGAGATCACCAGGAGACCACCTACTCAGAACATCTGTAGAGTCAGTTTCCCCTGAATTGAGCCTAATAATTTGTGCTTGACTCGAAGTGGCAGACTCCTTTTAAGAGGATCTGTAAAAGATTATTGAGAAAAGGAAGCATATTTTCAATAAACTTAAATTCACTGTATCGGGATTCTTTCTTCTCCTTCCACTACGAATCAAAGATGACTAGAAACTATTGGATTAAATTACATCCTCCATTCATTCTTGACTGGATGACTTCAAGAAGCAGGGGACAATGCGCTGCTATTGGTAGCTTCTTCCAATACTTAATTACCATGTGTGTTAGAAAAGTTTCTTACTCGTAATATGAATTTGTCAGGCTTTAATTTCTCATTATCGGTCTTGTTAATAACTTACTATGCCAGTACTCCCTGTGAAATTACTTACACATCACTATCAAGTCACCTCTTGATCTTTTTCATGAGCTAAACAGATTGAGTTTCTTGAGTTGTTTACTGTAAGCATATTTTTAAGCCCTCAAATAATAGTTTCTTCTGAACACTCTCTTGAATTTGTTGACATGCTTTAATATTCTACTGACAGTTTCAGCAGTGCCATTTATATACCTAAAGTTCATGACATATTGATTAAGAACATCCATTTCCTGCTCAGAGATCAGGAGAAATACTATTGTGACTGTTGCCAGGCAAATGATGAATCATACTTAAAAAAAAATTCAGTTACACACACACAACACACATACACAAAAATTCATTTTTGGTCAATTCAAATATTTCATTTGACTGAAAATGACATTTTATATATAGTATGTATTTGTGCCTACTTGATCTATTAAAAATTCTTTGGTTAAAATTGGCATATTTTTAAAAAAAAGATGCTAATTTGAAAGAGAAATAAAAATATGTATTATCTGTAAAATAAATATAATGGTTAATTTTATGTGTCTTTGAATGAAATGCAGAGCCCAAGTTTTAATCTGTTTGAGCTTCCACTTTTCAGTGATATTGAAAATGATCTAAATAAGTTTTATCTGGCTCTCTATGTGACTTATGCCATTAACTGCATGAATTGTTATTGTTAGAACGCAACATACAGTGAGACATTTTTCCCAACTAAGGTTCAGAATTAAAATTAATTTTTCACAAGCAATTTATTTTTATCTACAGGAAAGCAAGCAAGAAATAAGGTGATCCACATTAAACTGAACCAAAATTTGCCTTAAAATTAGAAAACACAATCCAACCCTGCAAGAAATACGCTCACCATGTACACATCAGGAAAACAGGTTACAGCAAAGCCCTGCTCTGTGGCCTCCTCCAGACCCCCAATATTCAATAGATACGCTCATACTGGATTCAGTAGAGCTTGGATCAGGCTCTGAGCACAAGAGTTTCTTGGCATCACATAGCAGGTTATATGAATGGACACTTTCTTTTACTTTGCGCCTTCACCATCTGTTCTGCCCTCTAATTACAAATGCAAAATGAACATAATCAAATATTGGCATCACACAAAAATAAGCTAGAAGTTATTCCAATGCATATGCATGTTCTTTATTAAATGCAACAAGCATCTGTTTTGTTTTCTTATGTTTCGAGACACAGATAGAGGGAAATTGCTTTTTCCTGACAGAAAGGATATTTTTTATTAGTAAATTGGAATGAAATACAAGAGGTAACACTTTACAATAGTTGGTAAACCACAATTTCTGTAAACAGAGATTCAAGCCTGGAGTTCTTTCCTGAGGAAACACAAAAGGAACAACAAAAACGGGGAAGGAAATCTATTACTAAACATTGTTCTGACTGACTAGTGAAGTTGAGCTCTTGGTCCAGGTGCCACTGCAGCTGTGCAATTCAGGTGGAAGTAAAAACTTTTGAGTAGGCATCAAGATTCATGTCACTTCCCGTTTGCAACCCAAGCTATTCATCAGCAGGTGCTGGCCCAAGCTAGTGTCTGCCTTCCATAAAGGTGTAGACTCTCTCATGCTTAATCCTTGTAAAGTGTTACTTATTAAGTATCTTGGTACTTTACAGTGTTTATATGAGGTGTAAGGAAGTATAGCCATCCCTACTTTTCAGATGAAGAGGGCCAGCTCAGAGGCATTATGATCTGTACGTACCCCACATTGCAAACATAACAAACATATATCTATACCAGTAAATAAAAAAAGGGATCGGGAGTCACCTCTGGGCCTGAGGCCATGTGGCATACAGTGCCTTGTGCCCAGGCTGCTCAGGATCAACCTCCTCTAGAGCTGCATTGGTATTACATAGTACTTGGTCCTATATTTCTTCAGGGTTCCAGTGTCCCAGCCCATTCTTCTTCTTTTTTGTGTGATTAGTTAGTTTAGAGTGCCTGAAATCATGAGGGACTCTGCTGCAGCCTGCCAGAATGATGTTTTATAGCTTGAAACTGAGGGCACGTGTAGCATGTCCTCGGTGTAGCCAGAAAGCACGTGGCTGGTGGTCAGCACAGATTCCCCGGAAATAGTATTGGAGTGTTTTCACTAGGAGAAGGCAAACTTGCTGCCAGCCTGTCCAACCTGCTCTCCAGAGGAGTGAGTTGTCCTCCAAAATATCCCTGCGTTTTGTGTCAGAGAGCTGAGGGAGCTGGCCCAAAAAGCCAGGAAGGAGGTGGTGTGCCCCAGGAGCTCGGTGGCTTGCACACAGGAGAGTAACTGTACCCATTGAGACTAGACCCATAGGAGAAGTCAGCTGCTATAGCACTTACACTGCAACAATGGTCAGGCCTTTGGTAGCTTGAGTAATTCAGAGTCCTGGATTAGGCCTATGGAGTCCCTCTAGAGGCCCCAGGGAGACTGAGGCATCCCTGACTGGGATCTGCAAAATGCAGCCTGCCAAGAGCTACCTAGACTACTCAGTAGGATAGCTATGGAGAGAAGTTTGTTTTAAACTAAACCTCTCTCTGACAGTTAATTTCTGAAATCCAGGCTTCATTTTGAATTCACAGACATGAATCCTTTCCAGTAGTATTATGCTGAAACTGTTCCTTCATCACATATTTCATAGTAAGCATTTACTGGATCATAGACTAAAAGTGAAGTGTCCCAGTTCCCAGGCCGTGCTTTACCACAAAGATAAAAATCTCTCTTCTCTTTTTTTCTGTCTTCCTTCTACGCAGCCTAGACAGAAGCTGCTTGATATAAAAAAAGGAATCCATGAGAGTGAGTCGACTAGAACATCTTATCTTGGGAGGCAAGGCTTACAGTCGCCCTCGAGTAGACAAGCACTCCTATAGTTTGGTTCAATGCTCCAACAGCAAAGCAGTTGGGTGATGCTACTACAGCCCATGTTTGCTGCAGTGCTCAGCACCTCGTGTTGGCAATACCTACTCACCCTGGGCTGGCATGAAAAACCCAGGAAAAGAACCTGGTGTTTATGTCCCAGTGGGACTCTAACATAAGTTAGAGAAGATTATCAGTATGAAACTTTCTCTTTTGGAGGCAGGGGCGTGCACCCTGTTGCAATTCTGATTTGGTTTTGTTTTCACTTCACTGTTCCACATCCACCAGCAATGTCTTGCTGGCAGCTGAACTGAATGACTTCACAGGGAGCGTGGGGATGGAATACACTATGTTGTAGGCTAGGTGATACACGTTTCAGGACTGGTGTGTAAACTGCCACCAGCAAATATGGGCTGAGTCCTATGTTGTCAGTGAGCTCCCATAAGTTGTCCTCTTCTGAGAATGGTAACAAGCAGCTCAGCACTGTCAAGACTTCACTAATTTGGGACTTGTCCAAAAGAAGGTCATTAGACACTCTCAGTTGGATTTTCTCTGCCCTAACTTCAACTTTAAAAATTGGGTGTGTAGTCCAACTTTGTCATTGGGGCTCCCTCTAGAGCCAACTGAGGAAGACAGATGCTCTACCACATCATTTCTTCAGTCACAAGATATGTGTCCAAGACAAATAGGGTGACTCACCCAACAAGCACAAAGAGAATCCTGGTGATTAGCTCAGTCTAGATGCTTAAAATTAGGAGAGAGGAAAACTGCCCATATGGGTTTTCCTAGTGAAAACTGAGCAATGTTTCAAGTTAGTTTGGGGGTTTAAGTTTTCAGCTAGAATACAAGTCAGTGTCTGCTGCTATTGGTGTATTTAATGCTAAACCAAGCAGTGTTAGATCTTTTTGTGAATTTCCTGGTGCTATAAAGTCAGTTGGTAGACTGAGTGTATAAACCAGTCCCCATGGGCAATTGAATGGGATTCTTCTCTTCCTTGATCGTCTGTTGAAAATGGGTAGTGATCAACTCTACTACTGCAGGATGATCAACTTTGTTAATATAAATGTCTAATTTGAGAATTCCATTAAAAACAAACAAGCAAAACCTAGCTCCAGACTGAATATTTGACTGTAAATGAAAGTTATAGCAGTGGACAGGTATAAATTGCTAATACCTCCCAGACAAATTTTTTCAAGGAAATCTCTTCCACATCTGCTGACCAGAGCCTATAGAAGCTCTATAGAAAGGCTAAGCAATATTTACTTCAGAAGGTTCATATGGCTAATGTATATCTGGTAGAATGAGAGAGGGAGAGTAATAGAGATATGAAATATGTTTTTAGAAGGAGGTGTGAGACGCAAAATTCATATCCAAGACACTCCACACTGTAATAATGTTCAGAATCACAGTCACCGTTTCAGGCACTCCAAAAATTTTTCAGTATATGCCCTTCAGTGTTGTTTTTTAAACACAGAGGTTGTCTTGGGGAGGATAACATCAGCTTGGTACTGTACCTCACACAGTGTGAGGAGGAAAGAGTTTGTTTTTCCTAGAGTCCTGTTGAAGTGTTAATTTAAAGAAGTAATAATGTAAATCTTATTTCAAACATTCTTTCCCCCCTGGCAGACTTCTATATTAAGACATTTGGGTAATTGACCAATGTTACTGTAGCTCAGCAGGCATTATTTTCTTTTGGTAAAAGGATACCACAGTAAATTCCAATGAGAAGGAGTAAAAAAAAAAAAAAAAGTAAAAATGAACAGACCTAAATAAGACTTGAATATGAAAGGAAAATATAAAACAGATGGGAACGATGGAGACACGTTTTCATATCTTTCTTTTCTTTTAAGATCGTTTTAAAAGTTTCCCTTCACTGCATTGGCTTTCTGCCGCTGAGTAACATGAGGCAACATATTTGTTCAGCAGCAGCAGCTGGGAACTATTCATTGGCTGCGTATTGCCATCCAGCTACACTAGGGCTGGATTCAGTGTCCAACGAAGTTCAATGGGAATGTTCCCACTGCCTTCTGCGGGCACTGGAGCAGGTGCGGGAGGGGAAGGCCTGCTTCCCCTGAAGACAATGGCAAAGCCTTTGTTGAGGCCAACCTCTCCTTGGGTCCTGAAGACAAACCTGGCAACTCTACTGCCAGTCTTTTTGAGGAAGGAGAGGGAAGCCTTCCTGTTGCTTCTGTGCTACCATATGCGTCTCTGGCCATTAATAATTTGGAAGCTGCAAAATAAGTAACTGTGGAGCTGGTTGTAACAGTGCTGGACACTTCATCCCTCTTGCACCCACTAACAACAGAGAGGAATTTTTGTCTTCCTTTCTGCTCCTCCTAATTAAGCCATAGCGGCCATTGCAGCTCTGGGGCTCTTTCTTCAAGTCATTGTTTCTCGGTGTGGTTTTACTGACACATGAAAAAAGCTCGGGGGCAGGAGTCGTGTGGTGTTTTCTACTGAAGCTTCAGCTTTAAAGCTGGGACTCAGACTGCTTCACTCTACTGCTGACAATTTAGCAAATGGTCCACGTTATGCTGCTTTGATCTTGTGAAAGTTTTCAAAAATTTCATCCTTGAAGAAAGCTATAGGCCCAACAGATTCCCCAGTTCATTAGCAATCCTTTAGCAGTTCCCAACAATTAGAGCTGTCAGCCAGCCGAACTCCGTTCAGAGGCCGCGCATTCAAAATCCCTGACTAATGACTTGGTAAAAAGACTTGACAGTGTGTTGCAATTTGTTATAATTGAATCTAAGCTGCATCAGCTGTTTGAGGGGTTGAAATGTTTTCAAACATTACATTGATTTAAATTAATGCCACAAAAATATTCAGAAATCGTGTCTGTCAGATTCAGTGCTAATAATCATGTTCTCTTCAGATATGAAGAAGACATTTCATCACCATTTGAAAGCATTGTCAAGCAGGCAGTTTAAATTCCCCCTCCTCCTCCCTCCTTAAGTGAAAAATAAGTTGATAATCATTCTGTTCATGAGAGGAAAGTGCTTGGTAACTGGAATGGGATGGGGTAGGAAGGAGAGGCCTCCTGAACTATGAGACCCTGGGGAAGTAAAATTTGAAAAGCCCATTACAAATAATAATTTTCACTGACTACCCTTCAATATAAAACTTCCAAAAAATTAAAACCAATTCTGCAGCAACTGTTGGAGAAAGTTCAAAAAGAATCATCTTTTCTAACTTGCTCTCTGCCTTTATTTTAACTGTGGGCACATAAACTGAACAGTGGGACATTTGGCAAACAGACTTCCAGCACAAACTCTCTGGTTAAAACTTACATCTGCTTTCAGAATACCTTTTCACTCAAAAGAGGTGGGATGATATGAGATATCAAGGCAGCTTTACTTTCCAAATAAATTGTTTGCTTTGTTTTTTTAATCCTCTGTTAGTACTGGAAAGCTTTCCATTTAAATTGAGAGGGGCTCAGACTGTAAGCACTGAACCTGAATTTTCCTACTTTGAATGCTCTAGGGTCTAAAAATGGAATTTAGACTCCTTATTCCATGTATATGAGGGCTATTTAAAAGCCAGCTCCAGGCAGAATTTGGGACTTTGCCCGCTTGAAAATCAAGACAGTTTGGATTTGGTGGTTTTTCCCTCTTGAAGTACAGAACACCTTGAGTGGACAAAATGATGAGTTAAGGTTTAATCAGTACAGAAATTTCAGTACCATAAAGGTCACTGAAGGAACACACTTGTCTCTAATATACCTATGCAATTTAGGCTGAGCTGGGACACTATAGCTTATAATAATAAGCTAATAATAATAATAATAATGATAACTAGACACTACAGGTTCTAGTTATCATCACATTACTTTGCCTAATAGACAAGAAAACTATTGACAAACCCTAGCATAGAAAGTACTAATGAACTTTTCTGACCTACAGAAACTGATTGCAACCTGCTGTTAACACCAGTTTTACTCCTCTAAGGTTCTGAAAGTCACAGCATTTGCCTGATCAAAGGTGGATGTCTACTGTGTACATACCCAACTCTGAGCTGGTCAATGGATAGAACCGACCGGAACAGTTCATCTCTTCATGGGGTTGATAAAGCCTCAGCATTTGCAATACTGGGACTTGAACTGTAGAAAGCTGAGATAATCTCAGTTCCTAATGAGGAATTGGATGTTCTTAGAAAACTGGCTGATTACAAAATGAGTGAAGAACAGAAGCAAACAGACCCCACTCTGAATCTCTTCACATTGATAAACTCTTATGAACTCTCACTTCTTCTTTTCCAAGCTCACATCTGTTTTCCTACCCATTATATTATGAATAATCCTTAACATTAGTAACTACGTTTTTCTCTATATTTGCTATTGATATTGTCGACTGGATTTTTTAACAGATTGCAAGGAAGGTCTCAGAAAAGTCTTTAGTACGAAGGCAAAGACCCTCTGATACAAGTATATAAACATGCCTGTGTTACTTTAGAGGTAATGTAATATACTTTTTTATTTCTTACAAAGTTTTACACATGTAGACCTCTATATTAGCTAGATGGTATGTGGGGAACTAACAACATATTAGTTATTCTTTGAGTCTTGCTGATTTCACAAACGAGTGTGGCTCATAAAACTCTTTATATAAAAAACCTTCTATGCAAGGTCTGATTATTAAAAAATGTCAACAGTCAGCTTTGAGTTCTTATACTTCAGCATTCCCAAGTTTTACAAAGATGTGTATTCCAGGTATCATGGTTATCATTAAATAAATCACAGAAGAATATTCCACTAACACATCCTATATTTATTTCACATATCCATTTTCTTTAAGTATTATGGACCTGATTCTATTAGGCAGGTGTAATTTCAGGAATGCTGATGTATGGCCCTGTTGAGCACTTAATGCTGGATTTATTTCAATAACCTGATCTATTGAAGCTAAGTCCACTAGGCTCCCTCTATAGTCACAGGAGCGTGAGAAGCACCTCCAGACAGTGATTTGCCTCACTACCTATCTTAGACAAACATCTCCAGATGCTGCTCCTGCCACAGGCATGTTGTTCATTCAGATGCCTTGCAAGGTCAGAGAACACTGCAGCTTTTCAGATGCTGATACAGAGAAAATTCCACAGAATAAATCCATGAAACTTTTTTTGCCTTAAATCAACCTTCTGTATTTTTGTACTATAAGCTTGCCAGGAGTTGCCCTCTGATTCCACCAACGGTTCATGACAACATCTTACTTCATTTTCACAGCTATCTTCAGTTCATATGAAGCCACAATACTGAGCCCACCTCCAAAGATAATACTGCAATAAAAAGAAACCAAGTTTCTGAAAGTGAGGACTTACACAAGACTCTTCAACCCATATTTTAGCATTTTAGTTATAATCTTATTCTGGTGTACTCTGAGTGCCTAACAACATCTGCTGAAGTCAAAGGGAACAGCTTCATACTCATGTGCTTACCAGTAAAAGTTTGAATTTAGGTGTGACAATGTGAATTGGGTGGCTTGATATTATGTGCTATTTGACAAATATATAAAAAATGAGATTTCTTCTTTTATATTAGAGTTATGTCTTATCTACTGTATGTCATACCAGTTTCTTCCTGCAGTCCCCATAGCATCCTTGAATCCCTACTGCGAATTGCTACCTTTTAATTATTTCTAACGTACATTCATGTTTCTTGTTTTGCGTTATTCAGTGAGGAGCTTGTCTGCTCAGAAATGTAGAGTTTTGCTTTTTCTTTCACCGCAAATCAAAACATGTAAACCAGAGTAAAAGCTGATTTAGAAAGGTGGGGGAGAGGGAATGTTAATTATCCAAAGGTGTGATATCTACAGAAAGAGCCAAGTCACAAAAGGGTTATCCATTTAACTTAAATAGCCAAGTTAAACAAGACACAATTGGGGTTAATTTAGCTTTCCAGGCTTTCATAAACTCATACTTGGGAGGTCGAAGGAGGGAAGTCAATTAGCCCCAATTGTGTCTTGTTTAACTTGGCTGGATGAATCACTAACCCTTTTGTAAGTTGGCTCTTTTTGTAGCTATCACACCTTTTGTATGACCAAACAGTTTTCTGACTTGCTTTTTTATTGATGTCAAATATTTTTTATCAGATATCACAGTTTCTTGGGGGTGGTGGTTTGATAGCAGCATAATTAAATTGCAAGAATGCATTCACCCATTTCAGTGCTCAGAGAAAACAAATAAGTATGGATAGAGCTTTGAATGAAATCACATACTCAACAGGATTTGTATTCATAGATTCCTGAAACAAAGCCAAGTGCATAATCCACAGGGCTGCACGGAGCAGTCAGTGAAAACTGGCTGGAATGCCCATGTGTTAAATTAGACACCAAAAGAGGCATCAACAGTCCCATGAATGCAACAAAACCAACACCGACAAAACCTACTTAACATTTTAAAAGAAGCCACTTACTTGGATAACATGTTCTGCTACTTTTAGGACTCTTGGTGGAGGATCTTCTTGAATACTAGTAGTGCCAGTTGTTAGATTAATTTTTTTATTCAACAGGCTGCTGAATTCAGTCTTAGCAATTGTTTCCACAAATAAAAATAAAATGTTCCTG
>NW_008825494.1:1324868-1363484 GCF_000699105.1 Pygoscelis adeliae | reverse complement strand
TACATAAGATGCAAACTGTGAGCAGAGAAAGAAACTTCTATCACAATGCCACCAAGCAATAATCCTTTCCTTCTGAGACAGACAGTGATGGAAACGCGGCAGAGACACACAGACAGCACTTCTGCAATGGGACCCTGTCAACGCACACCTTGAGTATGTGCCGCTGTGGTCAAACTCTTGGTTTTATAGACCCCCCTTGTTGATGTCTTTGGCAGCTTGATTTTTTTTTTTTTCGTCATTACAGAGCATATGTATTCCAGGAATTGCCACTGCACTGGCATTCATCCATCATCTACCACACACACGAAGACTTCCAGTTCCCTATATATGTCATATACATACAAGCTACCAACATCACTTCAACATAGTATTTGTGTCCCAGTAGGGTGCTGCAAATATTTTGGTGTTGAAATCAGTGAACAGACAAACAATATTTAAATAATTAACAGAAGTGTAGGAACTGGATCTTGAGTGAGTATTTAGCAGTTTTGTTAGATAATAGCATGATATATGATATAAGGTGCCTTTTCATTAGTTTCATTTCAGGTGCTACCTAGATATGAGAGTTTAGCAAGGGCCTTTTCTAAATATTTTGGCCCTAGAATTATCATTCCTCCTTGCAGTGCTACTGTGTAGTGCTGCATTTCTTTCTCTGTGTGTGTGTTATTGTAAATGTTTTGTATGGTGGGCCTAGAAATGACCAAAATATTGGAATTGTTTTGGTGCTCCCCTACTGTGCAAAAGCACTGTGCATATTATCTTTAATCAGAAAGCTTTCTGGCAATTTAAAGAGATTAGAGATGGATTGAGCCACTGCATGGAATTAATATGACTAAGGTGAATACAGTTCACCTCGGTTTCTGGATAGTAGGGATAACTTAATATCAGCTCTGACTGGTACTTAGTATGTAATATGATGGATCCATCCAATGGAAACAACTAATTAATTAATTAAAAGTATAAAGAAGCCAGATAAATTCAGAAGGTTTTCCTTCTGATAATATCTGTTTGAAAACAGTTGCTGTTAGAGGCGTTTATTAGGTGTGTACATAGTTAAACACACGCTCACATCCATGTGACCTCATAGCCTTGTAACGTACAATGCAGTACTTGATGCTATGCTTTGCTCATGTTGCATCTGCACTGAGTTGGATGGTTTTAATTTCCTCACTTTCAAACTACCCATGTTTATGTGGTCTCCCTTTTCTAAACCTGAGTTGCACACTAACAGATTCCAATAATATCGAATATAATTTTGATATATCATATCAAGCCTTTTGCCTTTGCATTTTTTGTAGCGTGAGGCAGAAAGGACTAAGGTAAGGAAAAAGTCTCTGCTTGGATATCATAGGACAAAATAGCTGTTCCAGGACATGCTCATTTAAGGTGTTAAGAATTTTTTCCTTAAACTTGTCCTGTTGTGATATTTGACCAGGCTCTTTGTGGGTATTTATCGTCATCCATTCTTATTATTTCAGTAGATTCCGTCACCTCTTTGATCTCATTCAGTATTTTGTGCTGATCCGCAGGCCGGTAGCATAAGACCACTGGTGTATTTGTACAACTTAGTGAGACTCAGCATACTTACAATTAGTGCCAAAATGGCATTTGATCTTGTCACTACCACCCTCAGCAAAGCAGCCACAACAGAGTCAGAGAGGCTTTTTCTCGTTATTGCACTCCAGAGTCTCCCCCCCCTGCCAATAAGAAAAAAAGGTGACTGCGAGTTCACGTGCCTACAACGGCTGTAGTTTTGACTATTTAGGAAGCTCCAAAAGCCTTAGCTACTTTAAAGTCTATTTCTTTCATTACATGCAGGGCCACATAAGTGCTGTAGAACATAATTTCACTGACCAAGTATGACAGGGTTTTCCTTTGGAATATAGTTGAATATTCTAGCACTTGAACTGAGGTGTATCAGTGCTCAGTGGTGTATGGTGTTCGTCATTACAAGGGGAAGGGAAGGGAAGGGAAGGGCAGGGAAGGGAAGGGAAGGGCAGGGAAGGGAAGGGAAGGGAAGGGAAGGGAAGAATCAATATGAACTTATGTAATAGTGGAACAAACACAAATTTATTTCCAAATGATCACTAAAATACAGGGTTGATGCTTATGTTGAAAGAGAATAAACTCATGCACTGCTGTCATAGAAGAATTAAAACAGCAGAATTCACTCTGAAAATGTAATATTGTCTCTTAGTTTTCTGAATTTATTTCTCGAAATTATGTTACATCACAGAAAATATAAAATGCATTACAAAGGCCATGATCTCCTGTTATTTCCAGAGGTTCTGTAACTTTCAGTGGATGTCTCCTGACACTCTGAAAACCTCTTCCATCTGCCTGCACCCTTTCTGAGTGTGCTCAGATGACAGCTTTTGAAGTCTCTTAGTACTTTGCAGACATTGATTAGACCACATTATAGAAAGGGTTTTTATTAAATGAACAGCTGCTTTTGGGAGGATTTCCATTATATGGGGAATCTTTGAGAGCTTTTCAAAATGAACGAAACAGCAACCAGATCTTTCCAAAATTGCATTCTTCTAGGAAGATCGAGGGTACTCAAGCAGTGTGGATTGGGTTGGCAAGTAGAAGGTGCATGCTGATGTAGACAGGGAAGATCTTGTAATCAAAAAAACAGGGCAGAAGGGTGCCCACTCCAAGTGTATGTACACAAATAAAGAAGTGCTGAGAGGCCAGTATGATGGGGGAAACTCATACCCTTTTCATGGGAAGACAGCACAATCAGGTACTTGTCTGAAGTGCTATGCACTAATATCTACGGCATGGGGAACAAACAGGAGGAATTAGATGTTTACATGCACTTACAGTGCTATGAACTCACTAGAATCAGGGAGGTGGATAGCTCACACAGCTGAGTGCTACGGTAGATATACACAAGAAAGACATGGACACACTGGAATGAATTCAATGAAGGGCTATGAAAAAGATTAAGGGACTGGAGCATCTGTCATATAAGAAGTATCAAAGACATCAAAGACATCTCCAGGACTGTTCAGCCTGGAGAAGAGAAGGCTCAGGGAGATCTTATCCATGTTTATAAATACCTGATTGAGGAGGAGGTAGGTGGTAAAGAAGATGGAGCCAGACCCACTTCCATGGTGCTCACTGATAGGACAGGATGCAATGGGCACAAACTGAAACACAGGAAATTCCATTTAAACATAAAAAAAAAAATCTGTTATGATCAGAGTGGCCAAACACAGGAACAGGTTGCCCAGAAAGGTTGTGGAGACTTTGTCATTGCACCTACTCAAACCCCAGATGGACACCATCCTGGGCAAACTGCTCTAGCTGACCCTTCTCTGAGCAGGTGGCTCAGAGCACTACTCAATCTCCAGAAGTGCCTTCTAGCCTCAATCATTGCATGAATATCAAGATAGGTTTGACCAGTGTATATTTTAGGTAAAGCAAGAAGCAAAAGACACCCACAATAAGGCAGAGCAAGTAACTGCTGCTTCAGGAGAAAAAGAGCCATTGGGAAAAAGTATCAGATTTTGAGTTAGAAAGGGATTGTTCAGGGCATGTGTGATAAAGCTCACTGTGGCAGGAGGGTGAGAGAGAACCACCAATTCAGTGGGTCAGCAGAAGGCAATATAGAATGTGAATTTAATATATGAATCCTATAGGAACACACAGAGTATGAAATGGAGAACATTGACTTCCTTCTAAAAGACAGGCACATAGATGTGATGTGATGCAGAAGGAAAGCATCAGATAGTCCTGTTCAGCTCTACTTTGTTTCTAGCAAAACAGCCTCTAAATCCACTACTTCCTGCTACTACTAAACCTACTACCTTATAGTCTCTCTGTATCTTTTACCTCATTTAATTTTTAACCAGCCTTCTTGTTCTTCAAAGCCATCAACAAGTCAGGGGCTAACTCTATCAGCTACTCAATGGTCCAACAAGGTACCTATGCTCTTTTGGCAGCACTGCTGTTGAGAGACACAGAAGGTTATGGAAAGTGGTTTTGGCTGGTGGGATGGTGCAGTTCCCACTGAAGAACAGATTAACTTTGTGTGTGGCACCTTTCAGGGAAACCCTTCCCTTTTAATCAATGATTCCTATTAGAGTGGAAGGCAATGAATAAGGACAAAGGGAGTTACTGGAATGCCTTGTCCATATGCATCCTGCTTCTAGTGAGCACGTGCCAGAGATGTGAATGCCTCAGCCACAGGGGTTTAATAGGTTTCACCTGTACCCACAAGCCGAATTACAAAGATGAAAAGGGAGCAAAACATACAACCTCTTTTCTGTTATTGCAAGTTTTGTACCTGGCAAAGCCCACATTGCCACGTTGCTTTGCAGCAGCCATCTGCAGCTACTCTCTACTCTGAAAGATATCAAAAGTCTTGATGAGGGTGGAAACTGCTTCTGTGTAGCATTGCCTGAGTTTTTCTTCAGCAATAGGACCTTACTAGTAAACTTCACAGAGCCTGTGCACAGACTCAAGTGCTGATGTGCAAATGTCCATAAGTGTTAAATTCCTAGCACAGTGCCTGACAGGATTCTGCCCTATTCCAGATAGCCATTTCCTCAGTTAGCCTTGGGGAATACTTAGGGACACAGGAGGATAATGTAAGCTAGAGACTGTTCCCAATAAACAGTATCTATGAGATCACCCTGTTCTGGAGGAAGATAATTTAATCATATGTACATGAGGAAACCTACCCTATTATCATACATTATGTTATATCAGTATAGCTATAAGCCTGAGAGTCCAGACAGTACTTTTCCTTTTCTTAAACTGCTCTTATCCTTGCTGTGGGGTGAATAAGGTGCCTACACACCACTGCTGAGGGAGATAAACAGAGGATTCCCCCAAATCAGAGAAATTTTGTAATAGGAATTTACCTAGATAGCTTTCAGATATTAGACTACATTACTTTTTGAGAAGCATCCCCAGACATATAAATCTTTTGTGTCTTCTTCATAGCAGGCTATAGAAATACAAATCATCCAAGTAGAAGAGCCAACATTTCCTCCACTCTAGTATTTATGTCTGTGACCCTACAGAAAGCAATATAGGTTATTTGTATCAAAACCGCAGTTAATTCATGGTGCATTGTCAAAGATTTGCTATAATTGTTCTTTGGCCTACTTCTCATTCCAGTGCAACTGGGATTTGTTCTAGTGGTGATTGCTTCTGCAGTAGACTTAAATATTTCCAGGAATTGTGTCTTTTTCTCCTCAACAACTGCAATCTGTCATGCTCTGCCCTTGCTCTCTATATCTGTGCCGTGACTATAGATGTCTTTCAAGCTAGACTATCAAGACGATGCATTTGCATTCTAGTGAGCTCAGCCGGTGCTGAATGATGTTTGGCCTGTGGAGTGTCACCTCATCTCAGCCAATCTGTGTGATTCAAAAGGCACAGCTGTTGTGTAGAGGGGGAAAAAAACCTCTCTCTGCTGGATGTTCAGGCATTCATCAAAAAATATCAGCTACTGAAATGTAATAATCAGATGTTAAAGGTACACCTCAGAATGGACATTTCCTCTTCCATCAGCTGTGCTATCTTACTGTGGCAGCATGAAGAATGGACAAGTCTTTTTGATATATGAAGACTTAATCTTTTATTCAGAAAGTATATCCTGATCAGTGTTTAAATGTAATAGGTTACAAAATGAAGAATCTTACTGTTTAAATTGCAGCCTTCAAGGCACAATGAGTCTGTTAATCTCCCTGCATAGTTACTTTATGGCAGCTATCATGATGACATTTCTTCTTATCACAGTAATGTGATCCAAGCAGAAACTGTTAAAAGGTGATTTCCCCCCTGTCTTTGATTCCCTTTCATACTCCTAGAATATTCTGGAATGAGAGGTGTTCTACTGCCCTTGTTCACCCACTTTCTAGTCAGCCATTTACATTTGTATTACATCACCCTAATTGACTTTGAAATTTTCATTGAGCTAGAAAAGCTAGTCAGGGATTTTATTCTAACTAGTCAAGCTAAAAACTAAAAGAAACCCACAGACATGGTTGATTACACTGTTCCAGAACAAATATCAAGAATGCAGAGTCTTCTGCAATTAGTGACCTGTAAACTATATTTTTTTTTTGCCTCCCAGTTATGTCATTATGGCAACCTGCCCAACTAACCTTTCTAACAGAACCACTTAAGCATAAGTTTCTCCTCACACTTGAGGACTTCTGAGCCCCTAAAGAGCTTAAGCTGTGTTTGAATGAAAGTATGTTGTCATACAGAGATATCCTGGGATGCTTTACAGTGGGAGCTAAAGGCCAAGCAGTGGAATTTTTAATAATCATACAAAATTTTGAACTATTTCTTCAACGTGTTATAAATTGCTCCAAGTGATGATGCTACAAATCACATTATCAGTTATATTCTCATCAGACAGGCAAGCATCCCTCAATTTATGGTACTTTTTCCGGAAGTCAAAGGCTTCCAATATTGATGTGGAAATCTCATGATTTGATGAGAGATTGCATTTCATCACTTGTCCTGGAAAGAAGGTGTTTTCTTGGCTCTGTTGGGCTATTTGTCCTGTTGACCTGTAAATGGGATGGATTTGCAGTAACAGAAACAGAAAGTTAAACCCTACCAGCATAGGAAGAACAAGATGCTCAGACCAGCACTGGCAGGTTGCTGAAGACATAACCAAAATGGTTTGGACAAGTGATGGGGGTGGTTCAGTCTACATTCCTGTTCTTACCTGTGGCTACAGAAATTAAATTCAAGAGCTAGTGTAGGGAGCAAAAGAAAAGTTTTTTCACTGATGGATAGATTTCACCTCACTTGATGTTAGCTTAATAGAAATAAGGCAATAAATAAAACAACATCAGGTAGTATGTCTCTCTGGAAAATGACTGGCATCACCAGAGAGCAAATACTTATGGTAAATTCCTCAGATAGGTGGAATGAATCACCTGCTGGAAATGCTTATCTATTTCTGCTGCATATAGGGAAGAAGCTGAGATCACTGGTTTACTTCAGATGTTTAACTCTCAAATGGCTAAAATCAACATTTTTATCAAGTCAATTCCATTTAAGTTGCAACCTTTTCAGTGGATAAGATTTCCATTTCCATTTCTCTGGCAATATGTGCATGTACCTCAGGATGAAGTATGTTATATCTGTTGTAGTTTCATTACACATTGCCTCGTGACATAGTTTGTGTTTCATCATAGTTATCTTCTGCCTCACGTAAATCAGCAGAAAGCTAATACAGTAGTATAAACATGGGTATGAAGAATTATACATTTTTGATGACTTCCACATGAATGTGCTAGTATTTCCAGACACAAAAAAAAAGGATTGTTTCCTTCATGATCAGGTAGCTTTTATCTACATGAAGTTGTGAAAACATTCTGCATGCTTGACCATCACGTTTCATTTTAGAAAATGGAACATTTGTGGCTGCATGTGAATTATTTAAGTCAGATGGCAACGGCTTTTGAAAGAGAATGTTGTGCTGTTACAGGGATGTTCCTGGAAAGAACATTGTTCAGCTAGAAAGCCTATAAAACTTTAGAATGTTCATATAATATTAAAAAAGAATCTCCCTCACTTACAATGGATGTATAAACAATTAATAATTAATAACAAACAAATATGTTTAGTAACAATTCTGTTCCAAAGAGAGAAATGGAGAATGTAGAATGAAAACACCATTGACTCCAGACCCTACTATCATGAGGTCAATTATATGACAATGAGCATCTGCTCACCAGCTCGTTATATCCCCTTGTAAAATTAGGTTGTTGACTCCCTACATATCTACTGGGCATATTGTTCAGATTCTCACTCCTTGGATGTTTATATAACTTCTGCACATTTTGAACCTCATTATTTTATGGACAGTTTATACCTATTTGTTCTTATGCCAACACTATCTTTCTAGGTGGAAAGGTAGTTTTCCCTGTATTGTTAAGCAGTCACTGAGAGCCAAGGCGTGGGACTGATCTCAGCAAAATGGTCTGAAAGTTAGGTCTTCATTCACCCGAAGCTCCATCTATATAGCCAATGTAGATAAGCAGTCAACTCTGGAAAAGATGAAACCTCATTCTAAGACAGGCATATATATGTTAAGATCCTTAGATAGCTCTTGCCAGTGCTTCACCCAGCTAGTGTTGGTCTTCTTTACTGCAAATGTCTTGTCAGATACATGCATATGATGACTGCAATGTCTTTTTTTCACAGCAGTATCTCTTTTGTCAGGTGAAGTTCATCCTGTGTTTGTCTAATGCACATGATCTGGCTCTTCTATGTTACAGCAACAGCCTTTTGCAAAAGTTCTTGTTGCTAGCCCCCACTTTCTTTGACCATAGTACTAGTCTATTTCACCACATTTCCGGTTCTCTTGATCTCCTGGTCAACTGGTTCTTCCTGTATGTTCTTCCAATGATCCTCTATGATAAGAATAACTGCCACCTCTATGTCATCAGCAGTTTAATGAACAGCCTCCTGATTTCTGTGCTGAAATTATTAATGAAAATACTAAATGCTAAATGTTAAATACTAGATAAAATCAGTCCCAAGATCAGACCTTCAGGATTCTTAGTAGGAATCTTAATTGAAAACAATAGCTGTTTCTTTCAACTCAAGTAATTGTAATCTTTCATTTATTCCTTTCTGCATTTCTGTCATTATTCTGTATCTATCCCATCTTCCTCTCATAATTAATACCTTCCCATCATACCAGATGCTTTATTGTAGTCCTAATAAAAAAGTTTAAATTCAGCAATGGCAACATATTATGTTAGTCTGGTACAGACTAGACTACTTTCGCTGAACTCATGGTTTGCTTTAACTCAAGAATACAAAGAAATAGACAAAGAAAATTATTGATAGTAATACCAACCTACAGCTTTATTTAGTCTGCAGCCAAAACCTGAAGTCTGTCTTTGAGGCATAAATCAACTGGACACTTTATCCAGAGTTTCCAGCTTTCTTGTGAGCCAAGTGAACATCCAGAACTGGAAGAGTCTTGTCATTCTCTTCTCTGTCTTCCCTTCATTTTAGAGATACTTACTTTTTAAACTTTCTGAGAAGCATCTTCAACAAAAATCTAGAATTCTAATCCCTGGTATTTTCTCCCTGTAAAGATATTTATAGGAAGAAATAATTCTCCCCACACCAATGATACACATAAGCACATTGCATCCAAGGGGGCTGCAAAGAGCTTTAGCACTTGAAAATAACTTACATTGCATGTTGCAGCATTACTGTAGAAACATGGACAGTGATCTCAAAACATTTAAACAAGCTTAGAACTGAAGTTCTTAGATCTTTCTTTTGTCTTTTTTCTGTACTCTTTTCAATATTTCATTTGCAAGAATTCAATTCCCTTTTAAGTATGGATAAGAGGATTGGACATTGTTGTTCAGTATTGTTAATTTCTGAGGTTATTTTCATCCATTCTTTATCACAGACATGAAATTAGTCTCCATATTCCTACTCACTGCTCTAAGGATTGATTTGGCTCATTTACAAGAGTAACACAAAAGGAGCTGGTGTTGACTTGCTTCTCCAGTAAGATCCCTAAATCTTTTCCACATTCATTGCCTTTCTAGTGAAAAGTAGGCATCTTTGTGTGTCAATGAAGAGAGATGTACACACTGTTTCTAATAAGGGATATTTCTGAATGTTTGATTGGACTGATATGTTTTGCTTGAATGATTCTAACTTATGAAGCAATTCAGGCTACTCTTCTAATTTGTGTTCCTGTTCTTACTTCCTAGCCTGCCAATCTTAACAGTAGTGGTTACATTTTCTCTCAGATCCTTAAGAAAATACTGAATAGCACCAACATTGGTAAGGACCTTTTTGGACGTCATTACATTCACTCCAGCATAGCAATGCCATGAAATTTCTCAGTCAAATACTCAACCATTGACATGATCTTGATTGATTACAGCTAACTTTTTTACTAGTGTTAATTTAAACTTTATATTTTGCAGTGCTTTTTAACTACTTTGCAAAATTTTAAGTATATATGTGACTACTCTTACCAGCCAAGCTTAAAAAATTTATGAGGGATTTGTTTCATAGAATCATAGAATCGTTAAGGTTGGAAAAGACCTCTAAGATCATCAAGTCCAACCGTCAACCCAACACCACCATGCCCACTAAACCATGTCCCTAAGTGCCACATCTACACGTCTTTTAAATACTTCCAGGGATGGTGACTCAACCACTTCCCTGGGCAGCCTGTTCCAATGTTTAACCACTCTTTCAGGAAAGAAATTTTTCCTCAAGTCCAATCTAAACCTCCCCTGGCGCAACTTGAGGCCATTTCCTCTCAATGTTTGATAACATTTTCCCCAAGAATATAGTGACAGTTTATAAAATCCTACATTTTTTCCATAATGACAATTGGTGATAGCTTTTCCATTCTTTTCCAGGGACTGATGCTGGTCTAATAACATTTAAATATACCAGTAACTTCTTAGTTTTTGAATACTGACAGAAGATTTACCATCTTCCTATTTTTCATATCAGATGCTATCTAACACACTGATACAATATGAGGGAACTTTCTGCAATACATGCAGTATTTGTTGTATAGTCAAAGCATGGTAGTGGAAAATAGGACAGTTGGGCTCAGCTAAAACTGAGCCATGGTTCCTGTCTTAGCAAACACAGACTCATACAATGCAGATGTCTAAATCTGAGTGAGTCACCTTAAGAGTCCCTTTGTAGTTGATGGAGAAAAACAGATACTTATAGAGCATCATCCCTTTCCTTATAAATAAATGTATAAAATAGATTAAATGAGTCACACCTTAAAAATTCTCATTTTGTCCCCTGAATATGAAGGAGAACTGCAATAACTCACTCATATACAGAAATGTAAAGCAAGGTGGAATAAACTGTAACCTTAATATGTTTGCCCCCATCTGTGACATGAGCAACAACATAGACACAATGACTGAATATTTCTGAGTCTTTATTCATTAATATTTATAAAGTGCTTTAAGATCTTGGGATCAAAGCAGTAAAAAGAGGCAATCAGCAATACATGGCCAATCCACTCAAGTGTCAAAGTCCCATTTTATAGAGCATTGTATGTCTAGGTAACCCTTCCTTAAAAAGCTTCTGAATTAATTGAGAGGATAGTTGGACCAAGGAGACTAGATGTTCCTGTTCTAGCACATGAAAATAGTGCAAGGAGCTTTCAGCATGGCACCTTGCTTCTCTTCATCTTGTCATAATATCAGAAACATTATCCTCCACACATCCTACATATGCTGCAAGTTGTAAGACGTGCCTGCAGGCCACTTTGCACTGTCCTGCAAAGCTGACCAGCCTAACAAGAGTGACCATAGTACAGTCCCTTCCATCTTCATGCACACCAATCCCCCGGTGTGCGCTCCACTGCAATGTAGTGTAAATCCTGGGTACTGCTACTCTAACGACAGCCAGTTCAGCAGCAAAGACTGACTCCTTTTAGCTGGGTGAAACTGCCTGGTGATATACTCTGAACCCGAACACTCAGTCCTTCTTAAAAATAACCAGCCAACCCACAACCACCGTCCTCACAGACCACCCCAAACAGGTCCATTATCTGTCATGCATTTCCTAGCATTATTTTTTTTAATCACTGAATACACTTGGAGAGCTAAAGAGGGTTAGTGGTCACAATTTCCCCTTTTGGTACTGGGGAGGGCTCCAGCCACTACATAATGACTATGCAAAATGTTGTTTGCTTATTTTTCTGAAAGAATTGTACACTTGGCACATGGGTCCCTCTGATCACGCTGCTGGAAAGGTAAAAGGGCTCTATAAATCCACACATCCAACCAACTTGCACAAGTGGTTTTTTTAGGTTTGCTTCTTTTTTAATCTGAGCTAGTTTTACACACACAAGCATACACACACACACACACACATTTCCTAGCACATTTTGTATAATTTAAGTTATTTTTGTGTTATATGCTCTTTCTGGTGTTCCCATGGATTCGTTAAGATGAATAATTTCTGTCAATAATGAACACAGGAACCCAGTACATGAATACTTGACGAGATGAATATATGCATAGGTTATACATATCAATTTGTGGTGACTGCATGAAACAAATGCATAAGAAACTGATTTAACTAGCACGAAACACAGATGAAATAGATGGCATATAAATGTAATTATATTACTTTCAGGCAAATAAGATGGTGCAGATAGGAGGGTGATGGGTGTGTGGATTCTGTAATGAACATCAGGGCAGTGGAGAGGCCCTTTGCAAAGACAATGCATCATTTTATGTCTTTAAAAAAGCCACAGTCATACAAAAGGACAATAAGCAAGCACTGTTAATAGGTGGAAAAATAAATGTATTCTGTGGGTTTAGAAGCTAGAATGGGTGTAAAAATGAATGCTTGTGCATGGAAAGAAAGGTGACGAGAAGTATATGGAATTACTAAGGACCTATCGGACCAGGTAGAATTTGTATTATCACCTTCAGTGGATTTTGCATGTGCCCCTAGTAGATTAACTGACATGCAACATCAACATGACAGTGGTATTATTTATTTGTATTTCTGATCACAGTAAGAACAGATATTTAAAATCATCATATTTTGAATATTTCTAAATGTTTGAAAATCCCAGTTAATGAGGACTATATTTATTTTTTTTTTAAAAGAATCTTAAAAACAATGTTTTATGATGCTCAGACCATTTTGATACTAGGTAATAATACTGTATTACCATGCTAGGGACATGGTGTCTAGAGATGTCTTCCAGCAGATTAGTTTTATTGTCTCCTTTCTTTTAGTGCTATAAAGCATCTCAAGTTCCCAATAAAACAATGTACAACTCCTTATCTGCTCTAACATATATCTTTCACCCACCAACATTTTACTCACAACTCTTGTCAGTCACAACCCTAAGCCTACTTTTCACAAACATTTCTTCCCTGGTACCTGTTCAGCCTCACACATCTTTTAGGGTTTCCTCAAGAGTTCCTTTAATAAACTCCTACCTTTAATAAACTCCTAGTAAGAATAAAAGGTAAATAATGTTTACCCATCCTGTGATTTTGCCCCTCATTTTTCTTGTGGTGCTCCCTGTTCCCTGCAGTCTTGGATGCCAAGGCACAGGCCAACCAGCTTTCATTTGGACTTTGCTCCAGGGCTCATCACTAGAAACTCCATTCCTCTCCCAGAGACTCCCCTGGCCTTTTCTCCTCACCTTGCTCTTTGTTTCTCCTTATATGAAAATGCATTCATTGGTCTCCAGTGAGAGAGGAATGTGACCCCCATGGAGCATGTGATATCCCACAAGGTTGCCTATAATAGGTCTCCTGTGAACCCTCTCGTTACAAGAAAGGTTATGCTCTGTGCCATACAGCATAAAAGTGAACACTCTGAGTAGTCAAGAGTTAAAATTTACCTTGGCTGTTTCAATAAAATGCAATTTAATACGGCAAGGAACACATTTCATACCTAATGTTGACATTGAAGGATCTTGTATTGCTTTTTTACCAATAGAAATGACAGTGATTCATCAGCTTTTATTCCATTTTATATTGCTTTGGTGCTCTATCAGCCAGAGAAATGCTCTAATTTTTGGCAAAGTTTACCCACTGAGTTCTTTTCCTTGCTGCCTTTCAAATAAAAAATATTTCTTGTAGAAGGCACTCACATTTTTGTTATATTCCTGGTCTTCCCACCTTACAGTTTCCCTGTCCCCCTGGAATCCTCAGCTCGGTATTTCCTATAACTTCTTTTTCAAAAGGAACTTATATAAACATGTGAATTCTTCCAGATTTCTTGACAATTTTTCATGTCTTTGCATCCTCTGTTTTATTTTCAGTTTAAGCATGCATCCCTAACTTTATATGCTGTGCACTTTGAATTGCCCTAGACTCAGGATTTTCTGAGATCAAACAGCATCAATATTAATTACTAATAGAGTTTCCCTTTTAAAATAAACTTGGTTTTAGAATACTGAGACAGCATTTTAGCAATTAATTCATTGAATTTACTTTTACACATGATCCATATACTTTAAACATGGGGACAAGAAATGCTTAGATTCAAGTTCTTTATTGAAAGAGGTTCAACATCAGCAGTTGAACGGGTTTGTAGATTTGAGGTTTGGACTGAAATTACATGGAGTGTAAATCTCACAGAGAGAGTTGTCATGAAGCTATTACTCTGTGAGTAAAGGGGAGTCTTAGTCACTTCTTCATGCTGCATTCAGCTAGAATATAAAAAAAGAATATCCAAAGAGAGGAAAAAAAAAAAAGAGTTTAATATAATTCAATCCAAAACCAAAACACGTTCCTTTGTGTTAGGCTGTAGTCAGGGCAAGTTTCATTTTGCAAATTTGACTCCTCATACTCTCATGTCTGCTTCTATTTGGAAGAGTTTGGGTATGGAGGTTTAGACAGGTTCACATTCATCCAAGTTGAAGAATGAAGCAGACCATAATTATATAAAAAGATATACCAAAATGCTCCTTTTGCAAATTGGGATGCATATCCACATCTGACTGGAAACTGAGACCAGTAACAATATTCAGAACAGCAGGAAATGTGAGAAGGGTATCAACAGTAAAAGACGCTGTCCTCCCGCCTGGCATGGTCTGAGTGGCAGGCCCTGGCAATAAGAAGGAACAACTCCTCAAGCACAGTAGTAAAATTAGCGAAGCCACAGCTGCCTACTCAAAATGGTTAAGAAGGCATGTATAAAACAATAAAATGGAATCTTACTTTTCTAAGAAGCATTCATTTTCTCAGAAGATGCAGCAGTATTGCTGTGAGCCACAAGCCAATGTACCAGCTAAGTGGCAAGATTTAGGCTATCTGGATAAACCATTTCATAGCACCAAACCCTTTTCTTTTGCTCTTTTTCTGTCCATTTCTCCTCCTCACTAACTTCTCCACCCCCAAACTAACACCAACTCTGAGAAGATACTCAAAAGGAAATTCCTCTACGCCATGATTCTTCTAGTAGTCAAGCTGTAAACCCACTTTCAAAGTAGCATATAATTTCCTGAATATACTTTACTCTGGAAAAAAAATAGTGTGGAAAGATAGAAAGAAAAAGTGCCAAGTACAATCTGTTTCTATGAGCCAGAAGAGGTGTTATTAGAGATGCCAAAGCAAGCAGTTTAAAGGCACAGTGAATGGATTGAGGCTAAGAAATATTTAAGGATTACGCTGGAAAACAGCATGTGCGTGAGAATCTCAGAAAGGCACTCAATATGAGACAAAAAAAAATCTAGTCTCCCTTTTTATGTCTGAGACATCATAGAAGAAGTCATAAGCTTAGTGCAGATTCTTTATGTTTTGCCAAAGGTTTGGCTGGAAATGATTCTGCTGCCATAAAATCTGTTTATGACAGTATTAAAGTAAGTATATCACTCTAAAAATGCTGTCTGTTCTACCCCAAATAAAGGCAGCAGGGAGACCTGAAGCTCACCTTAAAATTCGGGTGGGGAAGAGACCTCAGCAAGAGCACGGGGACAATCTCACCACCGTATCACCCCAGGACCATGGGCTGGTGCTGCCAAGAGGGAGTGGGTGGTTAGCTCTCTTTAGGAAACCAGCCTCAAGAGCTGCCTGGGAAAATGTGAAACAAATTTACTGAAAATGTCTGAGCTGTATGTATTTTGGTGCAATGTGAACAGCAATAGTTGTGGGGCAGTGTCTGCTGCTGTGCTGTAGTGTCTGCAGCTATCGGTGTTGGTAGTAAATGAGCATTCAGTAAGCTTTGCACAAACCATTTTCCCTTCAGTGTTCATGTGTTTTATGGGCTTGAAAGTTAAGGAGGAAATAGGAATGCTTGTAGGGGGAAGTACTTTTAATACATCATAGTGATTTTTTACTTGTGACTTTTGTGTTAATACAATTTGTAGCTCTTTCATTTCTCCTTTCATTCTCTCTCCCCTGATTTTTGCTGTGCAAACCCTGAGATTTCCCGATAGAAGGAGACTTTAAACAGCCCACAAAGATCGACTGCTTTCATGCTTCCAAATTTTCTCAGGCAGTTAAGCTCAAGAGACTGGTGCAAGAGCATGGATCAAGTAACTTATTGACACACACACAGACAAACACTGGGGAAGGGAGGACATGAGCCAGCTGCCCTGACATGAAAGGGCAGTATGACTTTACACCACAGGGCCATCACCCCACTTGAACTATGTGACGGCAGGCTCCGAAATCAACCCAGGCAAGCCAGCCCTTCCGTGCCAAACAACTGTGCTGCCTCACATTCCTAGGCTACCCCACAAGTCTCTTTCAGGAACAGCCATTTTGCTACTAAAAAGCAAAACTTCTACTCCTAATGGCCAACCCTCCAGTGTCTGTGGTCCTTGACTATACCCATCATATCAGGATGTATATACTACTATACTCCATTAAAGCAAATGGTGCTGTAGAGTGAAAGTGGGAGAAACCTGGGGAAGACTGAGAATAGTGAGGGGGCAGTCAAGTCTGCGGCTACCTTTTGCAAGGATGAAGGAAGGAAGGAGAAGAAACTGGCAACCTAGAGTGATTCTCACACTTCATCTGAGAAGATGAAAAAGCAGTGGTCTGACCTGCCCCGGTCTGGCAGGTTGCCTCTGAGTGCAGTACACAGAAGTAAAGAATCACAAAAGAAAAAAGGTTAGATGTGGTCAAGGAGAAAATGGAAGAAAGCTGAGCAAATAATCACAGAGCCTAGCAAACGCCAGTAAAGGGATGAGGGCTGGAACAGCAGCTAACTAGGAATAGCTATAAAAATAGCAGGGAAAAGCTCTGCTTCCTACACAGAGACAGCTCTGAAGTTGCAAAATTCCATCACAAGCTGACCTCAAATCCAAGGACTTGAGCTCACCCTCCAGGTATTTTTGGCCACTAAGCATATTTCTGCCAGTGTAAGGTTTTTGTTTGTTTGTTTCCATTCCAATGATACCACCTTTCTGTCAATTGATAGAAGAAATCTAAGCAATTTCTAGCTAGAGGTTGGATGTATTTACAGTGTAATTGCTTGTTGACACGAGCTGGTGCTATAGCAGGGGTAGTTACAATCAAAAGGCATATAACCATTTTTTTCAGCAATCTCAGCACAAATGGGATTTGAGGAAAGGTACAGAGATGAAGACAGACAGCAAGATTCCTTGGTGCACTCTGGAATTATACATTTTCCCCTCTCCAATCCTGACATTATAAGAGAATGTAAGAGAAGAGATGCCCAACAGAATAGAACTGGTGGTCTATCCAGTCTGGCCCTCTGTCTGCAGAAACAGCAATTGGACATTTAACACATGAGCGTGGCCACTTCATGGCAGACCATTTCCCTCGCACTGTGCCAGTTTCTGCAATTGTTGGATTAGGGATGTTAGAGGGTATTTTGCTGTCTAGTCCTTCTGGTATCTGTTTATAGACCTGCTGACCATGAATTTGTCTTCTCCCTTTCTCAGCCTGCTGGTACTGCTTGCCTTCACCCCTGCCGTGGGAACAAGGTACAAGAGTTCACTATGCACTCGGTAAAGGAGTGCTTGCTTCTAAACCAGTCTGCCTCTTGCTTCATCAAGTTCAAGGACTCGGTCAATAACAGCTCTGCATTCAGCTACCCAGCACCCTCCCGATTCTGTCATGCTTATTCTTCCTGTGCAAAATGAAGGTTCCCAAATGTTTGTAGTCTCCTTTTGGAAGGCAATTACTTCATCCCCTGGATCCTTTTCATTGCTCCTCTCCCGTATCACCTCCAACTCCACTAAGTCCTTCCTGAGACACAGAGCCAGGACTGCACACAAAGCACTTGAGGCATGGCACATCCCGGCTTAATACAGTGGCAAAAAGTCTGTCTTGTTTTCAGTGATGATACTTTGCTGATGTTTTGGCCTGATGATACCCAAGATTATTTCCTTTTGCATCTGTCACTGTGCATTTGAGACAATGATTTTGAAAACCAACCAGTGACGACTCCAAGGTCTCTTTTTGGTAGTTGCATCTCAGTTACAGCTGGCATTTACAGCTCAGGTTTCAGTGTCATGCAAGCATGGTTTAAATTACTGTTCCCTAGATACATTACCTTGCATTTATTGACATTGAAGCTCATCTGCCCCCTTTTTTCCAACTCATTCAGTTTTGTGAGGTTTTCCTGGGGTTTCTTACAATCTGTGAATCTGTCATCTACCCAAGATGGACTTGCAGATTTTACTGTGCATTGCCTTTCCCAGGTCATTGCTGAACACAGCCAGCACCGGCACAGGTGCTCAGTGGGCAGAACTGGAGGCAGAGTCATGGGGCTGTGGCTCCCGGGACGCTCCAGAGCCCTTTACTACATGGGAGTTACCCTGGCCTGTGTGCTCCCTCTATGCTTTGGTGGCCACATGGTCCCACCAATCCCCCTGCCTGCTTCCTGCCACGGGTGCCCTCGGGGAACTCCTTGTCGTACTCTTCATGTTCCTTTCAGCCCTTCTCATTTTTTATTTACTTTCAACTTGCTGTGTGTCTGGGCTTTCCCGTTCTTCTTTTTTGGGCCAGATTTCCACTTTTTTAAAATGTTTTTCCATGTGATAGCCTGCATAACTTTCCAGTTAAGGCTTGAAGGGATTTTCTGGACTGCTTTGTTTTCTTTCTGAATTGTGACACGCTTTTTACCTGGCTTCTAACACTATATTTTTCAAGAGCCCCAAGGCTGCTCCTAGGCTTCTTTCATTTTGGACAGCTGCTTTTATGAGTTTTTTGCTTGTTTATTTGTTCATTTTTGACCAGTTACCTCATTTTTACACAGTTCCTTTTCTTGAAATTCAGAAAATCACAGAAGCTCCCACTGAAGCAGGTCCTGTGCATCACTCCAGATTGTATCCAAAATATCCTCTTTTCTTGTGCTTTCTGAGGCTAGTTGTTCCAGGAAGCAGACATCTATTGTCTCCAGAAAAATCTATCTCCCAGCTCATTTTTTAATACTGATATGTACAAGCACTTGTAACTTTTATTCTGTTGCTTAATATTGCTCAGGCAAGTCAAACAGCAGTCTAATTTGCCTTCATTGTTTATTGCAGTTGTGATTTTATTTCCTTCCTGGCCTTTTCGGAGATGCATTGGACATTAGCTACATCCAGCTTGTATGTTGCATTATTCCAGGTGCTCTTCCATACCTATGTGTTTTCTCCTGTTTCTAGTTTAGGAGACGTCATAGATAAGTATTAGTTTTTGGTGACATCTTGTGAAGTCTTCTCCCTTTGTGCCCAAGAAGCCAGGTACCATGGGGTCACAAGAAGTTATCTGAGTGTCTAATAGTTGGATCTCCACTGTCACCACCTGCTTCTTTGTCACCCGTCTGCCACAGGAGCAGGGGCAGTGCAAGGTGACACTGACATCAGGTGGAGTGAAGGATCTTATCTACGAAACTAGATCCCTCCCCTGGGATCTAGTCCCAGGCATCCCAGGAGACTCCTACTTGCCCCCAGCACAGGGTCACCATCATATGAATGTAAACCAAATGCTTCCTGCCCTTTCTGGACTTTCAGGAGCCAAAATCCATTTTCCTTTTTCTTCTTCCTTCAACTTTTCCTGAGTAAAACTGCCCTGCTGCTGTCCCCTTTCCCACTGGCAGCAACATGACATTTCTTTAAAAGACACTGGCACTTACAGACTGTATATAGCACTGCCACCTGGTGAGTCTGGTCTGGAAAATAATCCTCTTGCTCCACAAATCATTGCATATATGGCTCATTGACCATGGTCAGAAAAGTTTGATTCAAATACAAACAGATGGAAGAGCAGGAGATGGAAGATTTTCTGCTGGGCTTTTGTGCTGTCCATTGGCTTTTCCATGGAGTTTAAACTAACCTGAGCGCTAGTAACAGGCATTACTTGCTCATCCAACTGGCAGGTTTGACCTGTTGCACTTATTGTTTCTGATCACATTCTTGTAGCTGGGAGTGGTTCAAGCGCAAGGGACTCAAGAATCATTTTCAGGAGGGAGATAAGAAGTACAGGGTGCTCTTTCATTTTCTAGGGGGAGGGGGGCAAGTAATGCAAGATTTTGCATCTGTGACCGTATCAGCTGGCAGGTGCCTACAAGGAACATTTCCTCAGTGAATCCATGCTATTTTCACCAGCTCCATGCCAAGATGATTCCAGTGACTCCAGGAACATTTAAAAAAAAAATATGCTCATTGTAGAGCAGACCCAATTTCCCTTATCTGTTTTATTTATTATTTATTTTTATTGAAGTTACTGAAGCATAGAAAATAACATCCAGGACTTACTAACAATTTGGAGTAGGAGTGTTTGAGCTCTTTGCTGACTTTCCTGACTACTTCTGTCTGCAAAATTTAGACAGAGATCAGCTCAGGATTTCCATCCACTTTTTACATAAAGTAAGCAGTTCATTAAAACAAGTTTCATCTCTGAGTTGCATGCAATAAGCCCCTTATCTAAGAGACTCTCATGTTCCTCTGTACTCTTTTGTTCTCCTTTGCACCATCCTGTCTATTCCCAGTCTGTTAGACATAAAGTCCTAATTCAGTAATTATTGAAAATAGATAGGAGCATGCCAGAAATTTTTTATCCATCACTTAACAGAATTCTGTAATATTTCATATGAGGGGTGTCCTTGTTCTCTGTGACCACATGATGAGTGAGAAATTAAAACATAAGGTTTTCCAAGCAGCATTAACTGCAATTCCTGCAAATCCACATGCCATTGCCAGATGCATTGTCTGTGACTGTTTCTGAAATGTGCGTGTAACAGAAAAGCATACTCTATATGGAAGAAAAATCCCACAGTTTTATAAAAAAAAAAAAATCCCCACTGTAAATATTAGGAAATGACAAATACTCTTAGGACATATTTATGTATCCAAAACAATATCAATTATTAAAGCGAAAGGGGAAAAAAACAAAAATTAACTAGAAATAATGCAGAGTGTTTAATAGATTTGTTTAAGAGTCATAAACAAATAACCCATGAATACTTTAAAACAGTTAGTGTTGCAGGAAGCAGACACCCCGAAGATTTTATTAACGATTCAAACATTCGTGAAGTGTGCTCTAGAGGTTAGGGCAGGGGCCTGACAGTCAAGAGAGCTGCCCTGTTTCCCTGCTCTGCTGCATGTCTTTCCTGGAGACAGCGAACCACCATGCACATGGCTGTACTTGTACTGTAGTGGGGATGGTTTTGCGCTGGCAGAGCTTTGTGTCTGTGCTGAGGAACAGGTACCAGTCTCAGGCTGAGGAGAGGTTAACTACCGATGTCACAGGGGCAGTCTGTACGATGACAAAAGGTTGCATTACAATGTGTTTCTGGGACATCTCTGAGTCGTCCTGACCCCATCTCCATTCCTATCACCTCGCTCAGTTCTTCCACAAGAGGCAAGTGTAAGTCACGTTATACTTCTGCGAGCTGCTGAAGCCAGGGCATAGGCTTTGGCCCCTTTTGTCCCTCCAAGGCAATGATCAGGGATATAACCATCCCAGAATTTATCCCAGAAACTCTATAGTAAAAGTCTAGCAAAGCAGAAACTGAAGGAGTTTACTAGAAAGAGGATTTGAGGTCTTTTTATGATAAACAAGGAATAAGAAATTGGAGACAAAAAAGCTAAGGTAAACTGTTATTTGTATAGAAGACCAATAGTATGAAGCCCTCATAATGCAAACTTTTAGCCATTTCCATAAACGCTTCCCTCAAACATTTCCCTCCTTGCCTCCCTCTAAATGAGCCCACTTACATGATAGACCTCACAAAAAGCCCAGTCTTAGGCTCATGAGCTGCAGCTGGTATATGAAGAGGATCCCAGCACCAGGGAGACCAAAATAAGGCAGGAAAGGGGAGAGGAAACCCATTGGCACCAAGGGTTCAGAATAGCCATTTGGTGCCCGCAGTAAATGGAAACAGGTCTGAGAAAGCTGCATCAGGCAGTTTCCACCTTCTCTCCTGTTTGCTGGGGCATCTGAGAAAAGCACGAACAAGCAGCCCACATTATGCTACTGGCAGCATTACGAGTGGAGAACAGGAGTGATGTCATGATTCTCTTGTATTACATGAAGAAAATATCCACTGATAAGTTTCCTGCAGCTCCCCCTTCCAATCTGGATATGTACTTCAGGTAACCTTAAAACTGGTAAAGGAAGGATTTTTATGCTACTTTTATAGCTGAATTAATGTGTCACAATAAAAATAAAGACTATCTTGAAAGAGCAGTGAGGAGAACTAAAATGTTTAAGTCTTACATTTAAGCCCAGGTGATGTTCACAAAACCCTTAGGCATCTGAACATCCTTAGCGTCCAAGTTCGTGTCTACAAAATTCCAGAGGCACCAAAAATTTCTGCTGTTGCATGTGCCTAAAGAAGCCTGTATCTGCTCCAGCCCATCTATGTCGATAACATAGTCCTGCTTTGGGCCTAGTTAGTGCCTCAGGTTATCAGGAGTCACTCGTCCTGCCACTGCTTGTCTCCATCCTGGGTTGTGATGGTAAAGGCTCTCAGATCACATCTAATTGGCCAAAGCAGAAAAGCCCCTCAGTACTCAGTGGCCCAAATGAGGGGCATGAGGATCCGTGACATTACATAAGGAGATCTGAGTCCCCAGTTTCCAGCCCTCCCTGGGCGCATAATCACTAAATATTGAGGGAACTACCTTCATGTGGTTATGAGTATCAGAGAAAGAGAACAGGTGTACTACCACCTCTCCCTCAGTATTTTGGTTTCTTTCAACAGTGCGTGGTCCTCCCAAGGCTTTATGTAGGGCAGCATCAGCACCATGTGTGAATGGCACAAATTCCACAGGGTAAAGCATGGCCTGACAATGCTGTGTGCTGCACCCACCCCTTCCCAGCCGTTTGTGCCCTGTGTGATGTGCTTGAGGCCAGACAGAGGGCTGCTGACGGGAGTGAAACACTGCCTTTCTTCATCACGGATCCAAGTAAAACATTGTCCTTCTCCTCTCTTAGCTCATTTGACCTGCCAGTTGGCCTTCACAGGCAGCAGAAAAGATGTAAATATTGTGGAAGATGCCCTCAGAGCTTTCTATGAATCCTTTACTGCCCTCACAGATCCTGACTTAATTTTCCTTCTTGCAGGTAAATATGATTGAGGTGATTAATCCTGACGGATTGTAAATCTAGGGAAAAATATCCAGCCTTTGATTTGTTAGGAGGTGTTGGAGAACCCCCAGCAGGGCGCTGTCTGAGCAGGTGAGCGTTCCCTGAACAGGGATAGCTGTAAAGCTGGGTCAGATGGAGATTCCAGCTACAGCTAAATTTCTAATGCAACAGACTGATTTATTTTCTGGTGACATCTCTGAGCCATGGCACCCCAGCACTATGTGCTCTTCAAAGAGATGTGAAGCAGTGGCCTTGAAGAGTTTACGGTTCAAATGTGGGACAAGCGCCAACGGGTGAGTCTAAGAAGTAAGTTGTGGGACGGGGCGGTGGCCCTGCAAAGTAGCAATGGCGCAACAGCAAAAACCCCTGGTCAGCAGCAGTCACAGCACGTTTACTGCTCGCTCATTGCCTCCACTTGTTACATGAATACATCTATGAAATGCAATCGCTTTTGTAATTAGGCAGGGACTGGTGGGCGTAAGACGATGTGGCTGCTCCGTAGACAGCCACCTGGCTGCATTAGGAGGGTGCTCATTAGGCCTCTTATGAGTTGCACAGTTTTCCGTAATTAATGGTAAAAAAAAAAGTCAGTTCCACAGCTCATCCTCTGCCACCCTGGCCCTGCCTTTTTCTCTCTAACTCTTCTCCCAGAGAAGAGATTTTAGTAAGTTTCTTTTGTTGCTTTAGAAAACATCTTAAGGGAGTACAAAAGGCATGCATTTTTGCTTTCAGAAAAAGGTAAAAGAGAATACAAATATCCTTGTTTTCTTGTAATCCAGATCCTAAGTAGATTTAATGGCCCTGTTAGTGCTGGGCAAAATTAAGTCCTTATGAAACATGTTACAAAGTACCTTTGTAGATCTCATTTTTCAATAAAAAAAAGGGTTTAGGTCATGTTGAACAATCTGCTACTTATTAGCACTTTGCCTTCAATAGGTCACCTTTCATGGTATAATACTCTGTTTTCATTAAGCACTGAATCCAAAAAGGCTGTATTTTTAGAACTCAAACAAAATATATAACTTATATTGTAAGCACAAAGATAAAAAAACACAAAACATTTAACTACAAAACTCTTATCTTACACAAATCTGTCAGATTCAATGCTTTTCTCTAAATGCTGTGATCATTACAGGAACAGCTTGTATTTTTTAAATGTGAAATGTTAGGTGTAACATTTGTTGTCCAGCCAGGAAAGGAAAAAAATAAAAGAAAAAAGAGAAAAGAAAAAGAAAGAGCAATAAACAAAAATAAGCAGATATTGCACACTTTGATATGTTCAATCTGGTCTACATCTCAGAATCATGCACACCTGAGAAGAAAGAATATGAGGTAATGTAAAACTTAGTCTACTTATATTTGAATAGATAAAAATATGCTAGATACCAGTTATATCATTTTTTTTATTTCTTTGTGAGTCCATTTTGTTTCAGGCTTGCCCGAGGAATATTTTTAAGATTAAAAAATCTCCCCCCATCTTTTGTAACAACAGTTACTTTAAGACATAAAAACCTGAGACTATGCTCACATTTCTTAAAGGTTATTCCAACATATGGATATGTTATTTTTTGCTGATCATTTACTTCTGAGTGCTTGTAATGGTCCAGCCTCTTCTTGGAGACACATTATATGGAGAAGAAGAAATGGGTAAGTAATCTCCTCCTGCTTCATCTTTTGCAAAAGTGAGATAATACTTCTAACCCTTCCACCTTAGAAAGTTCACTGTTCCTTTAGGAGCACTACATTATTTGCTTTGACCAAACAATCCTCCCAGTTGATAAGTCATATGCAGGTGGTTGCATTTGCATGGGATGCATTGATATACACTTGTTCACTGTTGACTAAAAGAGTAAGAGTAGATGGTGAGATCAATAGTATCTGCCAGAAGACAGGAAAGTTGCAATTCTCTAGTGCTCTGCCTTGTAAGTGCAGCCTGGAAGCAGAAATCAGTACTACCTTCAGTCTTCTGTGCCATACACAGGGGCAAGGAATTTCAAGCACTAGCATTTTTTCCTTATTTCAATGGTGTACAGGGAGTATTTTTTTTTAATGCTGGAATAAGGTCTTGGAAACAGATACACTGTCTCTTCCCTGTTAGTGCACTAACCATTATGACAGACACCCCCCACTTTATTTGTTTTCTGCTTCAAGTTATCTCCAATGCTTTTCTGAATAGGATGCATGGAAGTACTGTCATCCCGAATATCCTAGTGGCAGGTTGTAGGTCTCTGCCATGGAAAGCCCTCAGAGGTACCTAAATCTGAGTAGTGGTTTTGAAGACCAGCAGTCCCCCTTCCCAAAAGGACAAATACGGGGATACATCCTCAGTTCTCTGCATCCCAGGAGTGGATCACAGGCACTGAAGTCAAAGGATAATATTCCTAAACCACAGTGAGGGAGGACATTTCAGTGACAACCCTCAGCAGCGCCTAGTTATCAGAGTAGGCCGAAGAAGTTGACTACAAGCAGGTCCTCCTTCAGACTGCTGACGGTTGTGATCTGAGACCTGCTCCCCCCATCACCCTCAGAGCCCCTCCTGCACCTGCTCCTGTGTGAGTCTGTCTTTTTGAATGTGGGTGTGAAGTACACGTTGCTTCAGGCTAAGCTAATCCCGATGTCATGTGCAAAGGCATCAGTTCTTCCCTCCCTCTACCGGAAACATGTCCCTGTCCGCATCCTGGCAGTATGTTCGTCTCTCTCGTGCCAGTGTCTCTCACATCCTGCTCATTCTGTCATTGAACAGACAACGAATAAACCACATAAAAACTCATGATATGAACTGGGGTTGAAAGTAGGCAATTTTGAGTGAGGTTGGTAGCTCACTCGGAAATCAGTTTTAGAGCTCAGACTGGAATAAGTCCTCCACTTCACATTGCCCCTTCCTCTTCCCTCTCCATCTTCTGAATGATAGCCTTCTGTTGCTTGCCTTGTTTTGCTAACCATTTACACATGCCCCATCAAATGAGTTATGAAAGTTCAGATTAAACAGAACTATCAAATTTCCCTTGCTTATGAAGCCAGTGCTCTTAGAAGAGGGAGATAACTGGCTGATTTGGAGTGATCTACCATTCTTAATTTTATCCCGTTTTTTATTTACTTCACTGACATGCTTGTTCTTTTGTTCAAAATTCATTAATGCAACCACTCCATTAAGGGTCAGCAGTTCATTGATTAAAGTTTAGTTCATTTTTTTTTAAAAAATTAAAAAAATCAGGAATTGAAAGTAATTTTAAATGTTAAATCCTCTACTTAAAACAATATAATTTCCAAAGACAGTATTGATATAGTAAAATAGGTAATGTTTACACATAAATAGCATGCAGAATGTACAAATTTGAGCACTATATTAATGTCTGAGTGACAAACAGGTAGACGATTTATATGAGAGACTTCTTTGTGGAGAAGCAGAATTTTAATTCTCTGTTTCTATTCTCAGCAAATTGGAAATGATTTCTCATCATACTGTGGATTTTAACAGATGTATACATCCTTGCAAGTGATAATCATGCACATTTGGGAAATTGTTCCCATAAATGTTATTCCATTCGAGAATCCTATGTTTTAAGTATCATGTTCAGCACATATTGGAAAGAAGCTTGCAGTTAATATATGAAAACATCATTTGTATTTAATCACACAGTTGGGAGTAGTTATAGTAACTGAGTAGATGCAGGCAGTTTAAAATGCACAGATTGTTACTGCAACCTAGCTTGCCACGGGCACTTTTTCCCTTAGCTCAAGTGCCGAATAAATAAAGTACAATCAATGCTCAGAACTGGTCGAACAAGCTGTGCCATGTAGGTTATGCTGTCAGTCCTATTAAATAAGGCTGCACAGCTTAACTATGACAGTGTGAAAACAAAGGGCACATGGGCAGCTTTCTTACTGCTTTTTGTACATTGTCTCTGGCATCTAGAGGGCACAGCAGCAATTTCACCAGGCTTAACTGAGCTCCCCTTTGTGCCTGGGTATTTTTTACAACAGATGGAAGCTGGGCTAGGACATTCGCCGTGTCTCCAAGCATCTGTGTGATGCCAGCTGCATGCACAGGGTCAAAGGTGTGACAGGGTGGCTCCTGCGCCGGGTCTCACCAGGCAATTTCTGTTCAGCACCTTTCTGTTCAAGCAGTGTTTAAGCTAGTGTTTGACAAATATTGGAAAATAAACATGTGCTTTCCCAGTAATCATTCAGGGACTGAGTTTAAAGAACAAATTAAATTGATCTAGATCCCGAAACGATTTTCATAAATGTGTCAATCTACAGGCATGGATACAACAATGGTCAGAATACAAATGTATAGACGTTTTTGTCTTATCCAATTTACACAAAAATTGTCAGCTTAAGGATGTTGAGGCATAAAATCTTAATAAGCTTTCTCATTAAAAGTTATAAAAATATATGCAGTTGTATGTATGTATTGTGTGTATGTGTACATACACGCACATGCAAGAAAGCCCTACAGAGGAGGAAGTAAGTGATTCTGTGTTTGTCTGAGTATAATCTGATTTGTTGTAAGGCACTTAAATACTGCAGAAATGGCCCTTAGAGAAAAGCTGAAGCTAGACAAATAGATCTATACCTGTACAGTAGCATGCCTAGTTTTTACAGATTTACTTATGCAAGTTTTCTATAAAACATTAAAACACATTTATGCCCATATACCATGGCAGAATTGTTGATACAAAATTTGCTGCTTTTACTGCATTAACGTTACACATGATGTTTGTTTTTCCTTCCCTCTTTTTCCAAGGTATAAATGAACTGCTTATGTGGAGTTCAGTAACATAACTGTACAAAATTAGTTACAAAGAGAAATGTCAGAGTTGATATTCCTGACACAGCCTTTTTAACTCTTGTTATGTCTTAGGTTTGCATATCGGAGATGGAATAATGCAGCAGTCCAAGATCCCAGGAGGCTCCTGCTACCATTGTCTTTTAGGTTTTTAGCCTGTGGCCTTGATTGAAAGGAGAGCTTCAATTGGGAGTACTCATTCTTTATTATTTAAAAATGGGCATTCTGGCATGCCTTTGTGACGGGGGAAAAAAAAAAAAAGAGAAAAAAAAAAGGGGGGGGGTTTAAAATGTTTGCTCTCTGTTCCTGTGTAAAAACTTCTTAGATGGAGTTTGGCAATTGATGTTGAAGTAGAGTTAGACAGCCTTTGAAACACTTACCTAGTTCACTAACATTATGGAGGATCTAGTTCACTGCAGTTCAGATTCATAGACAGCATTTTGCTTTTCTGTGATCAAAATGCCTGTGCAGTTTGAAGGGCTTATCATCAGAGTTGAATCCACACAGAGCCTAACCTGAGAACAGCCAAGAAAAGCATACACTTGAAGGGCTTTGATGCTCCATCACATAGCCATTCAGTGGCTATAATGGAAGAGGAGTACATGACAGACTTTGGTCGTGCCTGTCATTCATAAATCTCGGTTACATATACGAAGTGTTCCAGATTTCACAGTGAAATTGCGCCGGTATCTCACCTGGCTGCAGAACGAACTCTCACTGCTTTAATGGTGTACATTGCTTTTCTTTACTCATACTACTGAGGAGCATATATGCTAAAATTAGATTATTTTATTTTCAAGAAGATCTCTTTAATGTATTTACATATTTTAGCAGATGATGTAACCTACCAGATCACAGGAAGCAGGCTTATTGATGTGTTTTATACCTCTGGTTAAAGAATAAATATGTGCAGGCACTTAAAGTTGAGAAGTAAGCAGAAAAATGACAGATTTCAAATATCAATATTACATTCAGGATATTTTTTTTCTTACTTGTTCAGTCAGAGCGAAGTCCTTTTTAAAGCAGTTTGGCAAAGGATTAGGACTTGTAATACATGTCTGGTTGAGGCAGTCAGTAGATTAGCCAGAAACTAGGATTTTTTGCCATTGGTTTCAGCAGAGCCAAGATTTTGGCCCATGGTCTAATTTTGCAATCTTTCATCAAGCAAAATTCATGAGTATCAAATATACACAGAAGCGTTCCCACATGGGCCATCAGCAAGGCTGTGAACACACAGTAAATAAAAGAGAGAAAAGTACGAACTTTTTTTACAGGGAACGTAGTCATTCAGATGAGTGGCCATTGCCAAACACCGCTCTGTTTAATGACTTTCTCACCATCTTCAGATGTATTTCTGGTAACGGAGCTCTCTCTTTTGCAGCATATTATCCTTTCTTAATCCAAAAGCCCATATTGCTTCTGTATTTTTCTACCTATTTCTCTCTCTGATGAACACTACCAACTGCATTGGTAGTGTCTGCCGTCGGTTTATACATTGTTAAGTGGATTCATTCTGGTGAACATGTGCTTTTATATTTTTATTCTTAATTCTCAATAAGAATCTTTTATCTTTAGTAAGAATACGTACTTCAGCCCTGCATGTTTCCCACCTCATTTCTGCCCATTTATTCGGTCTACTATTCTTATCAAAACAGTTAGCAAACATGCATTTATTTTTATTGTTTCAATAAAAATGAACATTTACATTATTTTAGCAGAGGAAAAATCCTGTCAAGTAAAGGCCTATTTGATTGTTTAATTAAATAATTCTTTCTGAAACATAAAACAAAATCTCCAGATGCTCAGTAGCTATAATAATTACTAGGGATGTACAAGCGACGCCCGTACATTCCCTGACAATGCAGATACTCATCTTTAATAAAGAAGTCCCATAGCCTTCTCTTGGTATCGGAAAACCTTGTGCGTCCAAATATGTGTACTGCACACCTCTGGAAAACACCCCAGGTGACAGGGCATTCAAAGTCTTCAGAGAGCAGGAGTCGGGAGCAGGCGCATCCTTCCCTCGTGCTCTCCCCTTCCTCCATGCCCCGTCACTCCCTGGGTGCCAGCGCCCGACCGCAGCCCTCCTCCCCAACACTCCTCTGCAAGGCTGTTCAGTGGCTGCCTCTCTTATCCAATGTGATACTTTTAGCAGGCCTGCTAGTCTTATCCTTGGAAGATGCCTGCTACTTCTGCTCCTTGGAGGCAGCACACAAAGAAACTTGGAAAAGGGAAAAAAAATTATATATATTGGCAGGGTGGCACAAGCAGAAGTGGTCACTGGAGTCAAGATGTCACTGTGCTCTGTTCTTGTGCATCGATGCGAGAGTGTGTGATCCATGGCATGGTGGCAAGGGATGCCAACAAGACTAACAAACAGCACCTTAGTAACCTATCATTAGATCCTGAACTTTGACGTACTTGCTGGAGAGTAATTTCCCTTGAAATGTTTTCCCCGCTGCCTCTGGGGCTGTGCCCCGGACACGGAGCCGAGCTGAGTACGAGCACTTGTGGGGCAGAGCAGGGAAAGTGCCTGTGTGAAACACCAGACCCTGATGAGCTCTCAGCAGCAGAACAGCCTCCTGTATAAATGTCTGAGGCTCATGGGTTATCCCTCTTCATCGACACAGATCTGTGGCTGGACCTTGGTTTTCCATTCATATTGGCTAGAAAGTTTCAGTCTGGTTGACGTATTCATCTAACCCACATCCATCCATCTGAGTAATCCTTTAGGCTCTGCCAGTGTAGTGGGTAAATAAGCTTGCTAAGCCCCCACTTTTACCGAGATATGAGCAGTGCTAATTGCTTACTCTTTGCCAGACTGAGCAATATGTTTTCCAGATTCCCTAAAAAGAGAGTGACTCGTTGGCTCAAAACTTCTCGTCTTCCTTCATCACTTCTAGTATTTATTATCCTCTAATTCTCCAGTAATACCTTAGGTCTAAATTAGGTCAGTGACTCAGTAATTGGCAGCGTTCTCTGTAACATTGCCACTGAAATGGTATGGGGACTGGATTTCTCAGTCACTTTTATATGACCCACACTATACAGAAGTCAGGTGAGGAATTTTTCCTCTTGCAGACTAACCTCCAGGTTCCTTGAAGCCTGTCAAGAATTTTCCCCTTGACCTCAGTGATTGCTGGCTCTAGATCCAAGACAGATTGTCACATGGGGGTTTTTTTCAGTTCTTATAAGATCTCTGGGATTTACAGCCAGAAATCTGTCCGTAATTGTGTTTTCAATCCAATTATATTGAGTAATCTGCCTATCAATTATTTGGCAGGTAATATTTTAAAACTTCTTTGTAAAATTTCTCCATTCCACTTTAGCTGCAGCTGTGCTAACTCCATGGAACAGAGCTATCAACATCCTCCATGATACAGTTGTTGCATGCCTCGCACAGCAGACATTTCTGAATGGCTTGTGGGTTTTTTGAAAGCAAAACATTCATACAAATGCTACCATTTGTAATCTGCTTTGATCTCCAGCACCACAGAGATCATAAGATCCCATTGTTGATTTATAGGAAAATCATTGCTGGATTTGACCTGTTCACATTAACAGTCACTAGGCTTAAAATGAGAAAATCAAAGTACTGTAATACAATAAAGTCACTCATGAGTTGAGTTGCATCTCTCGCTCACAGGGAAATTTAAAAGAGTTGGGAGAGTTTCAGTGATAGTCCACGTCTGTTATATAATGTATGAAAGCAAAATGAGGAGGAAGGAGGTGCTCCCACCTGAAGGGATGTTACAGTATAAAGCTGCAGTGAAAATACAAATGTTGCTGAATTACAAAGGAATAAACAGAAATGGGAAATGTCATGGATCAATTTGCTAGTGGTTGTAGAGATCGTGAGAAGATCATATACTCAGGAAAACTCTTAAGCTTATGATTCAGTGTAAGCACGTAGGTAAATCACTTCTCCCCCTCCCTCCCCCCAGGAATAAAAGTATACTTTCTGTATGATGCAAGGAAAAACAACTTCTGTAAAATATTGTCAGGCAAATCATTAAAGGAAGGTTTTTTAAAAAAAAATTTCAACACCAAATGGAAAGTGCTGAGACACTATGGGGTCCAACAGGGTCAGCCAACCACAAAAATGGAAAACTATATATAGATCTTTGCCATTTATCTAAGCATCATTTCCTTGTTCCATAGCTTCCCATACCTCCCCTGTCTCCCAGAAGTGACATATGTGATGCTGTTGCTCATCTGCTATATAATGCGGCTGCAGAACATCAATGAAGTGATGCCAAAGAAAGTACACAGGTGAACCGCTTCTGCAATACCAAGCACTATAGGTTGGTAGCCCCATATAGGAAATACCTAGCTTGAAATACTCTTAAAACAAAGGAGGCTCCTAGTAGACAGTTTGTCAATAGGTCTGTCACCCCAGCAGGCGTCTCCCCTGATGCCTGTGGGCTGCCCCTTACAAGCTGTCATTTCCTCTCAAGCCATGTTTTGGTGCTACTGTTGTCCCCAGAAGAAGGAAAGGAGAGTAACAAGCGGTCCCGAGTAGGCACTGCTGGTGACCTTTGCCCTTAAAGGTAGGCACAATGAACTGGAAAGGTGTGCAATTAAAAACCAATGAAAGGGAATGCTTTTCTATACATTATTTAATTAGGCTGTGTAGTTCTCTGCCATAGCTGTTCTTTGTAAACATTTCAAAAAAGTGACTAGATGTGCATACTCTTAACAAGAATATTTGGTTGTCATCATTAGTACCAACAGTTTTGGGTGAGAACCTAGAAGACCCTGGTACTGGCCTTTGGCAGAGACAGCATCGATCCCTTCATGTGATTCCTGACATACCTAGCCACTGCATAGAGCAGATGTCATGGTTTCAGAGTGCTTTAAAACTCAGGGAATAGCCAAACAAATGCCTCAAGACTGTCATCGCCAGAAGGACATTAACCAGATGGGATTTGTTTCCCTCAGAACATCTATTATCCCTTTCAAAATAAAAATGTTAAGGTTTTGGTGAGATTGATTTGCCTTTGATGCTTTGTCCTGTACTGTGGAAAGTTGCTTAAGAAGGTCAATAAGTAGAAATACAGCATGGATCAGCAGAAAGATTTCAATAATGATGTGGCATACATTTAGGATGTTTTCTCTATCAGTGGCAGACAAGCACAAGAAGTTATTTTGTTTCTCGGTTTTGCTGAAAGTTGCATAACTGTAATGGGGAATTTACTACAGGCCTGCCTGCCTTCTGCTGAAGAGGAGAAACTCCCATTGTCTCTGTGAAGCTGGCTGTACCATTTTGCCAGAGAAAAGTATTACAGTGGATGGGGGTGTGCAGTAGATACAATCAGTGACTAGTGCTGCTGTATCATATATTTTTAAAATAAGGCAGTTGCACAGTTCCTTTGGAAATCATACAGAGGATTATCTGGATTTTAAATCAATATCAATAAGTCTGGGGCAATTTGCTTGGAACATCTAATTACTTTTCCCCTCCCACTAGATTTTCAGGCCAGCTGGTTACCTCAGGGCTTCAAATACCTTGGGATCCATCTTTCTCTCAGAATTGTTCTCAATTAACTTTGCATGCCTGCTTTAAGATCTTGGAGTTGGCAGTCCTAGGTGGCAAAATCTTCTATTAATTTATGGGCAGAGCCATTCTAATAATACAGTATATGCTTTTTCTATGTATTGCATTTGTTCACATCCTGACAGTATTGCTTTTAAGATGTTATGGGAAGGAACTGAGAAAGGTGCCTTACAATTTTCTCTGGTAGGGAAAAAACAAAACAAAACAAAACAAAACACCAAAAACCCATGGATCAGTTTGTTAAGACTACATTATCCAAAAATAGTATAGGAATTCACCTAAATATCTGTGAGAAGTTCTTGAAATACTGTATATAAAAGACATTGGCTCTATCGTGATGGAAATTAAACAATTGACAGAGCCTTCTTTGATCATGCAGTCTTGGTTTCTTCTAATGGTATTCATCCTCTCATAAACCGGGGTAACCAGTAGTAGAAAGTCATCAACAAGATTGCAGCAACATGTCTGCTTTCCCTTTCTATCATGTACAGCAGTTCCTTGGGATGAGCTCTGCCAGAATTGAGAATAATTCCCCATAGGATGTGTGGGGAAGCCTCACCATCATTGAAAGCTCTCTTTGTACCAGATAAAGCACTAGGAAAACCACAGGGATACTCTTTGTTGGCAAGGAAATGGACTAGGTACTAAGTATCCAAACAATATCTAGATCTGGAAAAAGGCACAAGTGAAGGAATGATGGAGATCTGAAAAATTCTGAAAGCCAATTTGGAGCAGTTGTTCACTGTCTCCTCCAATACATGAAGTAAGGGGCATCAATATGCTGCTGAGCAGTTCAAAAGAAACAAATGGGTAGTTTGCTAAATGTGTAGCTTATTCCCACCGATAGTGTGGAAAATAGTGTGAAAGTGTACACGGGTTCCAAATAGCTGCAGAAGAAAAAAGTTCGTGCAAGGTTTTGCAATACCAAAATTCCAGTTCTTGCTCAGGAAGATCTCAAGCTTCAGTCAGCTGTTTTCTGGAAGTCTCTACTGGGGAGGAAGCATCATTACATACATTCCGATTTTCATTATCTTCCCCAGATAGCTGATATCATTCACTGCCAGAGACAGGATATATAACTAGATGGTCTGACCTGGTCCAGACATTCCTATATATTTTATGTGAAATATTGTAACTGACTGTGAACTGAAATATGTTCCCTGAAATATGCTCTCTTTTGCTTTTAAACTCAAGGGTTTGAATGAGTCTTATCACTACAGGCAAGGAACTTTTTCATCTGCAGGAGCTCCAGGATGCTCAGTTAGGTTTCTGTGTGCCTAAGGGAGAGCCTAGTGAATGATTCCACCAGGATTTCCTCACGTGCTATGTAGCATGGAGGTTGGGGGTGGGCAGGAGAGAAAGAGAAAAGCCAGAGTTTAAGGCCAGAAAAAATCAGCCGAGCACCTACACTGCTGCACAGATAAACATGAGTTAAATAAAGTAATTCACAAATCAAAAAGCTGCTTTTTAGGAAGCAAAAGATGCACTATTCATAATTTCTTTAGGTTGTTCCAGTGGTTAATCACACTTACTGTTAAAAACAATGCCATAGTATTTTTGCCTTCGAATTCCAGCCAGTGCCTGTAAGACCTGTATTTGTAAGACTGTTGAGTTTGATAGGAGCTGCTATACTTTTCCTATAGAGGTTCTATACTTTGTAATCAAACTATCTCTCAGTCTTATTTTTTAAAAACTCTCCTTCTTGCTCTTTGCTTCTTACAGTGAACATTTTATGCAGTCTTTAAACATTTCTGTGGCTCTTATGTGAGGATGTTTCAAATTTCTATCATTCTTTCCCAACTGTGGGCTGCAGGACGGGTAGATCACCCCACTTACAGCTTCACCCTAATTGTAAAGTAGCCTCCTTACCTTTACAAAGTGGGATGGGAATACCCTTTGTTACTATAGTACTGAATGGAGAGCTTGTCTTTTGTTGTTTGCTTGTTCTGATCTCTAGGTCACAAAACTGATCTTGGTTCATTTTACGACAATGGACCAAAGATACAATTACAGTTATGTAATGCAAATAGAGTTTTGATTCTTTGTGAAATTTAGAGGGTGTTACTTGCTTGATACTGACACCTTCCTTGTTGCTATGTCACAGTCAGCCCTCTAGACCAGCTGGGAGTGTTCATTGACATACCAGTAGTTTATAAATGCCATCTCAAAAACTATCCATAAAGCAAATGCCAAAAGCAGAATGCACCGTGGTCTTGATATGCGTAAGAGCTAGCTATGGGAAAGGTACAGTGGAGACTAACTTAGATGCCTAAATGACTACTTTAGACTTCTAGTTTGCAGATTCATTTTAGGACCCTAGTGAGTACACCCACCTGAAAAAAGGGCCTAAGTTTAATGGAAAATGGTGAGTGCTTCTGAAGATTTCTGGAGGGTAATCCTGCTAAAGTGTATACATTAACTGAACTGGGATCTCTCTCTTTTAACCTTTACAAGCACTTGTGTCGCTCCACTGACTTGACGGGAAGCCTTAGGAAAACATTTTTTAACAAACACTCAAAATAAATGTACTACTTAGGTGCCTCATAATACCACTTGGTGTTACACATGACCCATTTATCAACATATGCACAACACAATAACTTCTTAATGTCTGAAGGCAGATGCGTTTACCCCAGTTCATAAGAATTCTGATATGGTTTAATTTATCAACAAGGGGATAATACAGTGATACTGCTGGGACTTGAAGAGGAACAACCACCCAGGTCTATTGGTATCTGAGTGGAAGGACCTTAACGCTAAGCATAATTACCAACCAGGTTCATTGGAACCTGAGAAGGAATGAGGGGAACATCCCTGCCCGTGGGTGTGGTGGGGGAAAGGCACGCTGTCTTTGTATGTTAGCGGTGAAGCAAGAGCTGTTTCACAGTCTGTCGTTCAACATTTATTAAAGCAGCACTGGTGAAGGGGACAAGGACTGAATTCTGATGCTCTGAGTTAGATTTCCACTTCTTTTGCAATTATTGGTAGCTATTGACAGTGAGTCAAGCAGCAAGCTCAACGCCTTGGTGGTACCTGTAGAGTTTGTGGATTTCTTAAGAAATAAATTGTTAGGTAAAGCCCAGTGGGAAATATGGACAATTCACATGCAGTCTAGTGCATTTTTACTCAACCAAGAATATTTCTTAAAAAGGAAAAAAAAGTAGTTCCACTACAGCAGCCTGTAACATTTCAACCATTTTAACTGTCATTTTTGAGGATTACGCTGAATGTTGCAAGAAAGTTAAGTAGTGAAAAAGCTAGCTGTCTCTTCCTACAGCAGAAGGAAAAGATGATCCTGGCAAATGGGGCATGCTGGGAACATGGAAGTTGTCAATAACTTCTTGTTTTGAGGTTACCAACACTTTTACCTCACAGCTTCAGTCCTCGCCAGCTCTAGCCCTCTTTCAACATACCGGTCAATTCCTAATTGCACATTGGGATACAACATGCACTTTTGACTCCGGAGTCTAATTTAATGAAAAGGTTTGCCATCTTTATGGCTAGAGAATGTCAGAGGTGCTCTTTGCATAGACACTGTTTTTTCAACTGGTTTACTAACATCATTTTGCTATTTGTACCTAGGGGATTTAGGAAAGACACAGTTCCTGACACAGTTACCATGAAGGCCTAATGTTCATAAATACCAGGTTGTCAGTCTTATCAGGTCTAAGCAACCGAAATAGAAGGTGCTTTTTAATGCTACCCCAGAGTCAATTAAAATACAGTAATGCTGACATCTGCAGAATACAGAATGATCAAAGTAAAGAATGCCCATACAGCTTCTGACATAAAAACAGTGTGTTTGGCGGCAGAGTGACACAGTGTAACAGGTCAGGTAATTATGAGAAAATCTATGATGTATCTGTTGCAATTGCTTAGCTTCTTTCCATTATCAGAGCCATCAAACAGAACAGCGCTCTCACTTCTCCTGATGGATCGTAAAGCTAGTGACACCCTCGCTCTCCTGATACAGATGGCATCTCAGGAGCAGCTGAATTAATTTGACAGTAAATAGGTGATAGCAATTGCTGTCTTCTCTTTTTTTATTATTTTTATTATTTTTTTAATTGCACCAGGACAGCTTTTAACACTTCTGGGAATAGCTCAGAATGCCTATGCCATGATTAGCAGTGTACCCTCCTCTCCTGTAAACCCCTTCCAATGCTTTTGCTGCTGTTTTATTTACATGATAATTGCTCAATGGCAACAAAATTTTATTCTCCCCTATCTCCCCACCCTAACTCTCAGTCTGAACTATGTGCATTAATTATGATGATTAAGGAATTCTCTCATTTTTTTGCCTTGATGTGTTTATTAAATTAATGAAGGAATCTGACACATGGGCTTGTATGCTTAGGGTACAGCTATGCTAAAGTCATGGGTATATTTTAGATGGCTGCATATTTTCTGCCTCAGTAACATTATAATTGGCTTAATGGATTTTCAGTTATGTGCATTGGCTTTCTCCCCTCTCCAAAGCAGACTAATTACAGCTTTTTACATTAAATTCTAATAGATTTCAATTTATCTCCTCTAAATTATCACAATAATTACAGTAATAAATTAGGCATGTAGCTGTCATTAATCTAAACAATTTGAATTGGGTATCATAGCAGCACGACACAGACTATGCTTCCTAAATGTGTATTCAAATATATTCCTAACTGTATAACCATTGTGTGGGAGGGTCTCATTTCCCAACGAGCTGCAAAACCCAGAAGGCAGAATGGAAGGAGAGAGAGGATGAGAACGGGGTGGGGGTGGGAGGGGGTGGGCATGGAAAAGGAATGAGAGAATGGAGTAAAACTCAAAACAGACCAAATTTGAGGGACCACTGCACACAACTGACAATGTCTGAAGAATTGTCTTGGACAGGAACATACCTGAAGCATCCTGGCAGACCTCAGACTCCATCACTAACCCATGACTGTTTTTTCCCCTCTTATATAAAAATGTGTTGCAAATGTTTCTTTACTCAAGAACACCTACTTGAAAGTGCAGCTGGCTGAAATGCGAAATTTTACCTTTCATAGGAAATTTTGGCAGGGACAACTTCGGTTTTGTTTCCCATTTAGCACAATTTCCAATTATTCAGAACACATCACAAAACGGAAATTCTGAAAAATTTCATGGAGGAAACTCATGTGACCATTGCTTTTTAAATTAAGAGCATTCCTCCCTTTTACCTTTCCCTCCACTGAGAGTTATTGAGAAAAGCATTGACTTGACTCTAGTCA
>NW_008825494.1:1307981-1324844 GCF_000699105.1 Pygoscelis adeliae | reverse complement strand
TGACATGCACATGCCACTTTCCTTGGCAGCTGCCAGGCTTGTGGGATTTAGGCTTGGGACACTTTCCTTCGTATCCCTCTGTTTCCTCCGTTCCTCCCTACGCATCTGGACTTCCAAAACATCTGGCTCCCTGTGTTCCTGAAACCCAGGGCAGCTGGACCCTTCATGCTGCAGAGTAGTCACGACCAAGTCTGCCTCAATAGCAGTTCAGGCAGGATTGCAGCAAACTAAGACCAACAGACAAATTACACCTCGGCTGTGATGTGTGTTGGCTTCTAGACTCTTACTGGTATAGCAGTGCTGTTCCCTCCCTTAGAGGTTAAAGCTAGTTTGCCTATGCCTACACTAATGCCCAGCCATGCTGATGTGCTACGAAGCAGGGCCACTGTGCAGCGGGACAGCATGGCAAGGGTGTAGAGATACTTCTGGGGAGACAGCCAGCCTGACTTTTTGAAAATGTGAAATCTGTGTTCAGAAAGCCAGCAGCCCCTTCACAACCACAGATCCATGAGGATGGGTGGGACCAGAAGGGTTTGCTGCCCTGGCAAACGTGGACACAAACATATGTCCACCTGTGGGAACATGTGGACACCTTGCACTGTTAGCAGAAGAGACCTCCAGGCTCTTCCTCAAATGCAAAGCACTGCTGGTTCAGTGAAACGCCATTTTCTTACAGCATGTACTCTGCCTGGATAGTTTCCAATTAGCTCCATTGATAATACATTTTAGTAACGTACAATACTGGGGTACTTCTATCCTGCAAAGGGGAGAAAGATTTAGATTTGTGTTGTAGCCAGCACTGCTTTATTATCCCAATGTGTAAAAACAGGGGCAAGAAATTATGTAACACCTGGACACAAATTTGTATGTACTGAATAATTCTCTGCTTCTAATTATCAAAATTTTTAAGCTATAGAGATCCTTATATGGTATATATCTGTGAAGCTTTTGGCTGTTTCTGTTATGAAAGTGCAATGGAACTTGTATAAACATTAAAAGGATTAGAAAAGTGAACTTTGTAAAAAAGTCCAAACTTTCACACTCCCATACTGCAGTTAAATAAAGTAGCCTCAGAACACTGATACCATATATAGATATATATATTACATAATGTTTAAAGCTTTCCTGAGCACCAAAAGGGAATACCTAATGTGCAGTTTCAATTGAGTTTCCATATATAAAGACACTTACTACATTTCTGTTATACCTCCTCTAGATGAAAAAAAGTCACCAATGTTTTTCCTAGTGACTAAATCATTTTGCAAATTCAGGCTGTTCTGTGAATTTGGAGAGGTTTAAATTGGTAACAGTTAAAATAATAGCACGTTGATTTGTGCAGCTCTGCAATGGAATTCCTCTGGAAGGATGTATGACCTCTCCATTAATATGAAATGAGCTCCTTGTGATACCTTAATGAATATGCAGCGTCCCCTTAGTGACATGAGTAACATTTGGAACCTTCATGCATTTTCAATGGGCATTCACCTCAGCTAATCCTCAGAGCAGGTTGATAGTCATATTTCCTTTATCTGCTTACAAAGTTAAGATGTTCTTACTGTTTGAAAATTGTCACTTACTCCAGAAGAAGAAGGAAAAGAAAAAGCAACCAATGGCTTTAGTGGGCAGTGTGCCAAGATAAATGGTCCCTGCTGTGCATGTTAGATTTGATGCAAGTGTTCTTTGTGTAGATACTACTTCCTGTACAGAATATTGCAGCCTTATGGCAACCTTTGTCCTTTGTCTTGATGATTGTATGAAATATTAATCTCTGAAACAGTAATGCTAAAAAGAAGCCTTCTCCAGTGTATCTGGTGGCTACAGCTGTGGACAGGGATTCAGATGTCGGATCCTACTCCTGTCTGCACCATAGTCACAATAGGAACATTTTTCTGTGTCCCAGCTCCCTCACTTGCCAAAGAGGAACCTGGGGGTGTTGGTCGACAGCCGGCTGAACATGAGCCGGCAGTGTGCCCAGGCGGCCAAGAAGGCCAATGGCATCCTGGCCTGTATCAGAAATAGTGTGGCCAGCAGGAGCAGGGAAGTGATCGTGCCCCTGTACTCAGCACTGGTGAGGCCGCACCTCGAATACTGTGTTCAGTTTTGGGCCCCTCACTACAAGAAGGATGTTGAGATGTTGGAACGTGTCCAGAGAAGGGCAACGAGGCTGGTGAGGGGTTTGGAGAACAAGCCTTATGAGGAGCGGCTGAGGGAGCTGGGGTTGTTTAGCCTGGAGAAAAGGAGACTGAGGGGAGACCTCATTGCTCTCTACAACTACCTGAAAGGAGGCTGTAGCGAGGTGGGTGTCGGTCTCTCCTCCCAAGTAACTGGCGAAAGGACGAGAGGAAATGGCCTCAAGTTGCGCCAGGGGAGGTTTAGATTGGATGTAAGGAAAAATTTCTTTACTGAAAGAGTAGTTAAACATTGGAACAGGCTGCCCAGGGAGGTGGTTGAGTCACCATCCCTGGAAGTATTTAAAAGACGGGTAGATGAGGCGCTTAGGGACATGGTTTAGTGGGCATGGTGTTGTTGGGTTGATGGTTGGACTCGATGATCTTGGAGGTCTCTTCCAACCTTAATGATTCTATGATTCTATGATTATCATTAACTAAGTCCTAGGGGGTTTTCTGCACCTTACCTAGGCAAGTTGGTAAAACACACTGAGACCCCCATATGGGACTGGATGGTAAAGCTTTCTGTTTATACTAACTGGAATTAATACTGGACACAGCGCGTCATGTTATTTTGTTGGCTGACCGTAGTAGCCTTGAACATCCTGCCCTAAGAAATACTTTCCAATCTTATGTTCCTGAAAAGTTATGGCAGTTATTGCTCAGGATAATTCAGTGTGTTTCTGTTTGAAGGCACATCTATAAGGATGTATTTGTGAGGCTTTGGGAGGCTGACAGTCTCACAGTTCATTTTCATCTTTTGGGCAGTGACAAAGATCAAACAATGGGTACACCTTTTCTTTAGGTCCATTGATAGTTAAAATTCAGAGTGGATTTTTCTAAAGATGATAAAAAAAAAATCCAACAGGTTTTTTGTTCTATACACCACTCGTGGAAGGTATGAAAAGCCTTTGTAGACTGTTATCCTCCTTGTTTCTATATGCCTAGAAAGAAACACACCAAAACAGGCATGTTCTATACCTACATATCCTATATGAAGGAGTCAGTTCTTTTCTATAATCCCTTTTACACTCTAAGTAATGTGCTGAGTACATCAGTTGAAGGGAATAACAAAGACATTTGCTGCTTTTGTTGGGTTTTTTTTGTTTTTTTTTCCTCACCTGATGTTCCCTGCTTCCCCAGAGGCCTACTTACATCTACAGTTACTTCTTTTTTCTCTCTTTTTTTTAAAAAAACAACCTTAATTTATTGCTAAAGTGATTGGTGATATTTATTGCTCTCCACAAAGCCTACAAAAGCCTGTTATAGAAAGTAGAACAAAAAAGGGAGAAGGGGAAAATAGGGATGAGATATGTTTGGTTTTTTCTCTTTTCCCAGCAGTCCAAAGCTTAAAACATCCATCCCTGATTATATGGCTGTATTTCCACATTGTTTATAGCCAATGGACACAGGGATGAAAGGCATAAGTAAAGGGAGAGGAAAGAATTGCATAATTAACTTTTTAAATTAATTCATGACCCAGTTAAAAGGACAAGGAGGGGGTTATTAATTAATTAAGGTGGGAAACCCTCTGGGCATGTGAGATTTAGAGAGTTTTAACTTACCAGCCAGGTTAAAAGGCTTTCTAAGGGTGTACTCAGCACTCAGTGAATCTGGAATGCAGTTAATGTAAAAAGAAAAGGTGAAAATATATAGAAAAAGTTTTTTTCAAGGGGAATAAAAAGTCTAAAAAGACTGAAAATTAATAAGGAAGAATCCTGACAAATGTTTCATCAGAATTTTAGAAAAAGCCTAGCCCAATTCTCAGCTTTTTTAAGCCTGCTTAGCTCTACTGAGCACCATGGATACTTGATGCTATAAAGATACAGATTTGGTCATGAAATATAATTTAAAAATCTTCTCAGTTCCTAAGAATTTCAGCAGAACTGATGGGTTAATAGCTATAGCAAGAGTAGCAACATCAACTGATATTACTCTAAGTGAGCTTTTTTGACTGTCTGGAGACATTATAGACTCTCTTTGCAGATGTGGCACTTCTCAATCAAAACACATTTTAAATTGGCCATCATGGGTTCCCTCTTTTCTCAGGCATCTGTGACTGTAAATGCCCATTTACAGTACGTTTGTCTTTGCCTCCTTAAAGGTTTGCATCACCTGTGCTGCTTCCAGGACTTGTCCAGGTACCTCAGGGTAAAACTGAGAATCTAGGTGAGGTTAAGAAGTCCTTACATCTTGTTTTTTCTTCCTATTATCTTTCTGTATATATCTTGGTGTCTTTAGGCTTTGCAGTCTTTAAAGTCAGGGATAAGCCTTCCATGAAATTCTGGCACAACCAACAACAAATATTCTAGTCCAAGAGTTATTTTATGAATTTATGAAAAAGAGTGTTCTTTCTCACTGACAGTATTTGAAGTGGATTGCGTGGTTTACTGTTCATTTATTTAGCTGGTCTTACATTTCAATCATCTAATGATAGATATCAAGACTGACCACTTTCAGCTGACTTTAAATGCCACCTTCTTTTGTTAGCTGATACTGGCTATGTGTCTCTGTCTCATCAGTGTTTGGCAAAATAATCACTGTTCAGATATTGTCACAAAAGCTAATTATGCAGAAAATCTTTGCTTTTCCCCAGGTGCCACCTTGGAATATCAAAGATTAAAAAACCCCCAAAACTAATAAACAGACAAAATGATGTGAAAGTGTTACTACAAACCATTTGAAAATTAGGGGGAAAGGAATATTATGATCAGTAGAGACAGGGCACTGCTAATGGCATTTGGGTCTTTTTATACACAAAAAATGTCATACTAGCTGCACTGTATTACTGTTCCCTAGGCAAGTAGCAATCTTCATTGCTTTATGATTCGCTTTTTCTTTATCATACTGTAGCATTTTGGTGTGAGAATTTTAAAATTAAATCTCCTTATTGTGCAGGCAGGATGTCCAGTTTTATTCTATCAAATGCCACAGAAACAAAGGGAACAATCCATTTTTCCTGATAGAAGCCAACAGTTCGTAAGAGGTTTGAGATGAGTGTAAGGATACAATTTGCCTAGAGAGTGCCTGAGGATCAAGACAACCTGACTTTCCACGGAATGAGTCTGTCAGCTGGCATCTTGCAGTAATTGCTTCCCATGGCAGGACCTTACCAGCCGAGGGAGGACTGCTCTCGTCAACCCAAGAATCAATTTCTACAGTAGCTGAATGATAATTGTTTGCTAAGGCTCGGGGAACTTGTTGCCAAGCCTGAAAAAGGGGCTGAAGCTATGATTGGCACTCATTAACCCGGGATTTGGATTTGATCATTTACCTTAGCAAAGAATGTGTGGGGGTAAAGGAGGGAGAGGACTGCAAAATGTTCTTTTGTTTGGAAGAAACAAATGAGATCAACTGCAGAATGGGTATCTGAATGTCAAGCCTGAAACCATATCTGTCTTCACTCAAAGGGACCAAATAGCATGCACTATGAGATGATTTGAATGCTTTCCTTCAAGTAGAAACATCTCTTTGGATTTTTTTTTCCCTTATAGATACCTCTGTTTGTGTGTTTTGTTCATTATGGTAAGTACATCCTGATGACTGATGTCCTGAAGTTAGATTGCTGAGTTACACAGCAAAGAGAGTGGGTGAAGACATGCTAGAGGTCCAGAAGACTAATTTCTGACTTCCACAGTCAAGCTTGTGCTTTTGCAAGAGGCAATCGCCACTACCTACGCTCTGCTGCAGACATTTATGCCCAGCTGCAGTTGTGCCCAGCAATGTTAGCTGGACAGCTGTGTGTGGTGTGTTCTGATCCTCACTAAAGTATGCCTAACGCCAGCTATTATGATTGCCAAAGTCCCTGTCATACAGCATTTTAGCAAGTAGGCCAGACAACTGGAGTGTGATTTAGAGTATCAGCCTCTGATACTGCCTTTGCAGTATCCTAGTGCCTGTTGATTATTTATGTGACCTTTCAAAGTCTATTGACCAACATATAAACATTTTTATTTCTGCATCACAACCAGTGCATTCACGTAAGTCTTCCGGTGCTGGTTCAGGGAGAAGCACAGGGCAGTGACTAAGTGGATAGTATGGTATTTAGAAGACTGCTTCAGAGTCATGCTCGATGAGGGAGCTCCTATATCATCTTCAGTACCTATTAATGTTTTTGCAAATTCCAGACTAAGCTCAACCCTGTCTTTTACTCTCCATGTATATGTGCATTACCAGAAAAAAGCAGTCTCTGTTTCATGACTCTGGTCTCACCAAGGTTGTCCCTTTCAGATCCCTGTGTGTTGGGGTCTCCGGAATGGCAAAACTGTGGCTCTTGCAGCCTGAAAGGCCCAAGGGTGGCTGTGGAGCCAGTGGTGGCTCTAATGAGTTTTAGCTCATGGGGATCTCAACAGAAAGTCTTGTAGTAGGCATTTCAGCATCTGTGTATAAAGCAATGGACATTAAGAACAATATTGTGCAAAATAAGAACAGTATAGTTTGTTCATTATCAAGATAATACTAACAAGGCAAGGGTATTTATCTGTTAAGTGTCAGAAAAAAAAACAACCCAGCCATTGTAACTTTCTCTTATGCAACCTTATTAGTGCTTATCGCAAGTTGCCTCATGCAGACATCCCTTGAGGCTCAGCAAAAAGAGATGGTGTATGGATCCTGTAGAGACAGGAAGGATGTCCTCTCTTGCATCACCTCACAGCACTGGAAATACAGCAAATCTGTAACTCTTCTGTGCAGGCTTGGTTTGCAGCTCTTCCCATGCCTGGTTTGTGTGCACATTAAAGCTCACTTGCCCATCCACACTTTTAACAGAAAGAACAAAACAATATTCAGATCTGGGGGACTGTTTCATCATCAGCTGGAAAGTATCCGTACCCAGCTGTGGTCTTATTCCCCACCTACAAGCCACATGGAGGTCTTTCTTTTATTTCCTGTCCATAGGTAGTTTGGAGTATTTTTTCACAACTTTCCGTTTCCAGGGAATTTCAGCTCTGAACTTTATCAGGTTGTTGTTTCCAGTGCATTCTGAATGCAAACCTGCTTATTCACTTTACATTGCATGGTGCAGATAGTGTCACATCACTTGAGGTCCCTTAGCAGATCAGTTATGTCCTCAGTGGCAGCAGTACCAGGGTATTTGGATGTGAATTAGGCAGTTAGAGTAACTAACTGCTAGACATGCTAGTTTGGAGACAAACATCCTGCAGTGAACTGACCTGTGGAAACCTCCATCTTAAAAATAATTCCCCTGTTCTATGTCCTTCTGATTTGGGCAGGTTCATGTAAAATGCTGAATGACTTGAGAGGAACTGCATAAGTTCAATGGCTTAGTAGATCAGAATTTCTCAGATACTGCAGACTGATTCTTTAACTCGTGACAATTATATCTCTATTTGATCACAGAATACATTTCCTCTTTTCTAAGAGTTTGGACATTACATGCCATACCTTCAGTGCAGGTCTACCAGCAAATCAATGTGAACAGATATAAATTTACAGAATCCCAGCCTGGCAATGGGTTTGCATTCAGATTCAACTGGGGGAAAGCAGCTTTGTAAAAATGCCAACTTTTCTAAGATTCACAGCCAAGAAAGTTATATTAAATGAATCTTGCACATACGAAAAGCCACAGTCCCTTATTAAACCAGTCCCAAAAGAGGCAATGTCCTTTAACTAGAAGGACATACTATCTAAGGAATATGATTTTCAATCTAAATCTGGAGACTTATATGTGCAATATATGCACAACCAGTGGAAACAGTGATTTAATGTCTGACATGCTTTCTTATGTATTTTCCAACTGGTTACGAACTACTTCTTAGTTACCAGATATGGTACTTCACAAGGGATTTGGAATTATGAATGACTGCTGTTCTTTATACTGCAAGAAATACTACACAGCTGAGGTCTTCTGATCATGCATCCAATGGTTTGTATAAAACAACTAGGGTGACATGCGTCTTTGATGTGTCAGACAGATTTCATCTGTGGGCCTGATATTTTCACAGAATAAGGCCCTTAAATAGTATCTTCAAAGGAACTGTGTGCCTCCAGCTGTTCTGGAGGGGTGCTGCCTAGCCAGAGATGCAAAAGGCTAAAAGGAGCGACACCAGTTTGAAGTCCAGGTAATTTGTCTTAAACTGTGGGTTTAAGACACATGAAAAGATGGAGAAGAAACTATGCTCCCTGAAGTTATATCAGAGTGTTGCCATGGAGTTATTTTGTGACATACAAAATAACTGGTTTGGAAAAGGCAATGGCCTCTCACCTGCACTCCTAATTTTGTTGGGGCTACTTCTGTACTCCCACTGGGTAGGCCCGCCACTCAGAAGAAGCTTTATTTTGGGGGCTATATTATGCAAACAAATGTAGAAGCCCATTTCTGTGTTTCTCATGCTCCTCCCCTCTAGTCTGCTAGTGGAAAGCAATGTGGCACTGGTTATCTCTGATGTACATTTTACAGTCAATAAACATTTGCATTCCATACCTTTATTTTCCACATTCCTGTAGAATTACAGGAACAGTAAGCATTAGGTTTGTACCTGTGCTTTCAAATAACTTACACAGAGGTTGAATTATGTAACTCACTAGGATGAGGATAAATCCTTGCACACTACCTTGAAAATATGAGGTTTAAAGTGAGCATTATAGTATCAAAGTATTGCACAGCCAAGAGTCTTTGAAGGTTAAATTGATGAAATATGATGAAATTAACAAAGTGAAACCTTATATCCAAAGATGTGTTCTTTGTTCTTGCTAGAACGTCTTACATCAAGGTCTCTATTTGAATGCCCTTACAGCATATCAAAATAATAATGTTAGGAAAAAGCCCCATCAGGTTATATATTTTGTGGTTAACAGGTTCTGCTGTATTTCATTTCAGAAAAGCAGTTCAAGAAATGCTCCCTAGTTTATGTTCTCCTTGGGAGAAATCCTAATCCTAAACTGGTATTAATTTTCTTCCAGTGTCAAAATCACCCTGTATACAGAGGCCTCCATTTATATAATTGGAAATCATTGCAATTATTGTATATCTCTCAATGGCTCTATTCATCCTTCTGCTGCACCCATAACCCACGGCATCCTATCTGTGCTGATGTTTGTCACCGCTCTTTCCTGGAATGAGAAGTGTTGGAGTGTGTATGATAATCTCTAATTCGTAAGGGCTGCCTAAAAAGAGGATGTAAAGTCAGCTCAGACATGGCTGACAGCTAAAGGGATATTCTCCATCACTTCAGTGTTACAGGTGCCTTATGGAGAAGAATCTCCTATGGCCATGGTGAAGCATGGACAAGATCTACTCTGCCACAAATTAGCACTGTTTCACTGAGTGAGATGATTCTATGGTGCAGCCCCAGTAAGCAATTAATGATGGTGTCAGCTTCTAGGTGTGAACGCTTCTGACATTTGCGCCTTTTTCCTGAATGACTAGCCCAGTCAAATTTACCTTGATAATAACAGCATTTCCTAAGCGATCTCATTCTCTGCAGGAAAAGAATGTGGACTTAGAACAACATTGATTCAGAATATAGATCAATAGCCCATGAGGTTTTTTGTTTCTGTGAGAACCTATGAAGTTTTCCAAATTTTGTGTGGGCACATCTGTTAGTCTCCGCTCCATGTGGTGGATTCTGAGTCAGCAGGACTTAAACAGTCCCCTGCCAAAAACCACATAGCTGCATGAATGCAGTGCTGAACCTGACCTTATAAGCCCAGCTGGCTTGTGGGCTCCTTGGAGGATATTTTTATCCTAACACTGATATTTGTTTTCTTTCAGCATATAAATCACTCCATGTACGGTCCTCCACTTACACTGATGGTCATTATATCTTTATAATGTGCAGTGTTATTAGTTTGGCACCTTCACTGTTCTTACACAGTGTTATGGCTTTTGAGTTGAAGATGGCTTGTTTCCTTTTGGCCTGGCGCACAAGGATATGAATGCATCTCTCTCCGTGGACAGCTGAGTAGGCATGGGTCATACCTAAGGAAAACTAGGCCAATGTAATTACCAATTTTAGTTCATTTCTATATTGATTGCCCTCTTCTTTGATTTCTGCCCCTATGGTTGTGAACCACCAGGTAGCAATCCAACCCACACCATTTTTTATTATGATGTTGCAAACATGCAGTACCTGTTTATTCCTCAATGATGACTAGTTCTCTGTTTAAAAAAAGCCCAAAGCCACTGTTCTCAGGTCATTTACTATGACTAAAACTCATTTCTCTTTATTATGTGATATAGTTTCTTACCTCTTCCATAACTCAATGAGTAAAGCTCTGGAACTGGGCCATGGGAGCATTAATAGCATCCCTATTGCAGAGGTGGTGGTAGCGAGACCGGATCAACACAGGTAGTCAGGGAGTTACCCTGCCTGAGGTGCCTGCCCTGCTGAGCTCGCTGCCATGCCAGCAAGGCCACGGCACCAGCAACACCAAGGGAGCACGGGGGCTCCTCTGCACCAGCACTCCGGTAGCACATTGCTCCCAAAGGACGCAAAGCCTGGCATCTGCCCTCTGTGTGCTCCCTACGGCCTGTGAAAAGGAAAATAAATGCCTCACTTGATTTTTTTGTTAGAAACGCCAGTGAGCCAAACTCTTCGAATACACACTATGTGAGGAGGATTTAAATGTTTGGGAAAGGTTGTATTCCAGTGCACATCACTGGAAGGCTGCCAGAGGCAGCCTGGAGCCAGCGAGGAGAAAAGTGTTTATTGTGGTCAGCGTGGTAATATCGAGGGCAGCAGGGACAGACCAGAAGGAGACTGAAACCAGAACAGCTGAACGCGGAAAGTACACAGAAATTATAATCTAATAATGAGCCTCTGAGAAGGCAGGTGTGAGAAGGAGATGCCTGATCTGTGGAAAGGCTCAGGTAGCTAATTTCAGAAGCCTGGCAGGGGCAGAACGGCTGCTGTGGCAGGGGCAGTGATTTGTTGCCGACCTTCTCACTAGCAACAAAGGTGGGGACGAAGGGCCCTATCCTTACACCTCCGGAGCCGCTTAAAAACTCTGACTTCAGCATCTTCCCAGCTCTGACTGAACCTGCATCTGAGAGCAGGCAGAAATGCTCTTCCGTGCTTCCCCTGCAAAAGGGTTTTAGAGCTATTTTTCTGCTTCCTTCTAGTTCCTTTCTTTTCTTTTTCTTTTTTTTTTTTTTTTTTTTTTTTTTTTTTGTGTGTGTGTGTGTGTCTTATTTTCCCCTTCGTAATGGAGGGAAAAAAGGTTAGATTAGAAAACTTCAATTAAGCCTTTAAAAAGACCATCTGCTGAATGCTGACTGGGGTTTCATGTAAACAAAATGCCTGTGCTGGTTACAAACAAATGATCTTATCTATTGTATTGTGTTACAAATTAAAATTAGATTAAGCCACCTACATGGTACCGCCGCTGAATCTTAAATTTCTTATGGAAACTGAATGTTTGCTGCAAGTATTCATTCGGCCTGATGAGAGCCTCATTATTTTTGTACCAGCAGTACACACTGGGTATAGCATAATCAAAGCCTGGGGGTACGTATTAATTATCCTTTTGAATAGTGATGAAATTTTAAAAAGATCTCCTTTAGGCTCACATCATCAGCAGATGAAACAAAGCTTTGCACAGCTTGTGAGCAGTGGCTCACATGTGTTTTTACATCTGTTCAGGATATTTCAATTTGAAGCGCAACAAGCCAAGTCTGGGATTAAAGACCTGGAGAAAGAGGGGGGAAAAATCTGCAACAATAACCAGACCCCACCCCTTCCTGTCTGCAGCGGAGAGGGAGAGCGCCTTCTCGGTAATAAAACCTGGCTCCATTTTGCTTTTCCTTTTGCTGGTGGTGGTAATATTATTTAGAAGAGGGATGTAAAGCTCTGAGCTAGTGCGCTGCCTGTGGGTGCCAGGACTAATTACCTGGTCACCTGTTCTTGCCTGCCCCTTGCAGCATCCAGCGAGGTTCCAGTTTATGCTGTTAGTACTCGGGGCTCTCGTGAGTTTACTGACGTTTCCCTCTCTAGTATGGAATACAGTCGGGTTAAAGAGTGGAAGTGTTTGTGTTCCCCTGGACTCCTGCAGATCCATGTTTGTCAGCTTGTGAAAAAATGGGGAAGTGGGGATGCCCTTTGTCAAGAGGGTTTTGTCATCCTCTTTGAACGGTATTGGGTGCGTGCCGTAATTGCTTTGCTGGAATGTAAAAGGAGCAGTTCAAAATGCTTTTTAAAGCGATGTTGAAACTGCAAGCCACAAATTGCACAGGCTAAGTCCTACTGCTGTGATGAGTAAAAGCAAAAGTGGTCAGTCAGAATGGAGGTATATTAGCTTTCAGTGGGAAAGGATTGCTGCAGTTCGGTGCTCTGTCAAAGGACTGGATTCTCAGGCAGCCACAAAGCTAGAACCCCTCTGAAGTCTGTGTGAGCTCTGACTTGATAGACACTCAAAGATCAAGCTGATCATGTTTACAAGTCTGTACACATATTGCTATTTGGTGGGTCTTCATTTCTGTTTTTTTTCACTGCATCTCTTGAGAGAGAGGCAATAGCCATTCAGCCAAATTAAAACAAGAGAGGCAAGGGCAGGACATGAATAGAACCAGTGCTGTTGACCGGACATGAACTTAGGTTGGGTGGTTTTTAAAAGTTTATTCATTTTTACTTAGCAGAGCAGGCCAAATTCTGCACTCACATATGCTGCTTTCTAAAGATGCATCATGATTGTAGCCTAGAATGTCATCCAGAGCTTAATTTTATCAATGGACTTGAGTGAAAGCAGTATAAATGTGCTAGTAAATAACCTGTGGTTTACAGATTAGAATACCTCCTTCAGTTTTTATGACAGATCAGAAATATTTTAGCTAATTGTTTTAAAAGTACATAGAGATGCCACCAAAGGTAAGCCATATAATCTGTTTAAAATTCTTACTTCCTTGGTCATGTATGGTGTTTTTGAAGCAGAATAATCTTGTCAAAGGATATGATTTATAATTCACTTAGTGGGTTGAGGCTGGAAGTGTCATAGAAACAGAATCATAGAATCTTCCTCTATGGGCCATTTTGAGATGTCATAAGCATCTCTCTGTTGGTGTATGTTGTAAACCAAGCAGGTCTCAGGGAGGGATCCCAGACCCTCCAGAACCTCTCTTCCCTATGGGTCAGTTGTGTAGGTGCCAGGGCATAACCACACAAACAGCGAGAGAGGACAGTTTTCTTCACAAGTCACTAGTGAAGGACGCGAGCCCTTTTCCACTGATAGGATAAAATTGACTGAGACAAGGCGAGCTCTGTCTAAGTAAGGATTGGTGGGAGAAGGGCCTACACTCTACTTTTCAGGCAACAAATGAATGCTGTCAGTATTAAAAATTAATTATGCTAATGAGTTGAAGACTACACTCCAAGTTGTGTGGTTGTTGCAAACTAACAGCTGTTGCAGTTCTTTCTCTGTGCTCAAGCCTGCATGGCCTGTCATTTACTATTCCTTACAGAGTCCGGAGCATGGATCATAACAATATAAATATGGATATATGCTTAAAAACATGATTAAAAATAGTTACTGCTCATGGACAGTAGGCAATTTGCCAACATGAATAAAAGCAATGCTATTTTTAAAAATGCAGCATGACATATAATGGACAAGTCTGTAAAATTCAAATAATGAAACTTTTTCAGAGTTAGAAATGACTGAGTGTTAAAATCTGCTTTCCTATAAAATAAAAAGTGACCAAATGTATTTTTTTCGTATTTATGAAAAAAAAAAAAAGTGCTTGCAGACTAAGGCTTTGCATGCCAAGCTTCAGCCTAAAGCGAAATTTAACAGCTGAGTTATAAACCCCTAAAAATAGGGTTTTGTAACGGAAGTGCTGACACAACTTTATCTATCACAGTAGAGAATGGCACAGCTATAATTAAAAGTACATAATGTACTTTGTCTTTGACGAACATAAATAGCTGTCAGGATGGCTTCCAATGCAGTTCTCCATGTTACTTTGACTCCAATACAACGGAAGCAATTCCTTATTCCTGCGTGCTGAGACAAATTACCTAAAACTATAGGGTGCTTGGATTTCTCTACAAATAGCACCCAAACACCCTCACAAGTTGATGTCCAGCTGTTGTAAGGGAGAGGGACCTTATCCTGATGCTGCCCTATGAGACCAAATTACTTGTTTTTCTGCTCCACTTCATCACGTGGATGATCAGTGGGTTTTCACTGAAACACCAAGCTAATGCCCATCAACTAGACCAAGCCTTTGGCTTTCGGTGTCTTTAAATTGCTAGATATTGCTATGGCTTGTTTTTGTGGTGACTCTTGTTTTTAATGATACTTCATTGAAAAGCTGATATGTAAGTAAATTTTTCTGACAAGGCTTCTTCTTTCTGACTTTTTCCAACTCTTCTCTTACATTTCTAGGAAAAAACCCCAGCCATATTTATATATTTAATGACGTTCTTAGCTTTTTCTGGTAAATCACCTTGTTGTGTTCGTTTTGCCTCCCACCTCTTTTTCCTGTTTCTCTCTTCTTGCTGTGCATGTTTCTCTTCCTTTGCCTCCCTTTGCCCTCTTTTCTCTCTATGGGGTTCCTTTTCCCATGCGTCTCTCTCCCCCCATACTTTGCATCTGTGTCTGGCTTTTTCTAGCAGGGCTTCATTCTGAGGTTTTTGCACATCCAACTCACTGAAACCAGTGAGTATTTTGGGTATTAAGTGCTGTACTCCTAACTTCTGTCTTCCTTTTCCTGAAGCACTTGAGCTTAAAGCTAATGGTTGAAAAAAAATTGCAAAAGTCAAGCACCTTATTTTGCAAACACTTCCACACATGTGTAACTTTGTGTGAGTTGTGTCTGTTATGGCTTGAATCCGAGAGACTGGGCTTGACGCACAGCTTTGTAAAATACTTATGATTCGGCTGGGGTTTTTCGCAGACGGAGTCAAGGATTCTCTTGCCCTGGTGTAACAGTACCTTGTGTAACTTGTGCGATGTGCTGCCATCTTCAAAGGTGGGTTTTAAAAGTGAACTCTGCCTAAGAAGAGGATCCCTCCCCTAGAATGTGCTCGCAGCGCAGGGAAGCTCCCCACACCTCTGCTGATGCAAACAGGAACAACTCCTTTGGCTTCTCTTCCAGGATATTTAACTGATTTTACTGTTACTGTAGCAATTTAACCAGGAGGAATGTTTCAGAGACAAATATGGGATACACATTGCTAACCATCAGGTGACAAAAGATAGAAAGCAGACAATAAGAAATATAATAAAATAACTGATAGAAGAAACATGAAACAACATCCTTTTACTAAGTAAAATATTCTGTAGCAAGGACAAGAGGGAAGTTTTATTTTTACAAACCACATTTTTTTCAGTGAAAAACAGAAGAAGACCCAGGAGTTTATTTAGATGAAGTTGAAACTTAAGACTGAAACCATTTTAATTCTGTTTTACATATGTTTACTTTAGAAATTTGGGGAGGTTTTATGAAATTGTAGGATATTAAAAAAAAAAGTGAAATTAGGATATTAGAGAATTAATTAATTTTAATTAATTTATAATGCTTATTTTTCACTTTGAAGCCAGTAGGGGGAAAAATTAAATGAAGGTTAAATAAGAGATGTGCTTTTATTGCTTATGGTGTAATGAAAAGACAGATAATATTTATCTTTTTGTGTTTCTTCCTTAATTCTTTCATTTTGTCCTGAGCCTATTCATATAGGTCCACAGACTAATGCTAAAAAACGCACGGCGTCCCAGGACAGCCCCTCTTTTCAGGTGGTTTCGGATCTCAATTTTCGGCCTCCTGCCTAACACAACTCACCCGAGGCACGGCGATATCCCAGCATAACACGAACCTTGTCATGTCTTATTGCTTAAATAACACAATAAGGAAATTAAAAGGCTTGCTGGTTATGATTTTCATTGTTACGGCTTACGAAGCCTTGAAGAATTTCAGGAAATTGATTACCCGGGGGGGAGTTTGGTACCTATGGTTGAAAAAAACCCCCAAGAACAACAAAGAACCTCTGACTAAAAGTCTTTTGATATTAGTACAAAATATATACCCTTGTCCATCCTCGCAGATCTGGGATCAGGCAGCGATATAAGCATTCCGGTACCGGCGGTAAGGCGGTAGAGGAGGAGCGCGGCCCTGCCCCAGCCCGGGCTGGATCGGCGTGGGCTGGATGCCCTCTACCGGGGGATCCACCGGTTAACCGCCTTGCCTCCGCTCCCTCCTCCGCCCGGGCCGGAGAGCACGAAAGGCTTTACCCGCTTCACCTACATCTTCTTTGCACCAAAATATAATGCGGGAGAAGGAAGGACAAGACTCTAATTAATGCCGGAGTTCTTTCACGGAGCAGCAGCCGGGAAGGAAATCAATGATGGGGCTTGCAGCCCCACTGCTTCAGTGAGGGAGGTGGGGGCAAGGACGTCAGGCTTCTCTTCCCCCAGTATCCCTCCCGGTATTGCCTCGGCATTGCCCTGGTATTGCCCCTGGCAGGCGGCTGCCCTGGCCCAGCCCCGCTGCTGGGGTGCAGGAGTTTCGCCCCCAGCCTCGTGCAGCACTCGCCACTTGTGCGAGTGAGCTCTGGAGGCCCGCGCTGTGTTGGGAGTCACGAGTTTAATAACACCCTTGAGTCTGACCCTGTGGGGGGCGGAGAAAAACAAAGCCAAAGGCAGGACGGGTTGCTGCACACGGTGAAAGGTGAGAAAGATGGTGTCGGGAGAGCCGCACGTGGGGTGGTGCAGCCCGCCCTGCGCGTCAGGGCAGGGCGGGCCT
>NW_008825494.1:1288194-1307918 GCF_000699105.1 Pygoscelis adeliae | reverse complement strand
ATCCTCGGAGGGCAGTGGTTCTTGTCCAAAACCGATCCTGGCCTGGGGGAGGCCAGCATCGGGGCACCTGTGGAGAGGAGAGCGCCTCCCGCCTCCTGCAGGAGCGGGGACCCGAGGCCTGCTGCCAAGCGGGACGGGCAGTGCTCAGCAGTGAAAAAAAGGGAATGAAAAATGGGGACAAAATGTGTGTTTCCAACAGGGAAGCACCTCTGGGTGTGGGTGGGCCCACGGTTTCTCCTCTGGCCCCGAGAAGGGCAACCCAGAAAGCAGCTGTCCCAGAGAGGCCTCCATGGCCATGGCCTCCCTTCCCTGACGGTGGTGCCCCTTCCTTCACGGGAGACCCGGCCACCGCCACTGCTGTCAAGTTTCACCGGCTGCATGAGAGGTCTGGTTTTAGCCACATAGGCAAGAAAATTTGGTCTTTGTGCAGAAACTCTCATCCAAAGTCAGCAGCCAGTGCAGTGCATCCTGCCAGTGCACAACTGGGTGGGATGAGGCTGTTTCAGCCTTACCCCAGGTTCCGATCACATACAAAGGCTTCAATTAGATCCACCATGTTATCTGAATGGTTATTTTGTGACTTAGTTCCCCCTGCTTTTTCGCAGCGGTAATTAAATAAGCGAGGGGAAAAAAGAGACAGATTAATTGATTGAACTGATTCCAGGAGAAACCATTACTCCTGTTCCTCTTCTGCTCTATATGGTGTTTAAACAACTCTGAAATAGAGCTGGGTGAATCCTGCCAACATATTTCTGTGAGCATTGCTTTGATTTTCAAATGCATTGTCTTCATCTGCTTTTATCCCCCTATTGCCTTGGCTTTATGTGAACATTTGTACAGTCTAGTTTGCTCATGAAAAGGAAAAAAAAAAAAAGCTAGCATGTTTCAATACAATGGAAAATGAATTTTGTTTCCGTGAGCTCAAGAGTTATGCAGTGACAGGACAAAAGTAGTGTCATGTAACAGACCAATAATCACTAATGACATTGTTCAGATATGCCGCAGTGCAAATGAATAATACTATGTCATGGATCAAACAAAATTTATGAAAATTACTTAACAGAACTGCCAAAATCATAAACTACAGAAACTCTGCATTTGGAAAAAGAGGTGAAATGTACCAAATGCTGCAGTTATTGCCAGTTTTTTACTCTTTTGTTGAAAAGATTAGGAATATTTTTCTTTTAAATTGCATTAATTTAATGTACATTTATAAGTGTGATGGCAGTGAGTATAGAGCATATTAGTCAAATCTGTGTTTAGGGAATATGAATAATGTGTATTAATCATAAAAGTCCCTTGGTAGTAACAAATATATTTACAGATTTTTTAACGTATTTTGAAAGGAAGGAAGGAAGAAAGAAAAATCACACAGGAGTACACTTTTAAGAGAATTTTACAAAAAATTCATCAACATTAAGGAAATGCAATTTTTCACCTGGATCTAATCTATAGCTTCATAAAATCTCCTTGTTGAACAATTATTCAGAGAAAGACTAAACAAATATAGTGCTAAAAATCATAATACATATTTCCAGAAAATTTGAGAAGTAGGCAAAAAAGCCACTTAGTTACCTTCTCTCCATCTGTAAGAAAGATTACCATTTTAGCTTGTGTTTGTATGCAACTTTTCTTTTTCATAAATTGCTTTATACAGCAATATCAGTTTATATAAGGTTACAGAATGGCTGAAATTTTTCAAAGCTATATTTTGAATTTTTTTAATGAGCAGACCTGATGCTTAGGACAATGCATTTTCCTGAATCATGCTTCCTTGGTTTAATTGTTGGTACTGGGATTCCTGTTTCATCCTGGATGATTGTTCACCTCAGGAATGTGCTGTGGATCCTCTTCCCTCCCAGACTGACCTACGTGTTTGGAGAAAGCATTGTGACTTTAAACCTCTCAGGAAGAACGCAAAAGGCAAATTAGAATCGTAAAGAAAAAAAAATGAGGGAGAAAGGAGGAAGATTCTCACTGTGTTCTTTCACCCAGGATGCAGCTGAGTGTACACAGACTATATACAAAAGTCTCAAATAACTGTGTTCCTTTAGAAATGATGTAGAAAACAAGATATAAAATTGGCTTCATTATACAGTATGCAGATTTCATATACAATTTTATGTAAAAGTGACCAGAGTTATACAAAATCAATATGAGGCTGTGCTGGACGAGGAGGGGGGGAAGTTGAATTCAATTCTGACATGAATAGCATCTACAAACTGAAGGAGGTGTTATCTTACTTCATGAGAAAGGTTTTTGCTGCATTATCATTTTGGGCACGATTCTCTGAGAATGATGTAGCCAAACAGCAAAAAGTCCAAGAGGAGAGTCTTAGAAAATTTGAGTAAAGGAAAAAGATGAAAACGGTTTCTGATCTGTAGTAAATAGGTGTTCATTACTTCCCCCCCCCATTTACCTCCATAAGCAAGAGGAGGTATCCCTACTAGGAGTAGGGATTTTTTCTAAATAAAAATAAACCTGGGAGATAGGGCTTTAATCTGTCTCCCTTTCCCCAAATAAGTAAAATCTCCAAACCTTTCACTGATGGCCACTGTTACCCAGCTGCCTGGCCCCATCATTGGGCCTCAAGTGTGGAGGGAGCAAGGCAGGAGAAACTCTGTGTGGGAGGTGAGCATCTTTCCTTCTGCACCTGCACAGGTGGCCTGAATTCAGGCAGATAAACGTTACCTGCAAAATCCATGCATAATGCAAGGAGAAAAAGAGGCTTAATTTAGTTAGAGAATTACAATGTGTTGTTTAGAAGTAGCTGATAACTTGTGGCTCTCTGTGTATGTGAGAGCTTATAAAGTCCTTATTGCTCAACAGCGCCTGATTGCAACCTACTGGCTAGTACAGTTTTTCAGCCAAGAAGGGGGGAAGAAATACCTCCTGGCAGAACACAACTAAATACATTGGAGAACATAGTTGTTATTTCAGGTGTGCAGGTTCCCAGTAGAAAATAAGTTTAATTAATTAATTTATTTTTCTAATTTGTGAAAATATGCCTAGGGTGACCTCTAGGCACACATGCAAAAGCCATAAAACCAGATTCATTCATTAACCAGCTGACACAATGTCAACCAAGCATAGTCAAATAAACAAATAACATGTGAGGAAGACTCAGACCCCTCCCATCCAACTCTCCGTAGGAAAAAGCCTTCGAGAGTGAACACTCTTGGCAGCATGCCTTGGGCTCCTCGCTCACCGCCTTTTTCAGGTGACAGAGAGAATGGAGTCTTAATCATGGTGATGAACCCTCTCATTTTTTATTTAATGTTCATGTCATTCAAGTAAATACCATAAATATACTCATTTTTTCCACTCTTTATTTTTTTAAATATGTTAAATATGAAATAGGAACTGGTTACAAAAAGGAGTGTGCAAAGCATTTGGACCTCTGGGATTGGACAGAGAACTGGAAATCAGGATTTCTGGCTTCTCCTCCACCACCACCACCCACCACTCTCCTGCTCTCTGATCATGGGGAAGCTACTCAGCCCGAGTGGTTAGATGTGTGAACTTGATCACACGGGGCTCATCAGTTCCTAGTAATTCAGTATATTGCTCTTTTGCCAATGTGTGCTCTTTGAGCTTCTCTCATTGCTACAGGATGCTATAAACAGTGAAATTACCTGAGGAAAAAGCAGATGCACCTCAGTAATGGCATTACAGAAGTAATGGAAGGAGCCCAGCCTCTCCCTGAAGCACCAGGGAGCATCAGACTCCTGTGGATAGGTGACAGCAGAGCTGAGACATCAGTGCTTTACACCTTTCCCAACACTTCCACGTGATTGTAGTGACTTTGCTGTTGCCAGCGTCTTTGAGGTCCCTGAAGGAAGTACCTTTCGGGACTTGAAATGCCATCATCATGTTCATTCACTGTGATGCCACCAACAGCTACAGCTTTCCTCTCACAACATCCTTGTCATGCACTATGAGATAATGTGTTATGGTTTACCGTATAAATAACCAATTTTGGAAAAATGTATGTTTCAGCTGTTTGACAAGCCAGTTTTTCCACAGTAATAAAACCAGGTTTGTCTCCAAACATCCCTTATAACCCCCTATCTATAATCAAGTGGGAAAAAAAATCCTTTCAGGCTACAACTTCATATTTGAGTTCTAATAGACGAGGTTCTGTTCAAACCAGAGCACTGTGGCTGTGATGGACACAGAACAGGGCAAAGTATATCTGGTTTTCAACCTGGGAGGAAATCTTCCCCCTACGTTGCCCCCCCTCAAAAATGTTTTCAAGAAAAGATCAGACACAGGTTTTTAATGCCTGGGGAAAAACAATACATGACCCACAATAGATTTAGGCAGTTCCATTTTTGCTTGCTATTTTTAAAAGCATACATGTTATTTAAAAATAATTAGCTTGAGCCAATTTATGTGCAATGTATATATTGCACATATGTCTAGAGGAAACCAGAAACAGGGTTGTATAATCGTAAACTTACTGCACTGAAGGCCTGGCATAATTACCGTTGCAAGACAGAAAGCCAAAGAGATTTTATCTGTCATATTTATTTCCCCCATGTAAATAAATTAAAACAAAACAAAAATAAACTTTTGATGCACAGAGCTTAACCCATTTTATATAGCGTGCATTTCATTCTTTATTGTTATTATTAATAGTTTCCCACATATTCATGTGCAGTAAAGCACATGAGATGGCAATCTGGAAGGCCGTTTTTTCAGCAGCTGCAAATTTCATCTGTTGCTCACGCAAGAAAAGGCATCTTCAAATATGCATACGCATTTTTCCCTGCTTTTGTCTCTACATGGCAAGTGAGGCTGTATGGGGCAAAAGTAGGTTTTACTGTGCAAATGTGAGCATGTGCATCTGCATAGTCTTCTGGCCCTTTAAAAGGTAATTAGTCAGTATAATAAGGCTGCTGTGTATGCGTAATATCATCGTATTTAATGAATCGTAGGACTGAATGTGAGGAAGAAACTCTATTGAGTCAAGATCTCCCAGAGGCTTTGCTGGAGCTTGGGCTGGCACATGACTGATGCTTTTTTGTATCCTCAAATTCAACACCAAGGCCAACTTTACTTGCAAAGAAAAGATCCAGTTAAATAAAATCCATATGAAGCCTACTAAAATAATACAATTTGAATAAATCAATGCCTTAGGACTTTCTCAAAAGTATCTTAAGAAACTCACTGAAAGGAAACAGTGCATTTCTAATGAGTACCAGTTAGGGACTTAACACGCTCCTCTGTATCTTGGTGACCTTGCAGGAGGTGGGATAGATTTTCCCCGCATAGAGCACACGTCTTCATTTTGCAGCACATTGTAAACACACTTTTCATGGTAATGTCTTGTTTTGTTTTGTTTTCATAGATTATGCATTAGTAATTTGTGCATCACATGCTGGCAAGCGGAATCACAGTATATTGCACACACTACTAATGTGAGACAGAAACCTCAGCATATTCTAGCTCTCTTCTCATATCTTGTTAGCATCTGTTTGTGGTAGGCTGGGATGATGAGGTGCTAATATGATACAGCGAAGGAAGTGTAATCCATGAACATTTTTGTGTCACATTTGTGTAATATATTACACTAATCTGACCAGACTTTCATGTGCTCTTACCCAAGGAATGCCATTCCAGCCTCCTCCCTTCCCCCATCAATGCCTTTGAAGGTTTGTGAATGATTTCCTGTACACAGGCTGTGTAAGAATGTGCACACATTCTTTCCCTCGTCGAGGAAGGAGTGCTTTTTATGCCCGTTTGCTCCCAGCACAACAATGTTCATGAACAAATTGCACTAAAGAGGGAAGCATGTTCAATTATATTCTTTACTCTTTCTTCTTACCTCTTGGCTCAGAGGTAAATGAAGCAGAAGGTGCACTCTCTCCAATAAACATCAGGTCCATTCAGAGTGCTTCATGCAGTGGCTGGGGGCAATTTTTTAGCAAAACTTTTACGAGGTAGCAGTCTGCAGGTTGCACAGCAATAACTAGGATGTCTGAATTGGCAGCCATAGTTTCTTTTTGAGAAGTACCATCAACTGGTGGCATCTTGCAAACTGGTTTTGATTTTGACCTTGTTACTTGTCCTTAGACAATTTGCTACGTCTATTTTTCCTATCCATGATTAGTTTTGCCCTAGACTATTGGTTCTTCAGGTGATAGCTGTCTCTTCCTATGTGTCTATGTAGTTTTAGCACATTGGGATCCTACTACTGACTGGAACGTCTTGTCAGTACTGCAATAGAAATAAGTGCGGTAGTAAAGTGAACTCATAAAAAACAAAATTGCATTATAATTACAATATAAAATGTTTCATCTTGCTGATCTGATTCAGGAAGGGAAAGCCCATCAAAGGTCTGGATGAAAGACATGAAATTAGAAAGTCATAATGGTTTTGGCAAGTCACTGCATATTTCTCTTTTTTGTGGATCCTCAGTGTAAGATAGAATTTATAAGGAATAGTGAAGAAAAGATACCTAATAGTGAAATTTGACTGGACTGTGGAACCCCTCTCTCTCTCTCTCTCTTTCCACCCACCCCCCCCACCCCCCCTTATTTTAGGTATTTGTCTGAGACTAGAATGCCCTGATATCCATCATATGGTCTAACTCTTTAGGTGGGTCATCCTATAACTTCCCAAGAGCTGCATGTGATGCAAGATCACCTTGATGTGGTGGGTTGACCTTAGCTGGATGCCAGGTGCCCACCAAGCCATTCTATCACTCCCCTCCTCAGCAGGACAGGGTGGGAGAGAAAATAAGATAGAAAAAATCTCGTGGGTCAAGGTAAAGGCAGTTTAATAAAGGAAAAGCAAAGGCTCTGCTCGTTGCACTCATCTGGTTCCTTGCAAAACTCACTCTTCATTGGTTTGGGTCATTTCTGCTACATTACTTCCTACAATATACAACTCACATCACAGATTATTTTTCCCCGAAGCTTGAGGGCACACACTGGGTCTCCCCATCCTTCTTCATTACCCACCAAGTACACCCAGGTCCTTGAGCGAAGACAATCCCACAAATGGGTTTAGTTTTTCCCATGGAAGGAGCAATCCACACCACCTTCCCCAGCACTTCCCTATGTGCACTATGGAGACCTTATCTCCTCCCACAGTATGCAGGGTTTTTGTTTGGGCAGATCCTCTGGTGTTAACCAACCAAGTGGCTTCTGCTAAATTTGTATCCCAGTGCTTCCATGCCCCATTGCACAACACTCTCAACATAGTTGACAATGAGACCATTATATCTCTCAATCTTTCCAGAGGCTTGTGGGTGATAGGAGATGTTTCCTTTGAACATCCAGTGTAGCATGGGCAATCGTGGTACCAAGAGGAGATATGCTTCTGTACCAACAACTTCTGAAGCGGCTCGAATCCCCTCATATGCATCTCTTTTTCACTCAGGGTGTAGCAGGCTTCTAATCCTCGATATCCCCAGCTCCAAAACCCCAATGGTCGACCTCGGGTTTCACCTGATGTTTTCTACCAGAGGCTCCAGGTGAGACCATGCTCCCCAGCTGCAGTGTAGAGTACATTTTTCACAGGTGGTCCTGTCCAGACAGGCCCAAGAGCTACCACACAAGCTATTTCCTGTTTGATCTGCTCAAAGGCTTGTTGTTGCTCAAGGCCCCACGCAAAATAGTTCTTCTTTTGGGTTACTCGATAGAGAGGGCTCACAAACTGACAAACTCACAAACCTGGGATACGAATTCTCCAGAATCCCACAAAGCCTAGGAGAGCTTGTGTTTCCTTCTTGTTAGCTGGTGGAGACATAGTTGCTATTTTGTTGACCACATCCATAGGCACATGATGGTGTCCATTGTGCCATTTTATTCCCAATAACTGAATCTCCTGTGCACCTTGCTTTTCTTTACGGCAAAACCAGCTTTCAGAAGAATCTGAACTACTCTTTTTCTCTTCTCAAACACTTCTGCATTGTTGCCCCACACGATGATGTCATCGATGTACTGTAGATGTTCAGGAGCATCACCCTGTTGCAGTGCAGTTTGGATTAATCCATGACAAATGGTAGGGCTGTGCTTCCACCCCTGGGGCAGTTGATTCCAGGTGTATTGGACACTCATCCATGTGAAAGCAAACTGTGGCCTGCACTCTGCTGCCAAAGGGATTGAGAAAAACGCATTGGCAATGTCAATTGTGGCATACCACCTGGCTGTCTTTGACTCCAGTTCGTATTGGAGCTCTAACATGTCTGGTACAGCAGCACTCAGTGGTGGTGTCACCTCGTTCAGGCCATGATAGTCTACTGTTAACCTCCACCCTCTGTCAGAATTTTGCACTGGCCGTATGGGACTATTAAAAGGTGAGTGAGTCTTGCTGATCACTCCTTGGCTTTCCAGTTGATGAATGAACTCATGGATGGGAGCCAGAGAGTCTTGGTTGGTGCGATATTGCCGCCTGTGCACCGTCCTGGTAGCAATTGGCACCTGCTGTTTTTCAACTAGCAGCAATCCCATAACGAAGGGATCTTCCGAGGGGCCAGGCAGGGCAGATAGCTGTTTGATCTTCTCTGTGTTCACAGTGGCTACACCAAAAGCCCCATCTGTACCCCTTTGGGTCCTTGAAGGTCCTCTCCTGAGGTAGTCTACGGCAAGGATACAAGGGGCCTCTGGGCCCGTCACAATGGAATGCTTTTCCCACTTGTCTTCTGTTAAGCTCACCTCAGCCTCCAATACAGACAATTCTTGGCATCCCCCTGTCACTCCAGAGTTCCAGATGGGTTCTGAGCTACTATACCATGATGGCATCAGCGTACACTGTGCACCAGTGTCTACCAAAGCCTTATGCTTCTGTGGGTCTGATGTGCCAAGCCATCGAATCCACACAGTCCAGTATACCCGGTCATCCCTTTCCTCTTCCTGGCTGAAGGCAGGGACCCTCTGTTCCTGTTCCTGGTCAGAGTATTCACTGTCTGACCCTTGCAGTACTAGACCAGAAGTCCCCTCAACAAGGTCAAGTGAGGTGGTCTCAGTTCTACGTCTGGGAGATCGCTGATTGCTTTCTTGTGTCCCTGCAGCAACTAAGCTGACAGCCTTCTTAGGTGGCCCCTTCTTAACAGCTGTCTTCCCTCTCAGTTTGCATACACGGGCTTCCAGCTTAAAGGTGGGTTCACCATACCGCTTCCTCATGTCCTCCCCCTGGTCACGCAGGAAGAACCAGAGTGCACCACGCAGCATGTGCCTGGGGCTCCCTTTCCCTGTGACCGGGGCAGGAAAGGACTGATTTCTTGGGGTGCCCCTGACAGCCAAGGCACTGGCCCATAGGGATGAGGAGGTACAGAGATTTTCTTCAAAGTTTTGGAGCCAAGAAGACATTATCTCCACAGTCAGTGTATCCATATCTGGGCAATACATCGTTGCCAAACTGTTAGAATATGACGCTGGGGCACTTTGAATCACCTGTCTCCACATGGCCCATGTGCACAGGACATCCTCTGGACCTTTGAAGACCTCATCATTGTCTAGATCACTGTAGATGACTTCCGGCACCGCTAATTCTCTCAGGTACTGGATGCCTTCATCTGCGGTAGTCCACTTTCCTGGGGAGTTCACAAGATCTTCCTTGAATGGATATCTTGCCCTCACACTTGAGAGGAGCTGTCTCCAGAGACTGCCAATTGCTGCCTCTTTTCCAATTCCTCTCTCAATTCCCTGGTTTCTAGCAAGAGATCCCAGCTGTTAGGCTTCCTTACCTTCCAGTTGCTGACTGTCAGCCCCATTATCCCAGCATCAGAGCAGCCAGGCAGCAAACCGCTCACCTGGCTGGCGGATGTAATCTTTCTACATGTCTCAAAGTTCTGATGAGGTCAGGGACCGGGTTGTTTTCGCTTCCTGTCTGAATTCTTTCACTCCTTCCTCCAATTTCTTTGTCGAAGGACTGGCTTCTTGATCAAACCTTTCCTCTTCTTCCTCCTCCCTTACTCATTGATGATATGGACCCATTGTTTTCATTGTTCACTGTTTCTTTTTCACTACTGGGGCAATTACTGTAGTTGTTGTTGTCTGGGTCCCTGCCTCAACCACAGTCCTCTGAGAGTACTGAACCGTGGCTCGATAGGCACAGGCCAGGCCCCAATACAGTGCTAGAAGCTGCTGGTTTTCACTGGGGCAGGCAAGGCACCCTTCTATCAGGTAGCGCGTCAGTTTGCCAGGGTTGCTTGCCTGTTCAGGTGTAAACTCCCAGGTTATGGGAGGTGATAACCACCCTAGGAACCTGCCCAAATCCTTCCACACACCCTGCCAGCGAGGGACCAGCCGCCTCAGGGCACATTTCAGTGTCGCCTCACCCAAAAGTTGTCTTCTCTTACACCAGGATGACACCAGATTCCACAAGCCCCATAATATGCTACCAGTGTTAAACAGCTCACGTAAGGGCGAACAAAGACCTCGGGAACCTGCATAATAAAACTATCCACATCAATCCCAGGTAGGAAGAGGGAGATGTGTTCCCTCATCCTTTCCACAAGATAGCTTCCCCAGCACAGTAAGGCCATCAGTGCCAGGGCTAAGCACACAGCCATTGTTTGTACTAGCATGTTCCCAAGCTCAGCAAAATAACGACATAAGCAGTGCAGCCAACAAACTCTGTGACCTGCACAGAAGCTTGCCACTTAATAACTACTATAGCTATAGCACGCTTAATACAAAACTGCCATTGTCTCGAGGCCACGTTGAGTGCCAAAAAAGGACTGTGGTGGGTTGACCTTGGCTGGGTGCCAGGTTGGCTCCCAGCTCCCCACAAAGCCATTCTATCACTCCCCTCCTCAGCAGGACAGGGTGGGAGAGAAAATAAGATAGAAATATCTCGTGGGTCAAGGTAAAGGCAGTTTAATAAAGCAAAAGCAAAGGCCATGCGCAGATGCAAAAGAAAACAGAAGATTTATTCTGTACTTCCCATCAGCAGGCGTTGTCCAACCACTTCCCGGGAAGTAGGGTTTCAGTACGCATAGTGGTTGCTCTGGAAGACAAACAGCTCAACAATCCTGGTACTGGGAGGGAAGATTATTCCTGTTGGAAAAGCAAGGAGGAAAGAAGAGTGCACATGTTCTAATAAATTAAACGGTGCCTGTAACATTTCATAGCACCAAAAAGCAATCTTGCACACCATCAAAGCCGTTAGCATGCTTTGCCTTGCACTAAAGAACATTTCCTGAGCAACTCCCAAACAACAGCCACAGAATGCCATCGGAGGACTTACCCAGACCAAGATGGTTAGCAGACAAGTAGCTCTCTGAATTCCTTTCCTGTTAGTTTCTACTTAGTTTGCTTTCTAGTGTTTTCATTTTGCCAGATATGGCAGGACCAAGCTTGACTCTAGATGACATTATTCATTGCAAACTGAGGGTGGATTTAAAGATATTTCTCCTTTACTTGTGAGCCAAAATTAGATACTATCATACTTTAATAGCTGGGGAATATTTATCTAGAATAGCACAGTGTGGCAGCATATGGTTACCCTGTTAGCATCTTATAGTGTCAGCTTGCCTGAGTGTACACCACTGTGTTCAGTATAATAAGAAGTCAGAAGTCTCAGAGGTTATGCCTAAACTGTGTGCGCCTAAGGTGGTTCTTCTCAACTACTGGTCCATGGAACATACTGTGACTCATCCATGATTTCAGGTTAGAATGACACCCAGCTGCACATGATCATCTCCTGAACCTTGGTGGGTTTTTTGTTTGTTTGTTTGTTTTTTATTTTGTTTTACTGGGGGGAAAAATCCCACAAGCATGCAGGGTGAAAAAAAGGCATGATGTTTTTCCTGTCCTGGACAGTGACCAGAATGGCTGGTGGTGCCATGCAGCACTTTTGTCCAGCCCTTCAGTGCAGCCAGCAGAAACTGGAGCAGACTTGCAATGCAAAGGCAACCCATGCTCATCTCTTCCCTAGGCAAGCAAGCTGTACGTTGTAGTATTTTGGTATCATGAAACATAATATCGGTGAATTAATCTCAGTGAAAGAAGGACCAAGACCCCAAGCAAAGTGTTTATGGATAATGTTGATGTAAGAAAGACAAGTCAGTATGTACTACAGTACATTAACTTGTTACCACAATATGGAGAAATAATGTATTATTATTTCATGTACTGACTTCCTGTTGATGTGATGAGGTTTTGAGCATAGCTAGTTTACTGAATGTCCTGGTAAAGCAAAGATGAATAAAATTAAAATAAAGAATGTATAAATTGTAAAGCGGGGGGGGGGGGGGGGGAGCAACACACAGAAGCTTTTGGAGTCCCATGAGCTGTGTTTTTAAAACATTTTTTTCTCTAAGAGCTACTCTTTTCCTTATGTCTTACCCTGACAACATTTTGCTTTTTATCTCATTTTAACAAGAAGATAGCATTTGAGGGCATCTCAGAATCCAGCATCTCAGCCTCTGCCTTTGTTGTTTAAATTACAAAAAGAAGAAGAAGAAAAAAGAAAAACCAAAACCCAAAGCCTTTCAAGAGAACCTCATCAACGTGTTTTGGGCCTCCTCTTTAGGATTCAGAGCTTCTTTAACTGCCATTAAAATCAGGAAACTTGATCATCCCCTCCAACAAAAAGTCATTGAAACAGGACTCCAGCACAATAACAGAAGACAATACTTTATCTGATACTATCTATTGTGAAGTGGAGGCTTAAGAATGACAGGAAAAGGTGCTACCCCCAGACTTTCCCTGAGCTAGTGTGTACCTCTGCACTCATCTTGCAGAAGATTTGAAAGCAGGAGTGTTCCTGAGGGGTCAAGTCCTGGGCTGCTGAGGCTATAAGGACTTCATGACTTCTCAGGGGGCCCTCTCCAGGCCATGTGCCACGTGCAAAGGAGATATGAGGACAAGAAGACTCTGCAAGGTAGAAAGATGCTGGAAGGGTCGCAATGAATTGGTAGGGGATTGCCTAGGAGGAAGGGGTGCTTATCCTTCAGGTACCAAAAAGGTGTTACTATGGCTGCCCAGCTGAGTATTGTAGCAGGGCTGAACAGCTTGGAGGAGGTTAATTCAGTATTTAAAAATGCTTTGGAAGGAGCACATTGTTTCTTTTGCAAGGTTTCTACTGAAAACAGTGAAACTTGTTATATAATCTGGAGAAGCAGAGAGAACTATGTTTAGATGCCTTGGTAGGTCACTGCCCAGTTAATTATTTACAGGAAAAAAAAAACCAACACATTGGAAAACACTGCATTTTCCATGTTGGCTTTGGACTACATTTGTCTGCAATCTCAGTTTGTTAGTTTGAATCTTGTGTCCATAATATAGTATCTACAAAAGGAAATGTTTTATCCCAATGTCTCCTTTCTTAATATTTGGTCCTAAAAGCTACACTTGATGTGGTAAATGTGGCAAATGCTTTTTCTAGATCTCAGGAGAAAATCAGACCCCTTTTTGTCATTTAAATATTTGTAAATACATGCTTTCACCATGATGAAAAAATGCAGGTGCATGCAGAACAGATAATTCTTATAAGAGGGTATTACACTGATTAATTCAATGATTTTATTTCTGCTCAGCATAATTATTTGCTGGGGGCTGAATAACCAGAATTTGGGGGTAGCTGTTGACCAAAGGTCAAGACCTCGGTTTCCTAAGTGTCACTGTTCTGTGACATATGACAGGGAATAGAGTAGGATTAGTTTATTATACCCACAAGCTCTTTACTGTTAAGCAAGGCCTCTTTTAAAGATTAGGCATATGTCAATATAGTCACTGTTCAAAGCATATAGTCAGTCCTATCTGCTGGGAGAAGAGAGGTTGGATATACTTATGTGTCATCTATGATATTTGAGCATACTTTAGAAAAGGAGCCTCTGAAAGCTATAAAGTTATGGGTTTATTAGCCATATTGTCAACAAAGGGTAAGTGATTTGTTTAAACGATCAAATGCTAAGGTAATTAGTATTATAATATAATATGCAGGAAGTTTTCAAGTTCTATAAATATGTGTAAAACATGGGAAATTGGTCTTTTGGGGCTGATTCTATATAGAGCAGTCCAGATAATTGAGTTTATGCAGTAAATGAAATACAATATAAAGGGATTGGATTGTAACATATGCAGTCTTCATTGGTGTAGATTGGTGTCTGCTTGAACAACTATTGATAGCCCAGCATGACATATAGGAAATCTCATAAGTAAGATTTAAAGATGAAGAGTTCAGATAAGACATCATCACATTTTCCCTTAGAATAAAGGAAGGATGAAACAAAAAGTAGGGCGTGACGATGTACATATTTTCATAGTTAGGCTGAAAAAGGTCTGGCCTAGAACCACTTTCCCACTGGAAAAATGGAGCTGAAAAATACTTTGAGATAACATTCAAAACCCACAAAAGCTTCTAAAATAATCACCAAACTAAAAATATCTTCATATGGAATTTGATCAAACTCAGGCTAATATTATTAGATTCCCATTGATTTCAACAGAAGCCAGATCAGACCCTAAAATATTTTTTCAGCTATCTTAAAAACAAAAGAAATGTGTGGTTCTATGTACAAGCAGTAAAGAATTTTAGCAAACATACCTATCTTCAGATTTATTTTTTTTAAGAATGGAAAGAACATTCAGTTTTATACACATGAAACAGGCATAGAAACATCTTTATCCATAGAATACTACTATTTATTGTTTAATATTGCTCATGTTTGCTCACTCAGACAACCAAGAGAAAAATGGTAGGTAAGTAGACAATATAGGGAAGATACAGCACTGTCATAGAAGTGAAAAAATTCCCTAGTCACCTGAACTAATGCACTTTCTTTCATGTGAAAAATGTTGGCTAAATTATAGACAGAGTCCAGGCCAACTGAACTTTATATTTTGCATTAGGTTCCAGTGGTCCATAGTCCACTAGGTCCATATTTTATACCCACACAAAATAGGCTTCTCAAAGGATAAAAAATAAAATTTCCAGCTCATAGTGCACAGGACAGAAATGAAGAGCAAATTGAAAATTATAGTTTACTTGCTACAACAAATATGGTTTACATTTATTCCTGTGTAAATTTTAGCTTGTTCTGTCCCACTGAATTATTTGGCAGAAGTTGTTTGACCTCAGTGGAAACAGAATCCTCACAGGAGGTCTGTGACCAGTTGCCACGGGAGAGAACCATAATTTCTTCATTATGGTTTTGATAAGGATCTTCCTTGTGATTTTTTCCATGCTTCTACATTTTGATCTCAATGGAGCCGAGCAGCACAGTTACTGAAGCAAAAGGTACCAGGGTAAAATTTAAAGATTCTTGAAGATGGCTAAGCAGAGCTTACACGGGAGCTGCTGAAATGTTCGATGGGAGCAGGATTGTAGGCATGCAAGGAGATCTAAGGGAGGAAGTTCGTCTTAGAGAGTTTCCTTCCCCATATTTCTGTCCCAAGAATTTTGCCCTTTGTTTGATTCTCAGAGGCAATCTAATCACTGTTGGCATCACTTAGCACTTCTGGGTTCAGTTGCCCAGTCTGCCACTTACACTTAGAGTAGTTTTCTCTGGTCTCAGTGTCTCAGTTTATTTATTTTAAATAAAACTTGTTTTGTTATTTATTCTGTTCACTGGAATGGAGAGAGATTGATTTATTTTAAATATTTATATATAAATAAACATATTTATGTCAGACATGACATATAATTTTATTCAAATAACATAATCATTTGAATATAGTATCTATTTGTGAAGTACATAGACAACTGCGAGCAAAATGATGCACACATATATAGGTAAACCTATGTATGTGTCTAGATTATTGGAAATTGCATTGGTACTTGTGAATGGACAAAAAAAGTCACTTCTGATATCCCAATTAAAGTAATATAATCTTTACTTCTTTCCTCTGCATTGATTTTTCTTTTTAAAATTCTCTTATTTTTCTCTAAGTAAAGGCCTTAAGGGAAGAAATCCCTTTGCTATTCTCCAAATTAAAAGCAAACTTCCTCCTCGACACACTTGGTTAAAGGAACTGTTGGCCTTAACCAGACTACTCACCTCCATTAGAGTAAAACGTATTTGTCCCAGATGTGTATATAAATGTATAATACATACAGTATTTCTACACAGGCAACTTAATCTTTTTTGAGGGCATTATTTTTAAAGTGTCTCTAACCAGATGTGCTCTGTGCTCATTCTTTCATTTCTCTGACCATCTCTAAAGATTTTACTTTACCCATTTTCATAACGATTCCATTCACAGGCAACTTCAAAAGCTTTGTACCCATCTTCCTGTTGGATAGGATGCAAGGGGATCCGTCATCTCAGCCAGCATCCCTGCCATGAGCCATTTATCGCAACAAAAGGCGCTGTGTTAACGACATGGCTCATCATCAGTCAGTCCTGGTGCAGAAGATGTCAGATCCACTGCTGGAGAACAAGGATAATTTGGACTTTGCTTTTTGAAATGGAAAGATGGCAGGGGCTGTGAACAAAGTCACCTGTAAATTGGTTGATGATTTTCTACTTTATTTCACAGTAAATCGCTACTCTGACTCTGAACCTCTCTTTTTTTTTTCTTTTTTTAATTTTGCCTTTGGAAGGCATCTTAATTTTTATCAACCTGGACATTTTAGTTTACTCTCTCATTTTAAATTTGAAGGAATTTTACAAATTTAAATTCCTGTTCTGGTGTGAAATGTTTTTTTCATGATCCTATAATTGAAAGGGCTGAAGAATTCAGTACTACAGAAATTGGAAATATTTTTATAGAAGTCTCCAGAAAATGATAAGCCTGCCTGCCACTGACACATATCTTTTAAAGTTTTGGTCTCACTTTTGACAATTTTAACACTAATGCTGGCAAGAACGCAGCTGCATGTTCTGATAGGAGAACGTCAATTTTAACCAGTAGTTGGGCTGGAAATAATTGTACAGGCCTTTCAGAGGCTTTTGCTCAATTTTTTTCTTCCTGAGTTTTTGTGAAAAGTTTGATTACTGGTATGTGAGTTTATCGTTATATCCTTTATCACTGCACTGCACTGTTTCTGATTTTTGTTTTTTCCTAAATATACTACTAAGCAAATATACTACTAAAATTGAAGCTTACCTGTCACTGAGGATTTCAGCACGACATATGGCACTTTGCATTGAACTTTGGAGCGATAATATTTCTGGAGATAAAGAACTGATGTACAATAAGAACCCAGATTTACAGTAACCATTTTTGAGCTACGTAAATAAGCCACCAGCTTGCAAGCACGTGCATGACTCATTTAACAGCAAGTAGTGTTTACTCACACTTACTTTAAACACATGCTTAAAATTAAGCATGATCATAAGTGTTGAAGAATCAGGGCCTCCAAAGATAAAAGGAAAAGTAAGACATGTAAGTTATTTGCATTCAGCTAAAGCATTCAATATGGAGTCTCATGAAAATTGGACTAAAAAATTAATTCAGTTTGGTTTGAATATACATGCTCTTCTGTGATTTGAAGAGTGTTCAAAGGAGCTTGGTAAACAGTTAAGTAGCAAGTATCAAACTAGGTTAAGGTGTCTAGTGAGGTACCACAGGGATCTCTATTAGGTTTTATTTATTTAAGTGTCATTAGGAACTAGAAGAGGGATTCTGTTAGCGAGGCATATAAAATGAATGTTAATGACTACAGTTTAATTAAATTCACAGATAATGCTAAATTGGAAAGAAGTTGCAAACAATAGAGAAATAATAAAAAGGGAGATAAGCATCTGGACAGGACAAAATAAAGTGTGGATCAGTTTGAGAAAGCCGATACAAGCGGGAAAAATATCGTAATGCAGAAGGCAGATGTTCCATGGGAGGAAGAAACAAATAATGCGGAGAGACTTAGGAATGACAGTGAATAGTAAAAAGCTCCACACAACATCTTCTTCTTGGTGTGTCTGTATTCAGAAAGTATTATGTCATGAAGCTGCTTTCCGTACTACTTTTGTGCACTGTCCTATAGCATTTTGTTCCTATATTGAAGTTGTTTTTATTGAAAAGATATTGATTGATTCATTTAGTGGATTACAAGGTAAAAACCAGCACTGGCTCAGAATGCTGCAAGAAGCAAGAATTAGAGGTGTGAGACCACAAACACCTGAAGACAGAATGGGTTTTATTTTGGATAGTAAAGAACATCTTATTTATTGGTAAAAGGATGGAAGTAAAAAAAAAAAAAAGCTGATGTGGGTTCCTTTATATGGTGGGAATATGTCTGTTGTGGCAGGCTGGGGGACAATGAGGCACTGCCTGGACTTTTTAAAACCATAATCTTTAGAATTTGGAATGATTCTACCTGACTGAGACATCATCCTATTAAAAATAAAACCCAAAAGTTTATTACCAGCAGTGATTTTCTTGACAGAGGACAAACCTTGTAAGCAAGCCATACCTCTTCTGACTCTGACTTCTAAGATTCTGTGACACAAATTGTTCCTACATGTAAAATGCCAGTGAGGAACCTGTAGTGTCTGGTTTATGTGCTTCTATACTCTGCTAGGAGACAAGATTTTCTACATTTCATTACTTTTTCTTTGTTAGTCAACCGTGTGTTCTACAGCGCTTGTAGCTGCATCACTGGCTTAGAACACACAGAGGTGCACCTTGCAAACTTTGAAAGCTCTGGCAGAGGTGTGCTTGCTGTCCTTATTCTGTAGCTCTGGGGAAGAGGACAGTGCAGATTTCAACATGAAAGTTAAAGGAGAACTCATTTGGTATTTTCTGCATCTTACTGTTGTCCATTCCTTCCATAGGCCCCTCTGATTTATCATCCTAAAGTTACAGAATGGCTGTAGTTGATGTTCTGTCAAAGCTGCAAGGGGAATAGCTAACAGCTGTGTATGGACTGTATTGAAAAAAACACACATCCTATGATTTTACTTGTTCCTTTCTAGTTGCAGTTGGAAAAGGTACTAACAGATGTAGTTTAGAAGTCTGTGCAATTTGCAAGTTTTTTGCCTGAAACATAATGTGTCCAAAGGAGTGTTTAGACTTGACGGTTAATACAAGATGGTTAATCCACAACTTACGAGCTGGAATGCATCTAATGTTATCTAATTAGCTTTGTATTTACTGCCTAGCGTGTTATTGTCTTTCTCCATTTGCTTCTCAAACTCATGACTCTTGTATATGTGGACACATCTTGACATTGCTTCTTTCTCCTTTGTCCAAAAGTAAGGGTACCCAACACTTGAGACCAAGTTCCAAAATGAGGCATTAGCCACTTAAAGTGAATTGAAAAATGATTGGAAATGCTAATTCAACTGTCCCCAGCTGCGAAGATATCACAATTTTTTCTCACTGAAGACTCCCAGGAAACCAAAGTTCTCTGCATGCCAAGAAGCACAGTTTAACTGGGTGCTATCTCACGGCAAAGTCTGAGGAAGATTCAGAGGGCAGTCTTCCTCTGCTGAAGGCCCCTGGAGCAGCCAAGCAAGCCTGTGTTCTAAGAGCACACCAAAAGCACTTGGACAGGTGAAAAACTCATCACAGATCACAGAGTGGCCAGAGCAGGACATGGGTTGAACACACTCATTTTACAACAAGGTGATAGCCAGGGAGCATTTGGCCAGGATGCAGGAGATCCACATTCAATTTTTGCCTGTCCGACAGGATTCAAAAGTCCACACCCACATTTCTTCTAGGGGTGCCCTGTTTATGCATTTTATCCAATGACAGTTTCAGATAAAACACATAAATACTTCTTTATGTCAAGCTGAACAAAATATAAAGGAACAGCGTTTGGTGTTCACGCTGGAGTCTGAGATTTCCTATTCCTTCTCTCTCTCCCCCTCTCCCCCT